>NC_056732.1:553321484-553635908 GCF_019279795.1 Protopterus annectens
TGGCCATTACTAAACTAACAGGTTACATTTTCACACCTGTGGACGAAGACCAGTGTGTAAAAGCAACATATCAGAACAAATCAAAGGCTCAAAACATGGTGAATGATCTCTGCTTATGAAATGAGTGACATTAGAAGGATTTTTTGCACATACACCTACCTAGTTCCATCTTATCTCAATACATCAACTCAGTAGTATACCAGAGCTTATCTAACCAATCCTGTCTTGGTTTGTGATTTATCCTTATTGTTAAAAACAGTTGTGATGCCACTGAGGTTAGAGAAACACACTGGATAGCAGAATTGCGTGCACATGTTTCACCTGGATTAAATGCTTTTATCCCCCTCAAACCTATTTTGAAAGCTTGTAGATTGTGAGTAGAGTGATTGGTAATGTATATATCACATATATACATAAGTATATATATATATATATATATATATATATATATATATATATATATATATATATTTTTTTTTTTACATTAATAGTACACTTTAAGACTGACATTTTAGTGTTTGTATATAGTTTTTTTCATATATATATCATGAATATGTTTTTATTTGCTCATCTTCACATCTGTTTTTATTCATTTTTATTTTAATATGAGTATTTAGGTGACTGCATAGTTAAAATGATGGATATGATGAAGGAAAGTATTTTCTGAAAGTGTTTATCCTGTGTACAATAAAATTATTTTATGCTTTTTGCCATGGTGACCCTGCTGTTGTTTGTTTGGATTTCGAACACTGGTAATCTGTGTTCCTCATGTCAAAATTTGAATGATTTGATTACAATTATTAGTAGTAAATCTAGACTTACTGACGATGATTGCACCTGTTCAATTGGCACATCTTGGAGAACTGTTGTTACATATATTAATGACTTGACTGATGTGATAAATAATGTTAGGAAAGAAAAAATAAAACACATTTAGGAAAATATGCGTCTATTGTCTGTAAAGATCATTCAATCCCTAAGAAAAAAGATAATACCACTGGCAAATTTGAATTCTGGATACAAGTATTCAGCAATCTGAGGATTCAGAGCATATAGAAGGAAATATAAAAAAAAAGAAATGAAGAGGTCCACAACAAATAACAAGTAAGAAAAAGAAACTGAGAAATGTCTGTAAAGTAGAGAATACATATTAAAAAGGACACTGCTTTGTTACGCAACACACAGATTAGAGGGAACAATATCATTTTTCTATAAGAAAACCTTCAGCTTACAGAAAAGCATCATTTCTGCAAAAAAAGAAAGTATAAAAAACACACAAGCGACAGGTCAAAAGGAAGAAATCAAAACTGAACATGGAAGGATTGAAGCACATTACTGTAAGAAAAAAAGAGAAGAAAGACAGATGTTGGCTACATGGGTCAAGCTGTGGATGTACAAAGCCAGCTGGATGAGAACTGTATGCTTGTAAATGTAATATGCAATGAAAACAGTGAGATTAATAAGACTAATGGTGATGAAGATCATTCCTTTGTAATAAGTGATGGAGCAGATATTACTGAAGCAGAAGTTGAATATTCTTCATATCTTTCGGATCTGATTAGAAAAGATATTTTTGTAACTGGAGATTCAATTATTAGAGGAACTGATGCTTACATTTGTAGAGAAGATAATTAGCATTGAATAATATTATACTTGACAGCAGCAAAATGGGAGGCAGGCCTTAGAATGTCTTAATGTATGAAAGTACGAGTCTGTTTTGATTCGTGTCGGTACAAATTATCTCTTCCACAAGAACTCCCTGACTGTTAGTAGGGAACGTGCAGCCCTCTTAGATAGTATAACTTGTACATGTGTTAGGATGTATTTTTCACAAATCACATATAGAAAGAACAGTCATGTCACCCTGAATGAAAAGATATTTTGGGTAAATATCTATATGAAAAAAAAATTCCCGTTTTAAAAAATGGAAATATGTAGAGCATCCAAGTCTAATTTTGAGCAGACATGTTCAGACAGGATAGTGTGCACTTGCCCAGATCAGGGAAGAAAATTTTTGCAGCAGATATTTTGCAAAATTATTGCAATTTAACAAACACAAGGCAGGATTTTTGCCAGGCCAAAAATTTAACAGTTCAGACAGCAACATTTGGTGTATCTTTGATGGATGTTAATATTGTAAGCATTAATAATACAGTTTTTGTTTTTTGTTTTTTGTTTTTTTTTTTAATTGGAAAATTTGTTACGTTCCCACAAGATCGATGTTATTGTTTGTGAAACATGGTTAAAGAACAATGACTAGAAACAATTTCTGTCAGTGTATTAATGTTTTTGCTGTAACAGACATTGTAACAAAAAATCAGGTGGAAGTGTTGTGAATGGGATTAAAGGTGGTTATGAGACCTGTGTTTATTACGTGTTCAATGATAACACCAATACAGAACATATAACAACTGTTGGAGTGAATAGACCACCAAAGTCAAGTGCTGATGACCTAGAGGAATTTATACATTTCTTGCATGAAACACAAGAGAGAAGAATAATAGTGGCTAGAGACTTAAATTTTGCAGAAAAAAATAGAACAATATTGATTGAACAATGTTGTTTATTTTTATTTTTATTTATTTTACATTTGTTTACCGGGAATGTCCAGCAGGGCCAGAGACCCATTTTCAGCTGAAGTCCGTGAAGAAAAGCTCAAAATAGTAGCAAAAATAATTAAAATTAACAAATTTAACAATTTTTACAAATAATTAAAGTTACAAGGGTTTGAAAAGAAATCATATTTAACAATAACAGGAAGATTGCAAACATTTTCACAGAGATATAGAAAGATAGGAAAAAACTTATTGGACTGTAAGATCAGGTAAGCATGATACGCAGTCAGGTATTAAAAAGAACATACTAGTGATTGAGAGGAAGGAAGTCGGGTATATAATGAAAATACTAGTGGTTGAGAGGAAAGTAGTTACGTGAGATATAGTAGTAGAGACAGAGAGTAATAATATATACGTTTAGGGTAATAGGAGGTAGATAGAAGTTACAATTCTTTAGGAGTGAGACTAAGTAGTCTTAGGTAGTCATTTTTAGAAAGAGACTGAGTAGTATTAGGTAGTAAGTTTTAGAAAGGGGTGAGGGTTTGCACGGACATTGTCAGCCTGGTTTTGTACAAGAGCTAATCCAGTTGTTGCTGAGGTGTTCCTTCAGTAGATGTTTGAAGTTTGAAGTGTTGGCAGTGTTGAGTATTCTTGGTGGTAAGGAGTTCCATAATGTGGAAACTTGGTTTGAGTAAAGGGAATCTCCATGGCTATTACTGGATATGTTACTTTTAGCAGTTTTTTGCTGGTGGACCTTATGGATCGAAGGCAGGAATAGGCTTGAACTAGGTATTTCAGAGCAGTGTAGTTGTTAGTGTGGTGGAGGATGGTATGAATGAAAGTTAATTAGTTAAAGGTGAGAAGATTTGGAAGTTCAAGCTATTTTAGATGGTACAGGGCAGAGCAATGGTGTGATCTGTATGGGAGGTTCGAGGTGGGTTCTGCCATTTTATTGTAACAGGTTTCGAATTTATGTAAGTCAATTATTCACAACTTATGTCCAGAAGCAGCAATTGCTTCAGACTGAAAATAACTACCAGGGAAGGGAACATACTAGACATTGTTTGTGTTCCTAAAGAAATTGTTACTTCAAGTCAAGTTTTACCACCGCTGATGTCCAGTGATCATAGAGTTATAAAGGTTTATTTGTTGCTAGATAATTCTGCCAAACTGAAATCTAGACTAATGCACAAAAGATTAATAACAGATTATATGGAAACAAAACAGTCACGATGCAAAGCTAATTGGAGTGATGTTTTCAGTGGAAAAACTGCAGAAAGAATGTAGAAAGTTTGGAATGAGAAATTGTTTGCATGCAAAAAAAATAAAAAAAAATGTTTAACATCAGGATCTAGGGACACAACATCAGGAGGATATATTTCTGTAAGAATGAGATACTTGATTAAGGTGAGAGACAAAAAATATAAGAATTGTAAAACAGGTCAAACCACAGCTTTGAAAAGTGAAATAAACAAGCTGGACAAACAAATTAAGAATAGTGTGAGACAAGATCAAGTTAAATTTGAAGAAAATGTAGCATAATATTTAGCATAATAGGAAACCATTTTATAGATACTTAAGATGTGGAAGGAGTGATAACATACCAATTCTTAAACTGTGTGTAGAGTTTAAAAAATTATTCTCAGACACAATAGATTACAGATGTATTTACAAAATCTTATGCAAAATAGTTTGGCTCCACAAAGGGGGTGATAAGTTGTCCTAGTGGCATCCAGGTAATCTCACATACTAAAATCAAATTAGATTATATTGGAAAAGAACTGCGCAAACTGGATCCAAACAAAGCACAGGGAGGAGACAGAATTAGTAATAATGACCTAAGGAAACTTCAGCAAGAACTTACAGTATGATTATAGTTATTATTTACTAGGTCATATAAATATGGGGAGATTCCTCTAGATTGGAGTCATGCACTTATTAAACCTGTCTTTAAGGGAAATGGGAATAGGACAAACCCAGAGTCATATAGACCTTTAAGTCTACTTTCATGTTATGGAAAATAATGGAGATGGGAATGTGGGATAATTTATTGTCAGAAATGGAAAGGTTGGGACTTGAAACCACATGTCGGCATGCACTTGTTGAAAATAGATCTATTACCACCTGTAACATGATGTTCTGTAACAGCTATGAATGAAAAACTGTGCTGTGATGTAATTTTAAATTCAGCATTTGATCAGGTCATACACAAAACACTGATCAATAAATTATAACAACTAGGCATTGATGTACTCTTAATAAGATGGATAGCTGTGTGGCTTACAGATATGACATGGCAGGTATCATACAGCAATTGGACAGGTAAAATTCTTGGTTATACTCAAGGTGTCCACAGGACTCTGTCCTAGGCCCATACTTGTTTAGATTGTATCTTTGAGATGTCTCTTTTTCATCTAAGGTGTTCTACAGTCAGTATGCAGATGACCTGAAATTAGGTAAACTGATTACACATTACAGATAGGGGATTTCTGCAAAAGAACTTGACTAAATTGACCATTTGGGCACAGAAGCGTAATACGCTGATAAGTACATAAAAAAACTAAGCATATGAGACTTAGGAGACATAAATAGAAAAGTGATTATTTAATATCGCACACAGTGATTGAAACTGTAGGTTTGTTTAAGGACTTGAGTATATGGGTAGATCCAGCTATGAGTTTTTCTAATCATATCAACCAATTGGTTAATGATAGTTATAGAACTAAGGGTTGTGTAAAAAGATTTATAAAGTCTAAGAAATCAGCAATGATGAAACTATTGTTTGTTAATTACACTGGACCCAAACTTAAGTATGGAATAACAATATGGAAGCCTTATAAGAAAACAAGCATGAGTAAACTAGAAAGAGTACAGCGAAAATATACCAAGAACATCCATGGATGTGAAAATTTAAGTTATTATAAAAGACTAAAATATCTGAACTTGTACAATGTCTCATATAGACATTTAAGAGGAGACCTTATTCTGGTGTATAGGGCATTTAGAGGCAACTATCTCTGGGAGTGTTTGAGGTTATTAAAAAGTATGAGAGAATCATCAGACAACCTATGTAGAAGATTCTATGGGAATGAGAAGTGTACTAATTGGTTCTCTGACAGAGTAGTTGACTTTGGAACAGACTACCAAATTACATTAAAGCTAGCACTAGTTTAGATATTTTTTAAGAACAGCCTGGACACCTATTATGGTAACAACTGTTTTGGTGTACTGTCAGGCTAGAAGGGCATTAATGCCTGTTCTTGAAATATCTGTTTGTATTTATATATGTTTACCACTCTGTCTCACAAGTCTAGGGGTTACACAAGGACCTATACATGGTCCATGACGTTCATCTTTATTTACTAATAGAATGAAAGAACATATTACATATATTGTGATTGCCTGGTATGCTAATGACTACACACTTCTTTCAACGAGGGAAAATTAGTCTCCCACTTGTAATCTCCAATTAGGCTTTATCATGTCATATAATGGCTAAACAGTGCACACTTGCTGATTGAAATTAAAATAAAACAAGTTATATAGCAAGCAAACTGGGAAAGATGATAAACTCCACAGTAAATGTTCCATAGTCTTTTGGGTCACCTAGAAGTCAGTCTTTGCTGGGAATACCTACATGATGTCATTCATCAAAAACTACCTTTCCCAGAACCTGTGGCTATAGCTGTAAAGCACATAAATCAAGTAAATCAAAACCTAGGGCTTGTTTGCATACTCAAGTACAAACAGTGAAATCTCCAAAACAGTGGCACAAGTAGCCCCATTTGAAAGTTTTTCAGTGCATGTGATATAATGTGTAATCTCCCAAAAATATTTTGAAAAATGGAAATGATACATAAAAGCACTCCTTGAATGGTCTCAAAGGTGTCACCACTGTGGCTCTCTCAGTTTGGATGTGCATAACAGACAGATAATATTTACAATATTTTAAATGCATACATTAGTAGGTTCTACAACAAACTATAGGATAATGTTGGCACATCACAGGTAGAAGTAAGTCGCTGTATATCTACATTATTAAGAAAAAAAGTCATACATAGTTTATAGAGTTTCAATAGAGTAAGACAGTTGGAGCTTCTGTTTAATTGTGCACTAGACATCTAGGCAGGTATAATTGCATTCCTCCTGTAGATGTTCAAGGAGTTGTCTGACAGACAGATAGATAGACAGGTAGACAGATAGGCAGGCCTGCTCCTTTTTCTTCTTTTGGTACTTCCTAAAAACTGTTTTCTAGATGAAGGGAATTAAACAATTTCATATAGGAGCATGACATTTTTCTTTTAGACCTGCCTTGGTCTTCTAATCCTTCTCCAGGTCAGGTAAGCTTTCATGAGCTTTGTCTCAAAATGAGGTATCAAGATTTACAAGAGTGTCTCCAAGAGCCATTTTCAATGTAAGCACGCAAGTTTAAGAGGACACTGCATCTTACAACAAACCCAGAAACTTCAGATATTCAAGATAACTACATTTAATAACATGTCCACTAAGTTTATTTACCATTTTTTTAGCTTAGTGAAAAGTTATCTTCTGTTCCTTTCTTCTATCTGGCTTGCTAAATTCTGCATCTGACCCAGTACTACACCAGCTGTGAATTAAAGTGGTTCTGGCAATTAAGAGCCCTTACTGTTAAAGTGGAAGCTATGTAAACTTTTTTGTCATACCTGTCCAAAATCATGTTTTCCCTATCTGAGGATAGAGCTCCAAATGGAAAAGTTCATCTCAGGATCTACTTCATGGGTGCTTTGCACCCCTGGGTGTTGTGCATGGACCCTGTACAGTCTGTTTAGTGCCCCAGTACTGGCGTCTGCAAACCAGGCTGTTGCCCAGCATCTTTCAAAATGACTCAGGAAAATGAGGATCTAAAGAGAGTTACGGCAGAGCTGGTTTAATTCATTCACATAAATTATTTTCAGAGATGAAACTTTCTTACTCCCCCAGTTATAGTAATCTTTCATCAGCTTCACTGTTATATGTAGACTAATATCCTCTAGAGGTGAAACAGATTAAACTGTGGAAATGTCTTCTAAAAAATAATAAGTGGAAAATTTACAGTCTGCTTTTCCCAAGAATTCTCTGCTTAGTATTATTATTTTAAGAGCAGAACATAATGTGTTTATTTATAATTTAAACTAACGTCCTCTGTAGGTGAGCCAGGTAAAACTGAGGAAACATCAATAAATGGAAAACTTCACAGGCTACTTTTTCCCAGGAATTCTCTGAATTATTCATATATATATATATATATATATATATATATATATATATATATATTATTATTATTATTATTGCTGTTTTAAGACCAGAACATGATGTGCAGTATGAGGTGGAATATTCTTGGATGCAAGAAAAGATAATGGTGTATGAGATGCTTGCAGGACATGGGAATCTACCCACATCATGCATTTTTCAACTAGCCATTGGTAGTCTTCACAGACATAGGAGATACTAACGAAGGTACCTCCATTTTCTAATGACACAAATGCTCACTAGTAAACCCTCTTCATACTGATAGAAATGATGAAGGTTCATCATTTGAAGTTTTTACAGTCACTTATCAATACACTATTACTTACTAGTAAACCCTCTTCATACTGATAGAAATGATGAAGGTTCATCATTTGAAGTTTTTACAGTCACTTATCAATACACTATTACTTACTAGTAAACCCTCTTCATACTGATAGAAATGATGAAGGTTCATCATTTGAAGTTTTTACAGTCACTTATCAATACACTATTACTTACTAGTAAACCCGCTTCATACTGATAGAAATGATGAAGGTTCATCATTTGAAGTTTTCAAAGGTGAAGGTACAGTCACTTATCAATACACTATTACTTACTAGTAAACTCTCTTCTCGCTTCTACAAATGACAAAGGTTCGTAATCTTTTTCTGTCATGAAAATAATTTTAAATCTATAACCTATAACCTCTTCCTGCTTAGAAAGCATCATGTGACAAAATGTTGGGTTTTAGAAGGTTTTGTTTATATCTAGAAGGAGTGGAGTTTTGGTTTCTTTGGGATATCCACCACCCATTAAGCTTTAGCCTATACAGCAGTATCCTTACCTGTACATCCCCTTCTCAGCAAAAAGGGCTGTAGGTCTTGTTGCATCCTCTTCTTAATAATGGTGTTGAATATATTTTTGGGAAAGTACTATACTGCACAAAAAATCATATAGTGTGGGTGGAAGCTTCTAGGTGGTAATTTGGTTTGTAATGCATGCTTGTTTAATGATTTCTGCAAGGAAGGGATGCAATTCACTAATCCTATATCACCAGACTCAAAAAACAGTAAACAAATCAGAAAAAATAATTCTTTTTGGAAAACAGGATTCACGTGGGTACAGCATAATAATCTGATTTCATTTCCATCATGTAAATAAAAAATATCTAGATGTTTAATGGACTCTGCACAAAACTAAGGGAAACAGAGGTTTAGTAAGGATTAATTAAACTACAACAAGCAATAAAGCTGATGTTTGCTTTGAATCTAATAGCATGAGACCAACATCACTGTTACCAATCATGAAATTAATGAACGCTCAAGTCTAGTCATAGATATAATTAGGAAAAGTTGCATCATTTTTGGGAACAAAAGAAGGTACCCATGCATGTATTTGTTTACTGTTTGCTGAAATTCTCCTCATGATAAGTGCTAATTCCCAAAATTTTCATTATGTCTCTAAATTGTTTCTGTTCTTCATTAACTATCTCAATGTGCCAGCTTCACAGACCTCTCAAGGCTGCTGTTCCTTGAGGCTATCACTACCACAGAAATGGTTTTCTTACAGTGCACTTAGGCTGTTTCACTCAGTATTTAAACTATCATTTTACTGTGCTCCAGTAATTTCTTAAAAAGTCTTTGGAACACTTTTGGCTTTTTTTAAACTTTTTCTATAAATTATACCGCAGACAGTGAGCATTTTAAACAAACTCACCTGGACATCCCTATAGTATATTTGAGTAAATGCAGTACCCCATTTCTGGTCACACTAATTGTACAAAAGAAAAAAGAACCCTCTTTTTATCAAGTAGAGATAATCTTGTTCTGTGTTTCAAAAGTAGTCATGTTTTACCATTGCTCCATGTATTTTACATGTCTTTTCCATATTTCAGCCCTGATGTATTTCTTCAGAGCTGTCTCATTTTCTGCCACCCAGTGGTAAGCATCTCTCTCTTTCTTTCCTTGTCAGTAATTCTGTTCTGCTCTCCTGCCAGTTTACTATAGTCTATCTATTCCAAGTCTACAGTCCACATTCCAAGGCAATTTATCTTCAGTGCAAGATGATACCTCAAGCAGGCAAGGTCTCCCAGGACATAATTTCTTCGGATGATGTATTGAAATGTGAAAGTATGCAAGCATTTTTCTACACCTAATTCAAAAAGAAGGTAAGGAACTACATCACCAAATCTTGAGATAAGTAATAATTGATGGGGTTTGCCTGAAAAGTCAGCAATGTGCCCTTTTCTGTACCCTATTGAATGTATGGATCTTGGGCCTATTATAATAGTACGAGTCCAAAAGTAAAAGAAGCCAGCCTTGATAATACATTTCTGTCTAGGGTTGCTCCTGTTACTTGGTGACAGTCCTGTAACAGTTGTAGGCAGAAGGTGTGACCAACTGTGAAAAAAGATGAACTGGTGGTGTGTAATCTCCTTCTGTGAGTGTTGTGTTCCATCTTCCATTTTCTATATGTACTGATCTACCTGTATCCTGTGGTCAACCTTTTTTGCCCTAGAAGATATAGTTAATCATGTCCATTGGTGACCTTTTCAGTCCCTATACACATTCTGGAGATCTTCTTATACTGCATTCTGCCTTCTTAGCTATACTATTGCATTGTTTCATCAACACTCAATGCCCCAATACTGCTTTGTATGTTTATAATGTCATAACAACTGCATAACATCATTGTTATAGTCTCTGTTGTGTATTAGGCAGTTTGCTTCATTATGTCAGCCTGTGTGTATATTATAGGCCAATTGTTATGTCAGTCTCTGCCCTCCGCCTTATGACATACTGTTCATTCTGCCTCAAAGGGGCTTAAGAAGTGTTGCTATAAGTCATGCATGAATAATGTGATTAATTAGCAAACTATCACTGAATTGCATTATCAGGCTTTGGTGTGCTGTGTATGGAAAGGGATTCCAGAATATGTTGCATGCTGTGATATTAATTAAATCTGTGTTATGTACATATTGAGGGTTTATTATTTTGAAATCATGAAACTTTGTGGATAAGGATTATTTCCTGTTATACACACTACTGAGTAATGTCACAGACAGTGCATTTAGAGATATGGGGGTGTTTGAAGCAGGGGACAAGAAATAACTTGTTTGAAATTTTTAGCAAATGGCAACTTTTCAGTTTTACATGTATTTTTTCCAGGTTTGTGAGATGTGAGTATAGTACCTTTGATCAGTTCCTTTGTGCTCCTGTTAGGTTATCATTACTGTCCTAATAAGTGTTCATCCAGGAGGTGTGCCTGTATGTTAAGACTGAGATACCATGAACATCATGAATAAGAACCTCTGCAATGCTGCACCAATCTTTTGGCATCTGTCTCAGTGTTTGTCACTGATATTAACCATCTTTCTTAAATTAGAACTCTCCATTCTAGTTTAAGTGTAATTTATACAGCTGTTTAGACCTTAAACTGTTTAAGGTACTATTTTTAAGTAACCAGCCTAGTAATAATCAGCAGTCTCAGTTTTTTAGCATCCATTTCTGCAAGTGTAGCAAACTTGCCGTTTACAAGCAGCTCTGATTTTCATGGATACTTTAGATCAGAAGGCTTAAACACAAACAGAGCTGACTCTACCAAACCTGTGCTGTGACATGGTTAGAACAAAGCAGAACCAGTAACCATACAATGTTAATGCATCTGCAGATTAAACTGAAATCAACACAATGATAGAAAATCAAAAAGAGAACGTACTGTGTTATTATTTTAACATAATTCGGAAGGTAGGATATAACCATAAGATATGATTTACACATTTCTTCATTTCAAAGCTGTAATTTCAATAAATGTTTAGAATCATACATATACATTAAATGTGCACTGTAAAAGCTGACGGAGTACCTAACTACTCACTTACTATTCTAGACTACAGGAATTGCAGTTATATGTTTTAAGGAAAACTGCTGACCTTATCGTAATACCTAAATCCCTCTAGAAGAGAGTTGAAGTTGTGATAGTTTGCCTTTTTCAAATGCTGACGTACTGTACTCAGGACTGCACGTTGTCGGTCTTTGCCTCGGAGGAATTCATTGTAAGGTGTGTTATGAATAAGATCACCAGCACCTAAGGAACAACAACGATGTCATTTATTTTTAACTCGGGAGTACAAGTATCATTCAGTCATTAATAGAGTCAAGGCATTTCTACCAAAAAATGAAGAGTTTATAGAAATTGTCAAAAGTGTGAAGTTTGAATTCTGCAAGAAAACTATCCACAAGTCTTTATTCCTCATTTTATATTAACCATATGATCCCATAAATTATTCATGCTAGGTTAATCATCCTCCACATTCCTGGTTAAATCCTGATAACATTTTACTAATGAATCCTTTTGAAAAGAAAAATATAGTGCAAAAAGTATGCACTTACCATACAGAGTATGTTCACAACTGTCTGGATTGTTCACCCAACTCCTTTTTGTGTCTGTAGATGAGTTCAAAGGAATGATCCATTGTGCAGCATGGGGTGGATGGTTCTTTTAGAACCCACTGTACTGCAGTGTTTATCAACACATAACTGGTACTCATCTGTGATCCACAGACTCATGAGTCACAAATACACTTGCTTGTAAGCATACTATCAGCACTCAATTGCAGCTGATTTTCTTTCATATTTTTGGTCTGTTCAGGCTTTATCTGGTCTCATGCCACTGTTCAATAGAACCTTCACAGGTGTACATGGCTCTCATATAGTCAGCAATGCAAGATGTTTTCCTCTGTTCCAGAACCCTCCTAACCCCATGGGGAACTGTTATTTTGGCAGGCTATTATCTTGATTATGAAACTCAGTAATTATATAGCCAAAATAGACTTAACAGTTAGAAATGACAATGTACAAACAATCAAGGGCTGGAGGCAGGATGGCTAGAGCCTTCTTGAAGATCTGTTAGGGTGCATATACTTACTACACTATTTCTTCATTGAGGGTCAAGGTAACAGTAATTCATAACATTAAAGACATTCTGCATTTAAGGCCTTCCTAAAGAAATATTTCTCGCCGGCTCTAGTAGAAATGGAGAGAACTATGCCTTTTGATTGGTCATAAATGTAGAACTGTTTTAAGACAAACCTTTTTCGATGGATGCACTAAAGCTTGTGAAAGAATTAGTAAACAATCACACATTAGAGAAATGTAGGTGTTAACAGATGAATAAGCTATATTACAGAAAAATAAATAACTAGTCCATGGAATGAGAGAATATAAAATATTCAAGAACAAAATCAATGGAATCTAGACTGACATGAAGAAAATACTAATTTGTTGTAGCTGTAAAATGTTTTCAGATAGACAGCCTTTCATCAGTCAAAAATACAACCAGAACACAAGGTTCATCAAGTTTAAATAGAATAAATGACCAATCAATGCACAGAAAAACACAAGAGCAATATCAGAGCAAAAGCACAATTAAAACAGCCAATGCATTTAAAGACATATACTGTTTATATTTTAAAGTGGTACTAAACTAAGCTCTGTATTTATTCCAGGCTTAACATGCTTGCAATTCAATCTGCCATCTGTATTCACATCTTAAGAGCTTATTTTGAATATATCCCCTTCTTTTAGAATAACTCAGGTTCAAGTTCACATTGAAGCTTATTTTGACCATTTTTTTCTAAATAATTATGCAACAAAAATGAAACAAATCTACATTAAGAAAAATGATGGAGTGCAATAAGAAATACAGAGTTAAAACATTCTCACAGTACTACTGATGTAACCAACTACACTTAACAGGTGATAATTACAGATAACAAATATAATAAAACAAATGTCCATAAATGTCTACAAACTCAAACTCTCCAAAGCTTGCAATTTGAACAGAAGTTAATTCATGCCAAGTACTGCATATATGAATGCTGCTCACATATTCATTCTTTTGTTGAATAGATGTCTACTCTTGCCCATATAAAAACTGGAAAAATAACATGTTGCCAAAAATATAACTTTAGAAGTTGAATAATTTGTGGATTTCCTCTTTGCATAATATTTATTTGCTCTGGGATGTATAAAAGTGTCAACATTTCTAATGTACTAACAATAACTGCAGTAGCCTCACTTGACTGTGCCCCTTGGAAACTTTATCTTTCTAATAGCTTGCAGCTTCACTGTGGTATTGTGGTGTGCACTAGTAACTATTAATGATCTCCCTTATCTACATATTATTGCAGGGACAACCAGACATGTCTAAATATGACCAGATCAGAATATAGTACAATAATATAATAAATCACATGCAGGAAAAGGTTTATGCCCTATAAACTATAGCAGAGGATTCCATAAAAATTGTCCAAGACATATTTAAAGGATGCCAAATTTTCACAAGCTTTCATACTTTTAGGCAGGGTTTCCCATTCATCAACCCCCCTTCTCTAAAAAAACATTTTGTGGTTATATTGTTCCTATATTATGCACACATCAAGTTAAACAAATTAGGATGCTCATTTTTTTCTTAGTCCAAGAAACTACCATAAAAAGACATATTAAATACCTGTATTAACCCCCCCCATTTTTCTCTGTAACTTATATCAAATAAGTCAATCTTTCCTAATCCATTTTAATACAGCAATTTATCGTCCATTCTTTAATTTAGTAAATCTGTGCTGTACTTTCTGCAATTTCAGTCATTTTTTCTTTCCAGCAGTACTACAGTATTCAATTTTTGGTCTTATCAATGTTATGCAGACTACTGTTATCAGTTTGACATAATTCGATTTTTAAGAATGTCCTCATGCATCCAGTAATTTTACAGCTTTCAGTAATATCTTGGTCGACCTGGTAGTCATAACTTAGTATGCTGTCCATGCAGGTACCCAAACCTTGAATGCATGTACTACTTTTGCTCTCTTTCCTTTAATGTTATATTACCTAGCATTTCGCTTACCACAGTGCATAAGTTTGGTCTCAGCAATATTTACCACCATGTTATTTTGCTCCACCCATTTTCCAAAATCATACAATCAAATTTGCAAACCAGCTACATCTGTAAGTTTTGCTATATATTTGCCAAGCTTTAAGCCATTTGCGCAGAACTCTGGGTATCTAACACATGAATGCTAAAGAGGTATAACCCCAAGACAGGTCCCCATGAGGAACACCTCACCCATAACCCATTCCCTCTCTTAAAAGGTCTACTACCACTAATTGTACTAGCCATTGATTGATCCAGCACACCTACTTTGTAGAAAGACCCATTTTATGCAACTTATCTGCCAACAGCCTGTGATCAATTCTTTCAAATGCTGAGCTAAAGTTAATATATAGTACTTTATCTGCCATGACAGTGTTTTCAGTAGCTCATCTCACGTTATAATAAAAGTACTGGTTACAAGTTTTTAAAGCATATTCTTAAGTTAAGAATTTTACTAGATGCTACTAAATTCTTTGCTACATAAACCTTCTCACAGCATATTTAATGTTATGGTTTTCACTGTTTTCTTGAAAAATAATAATAATAGGCCTGTAGTAGCCGGGGTCCTCAAGAGACACCTTCTCCATAAAGGCATGTTTGACAATAGGTGCTTCCTGGTCTTTTGGAATTATATTTGTTTCAAAACAAACCTTGAAAAGTATTCCTAATAGTTTGCCTATCACATTCCTATCTGCTTTCAGAGCTCTATTAGGTATCCCATCTCTTCTTTCCACCTTGCCATTTTCAAGATTTGCTAGCAAACTAGTAACCTCATAACCATTTATGATAGTAGTGTATCCTTCCTTACCCATGAAATTGTTATTCTCGTGGCTATTATTATAAAATTATTATTCACATGTCTTCTGTTATTATCATCAAGCTTAACAAAATAATTGAGATGATCAGAGGTGATAATATCCAAGTTCTTTCTTTTAAATATTATGAATATATATTGTATCCTTCATAAAATAAGTAATAAAATCAATATGTTGGCATTTAGGTTCACAAAACATATATCCATGTAATGATTATTCAGTAGCATCTTTTATAACCTTTTCAATGTATTCTCCAACAGTGATGTGATTTTAAACTTACAAATACATCTCTCACTTAATTTAGAGGACTGTTCATTATAATCAGCACTGGTTGAATGTATCCTGATCTATGGGGTAGCCAATGTTGTTCTATCTATTAAAATATTAATGATCCAAACCTTGTGACATAGTCCACAAAATATATATTGTCCACATATAAGTGTAAGATTTTCTCCTATTAATTTTCTTTACTTCCTTTAAAATATGCAATATTTAAGAAGAATAGGAGTTGCACTTAAGAATCAAAATTCTATCCTTCCTGCTAATAGATTCAGAGTTTTAATACTGTGATGCTAAACTTATCCTGCTGCTGTGTCAGTATTGATTTGTAGAGAAGTAATGGCCATGGTGGGTGAGTGATCTGGCTCATTAGCTATTAAAACTGAATTGTCATTGTCTTATCTTGCTTTGAGAAGTAGTGTTCTGGGGAATAGGAAAGGTAGAGAAGGCATTCATTAAAGACCAAGATGGCCTGAAGGAGAAAGCATTCATCTTCCAT
This sequence comes from Protopterus annectens, assembly GCF_019279795.1. Classification (NCBI taxonomy): domain Eukaryota; kingdom Metazoa; phylum Chordata; order Ceratodontiformes; family Protopteridae; genus Protopterus; species Protopterus annectens. The sequence continues at coordinate 553,337,810 of NC_056732.1, forward strand.
ACTGTGCTGTAGGAAAAGAGAGAGATTCTATAAAATGTAGCAAATAGATCTTATATATAAGACCTCAGCTTTGTGTGATCTTGTAAAGGTAGCCTGGATCCAGCTTCCAGTCACAAGCTAGTGCAATCTACCACGTGATTCTGTAGACCTAGGACATGGGCTCCTCAAAACATGCAGACTGAACTGTAAAGCTAGCACCACATTTTGAGTGCCTTCTAGCACAGATTAAGTGATTTTGTTTCTCGTTGTCTGTTAACATACCAAGTCACTGTAGAATTGTCTTTCTGGTTTGCTCATCCATATTAAGCCTATCACAGTTGCCTTTTTGATGCTTGAATTAACTTACCCCATTTGATGTTAAACTGGCCTTAGCCATCTCATAATTGATAAAAAGAAGTTATGTGCTTACCATAACGTTCCATGTGAGTTGTTTATCTCACCTTTATTCTCACTGATGGGTTCGAAGCCAATCCTCGGCTCCGACATGGCCGATAGCAAAGCTCAAGGTTTGCCAGTAGCTCGAGACCAGGCCCGTTATCCCACAATGCACTGCTGGAATTACCTCAGATCTTGTCTGCTGCGAGTAACAGTATATATATATATATATATATATATATATATATATATACACCCTTTTATTTATTTCTACCAAGAACACTTCCCGAAGGGGAAGAAGAAATACTGAATAACCAGGATGGTACTAGCCTCTAAGTCAACAGTCAGCCAGGAGGGGGAAGGAGGGAGGGACATGAGAATAAAGGCGAGATAAACAACTCACATGGAACATTATGGTAAGTACATAACTTCTTTATGTGAAGTTGTTAAATCTCGCCGTTTATTCTCACTGATGGGTAGCATCCCTAGCACCCTCAATCTTGGGTGGCTCATGGAAGTATGTTCTTCAGGAACCAAAGGAAGACCTGTCCCTTGAAGCCTTATCTACTTTGTAATGCGTGATAAAGGTATGAGGCTTAGACCAAGTGGCTGCAGCACAAATATTGTCAAGGGGCAATTTAGCTTGAAAATCAGAAGATGTAGAGACGGCTCTGGTAGAATTAGCCTTAAGTTTGTGTGTTAACGGCATGCTCGCATTCTCATAAACAAAGGATATACAGTCGGATAACCATTTAGATAAGGTTGTTTTAGCCACTGGATTGCCTTTTCTGGCTTCCGAGAAGGATACAAAAAGTTGATCTGATTTTCTAATACCCTTAGTTCTGTCAAGATAAAATCTGAGCTGTCTGTGTGCATCAAGTTTGTGCAGCATGTATTCCAATTTGCTGGAGTGGTTGGGGAAAAAGACTGGCAGCTCAATGACCTGATTGATATTTGATTCAGAAGAGACTTTAGGTAAAAATGAGGGCTTTTTCTGAGAGATACTCTATCAGCATGGAAAATCATGTAAGGTGGTCTGACAGATAATGCTTGAAGTTCTGACACTCTGCGGGCAGAAGTAATGGCCACTGGGAAAAGAGTTTTCCAGGATAAATATTTGAGATCACAAGAAGATGCTGGTTCAAAAGGGGGAAGAATAATTTGAGACAGCATAAAGTTTAAATTCAAGGGAGAATAGGGAATTTTGATAGGAGGTCTCATGTGAAGAACGCCTTTAAGAAAAGTCTTAGATAATTTATGGCCCATAACATTTCAGCCACCAAACCCAAGGTGAAAATTTGAGATGGCCGCTAACTGGACTCGAACTGTAGCAGCTGCTGCCCCTTCCTTAAAAATCTTTGTCAAGAATTCTAAAATAGATGATAGCGGAGCTCGGAAAGGGTCAGTTTTCTGTGTGTTGGTCCAAATTGAAAACCTTTTCCATTTACTGCCATATAATTTCCTGGTAGATGGCTTGTGAGAAGACAAGAGAAGTTGTCTTGTATCTTCTGAAATTGAATGAAGCCTGGCAATTAGGGGAAGTGGATTAGCCAAGCAGTCAGTTTCAGGGACTGCAGTGAAGGATGGCGGTCCCCTGACGGGTGCGTCAGAAGGTCCCGAACTGGGTCCAGGATCCATGGATCTTCCAACAGATGATGGTGGAGAAACCGGAACCAAATATGTCGAGGCCAGTAGGGGGCTATGAGAATAACAGTCCTTCCCAGCAATTTTGCTTTCTGTAAAAATCTGGGTTTCAATGGGAAGGGTGGAAATGCATAAAGGAGACCCTGGGGCCAATCGTGTAAAAGTGCATCTCTCGGGGGATGACCAGGAGGTGGTATTAGGGCAAAGTAGCTTCTGCATTTTGAATTAATGTGGCTGACAAAGAGGTCGCAGCAAGGCTGGCCTCATTTGCAGAAAATCAACTTCGCAACCTGTTGTTTGAGAGACCACTCGTGAGGGAACAATATCGCCCTGCTTAGCTTGTTCGCTATCACGTTGGATTTCCCCGGGATGTGCATTGCTAACAGAAAATGCTGGGATGATACAGCCCATTGCCAGACCCTGAGGGCTTCTCGACAAAGGGGGTAAGACTTGGTTCCACCTTGCTTGTTCAAGTACCAGACCACTGACATGTTGTCCATCTGAATTGCAATAGTTCCTAGAGGGAGAGAGTCCTGAAAGTACTGCAACGCCAGAAGCACCGCTCTCAACTCTAGAACATTGATGTGCAGATGTGATTCTTGATCTGTCCATGTGCCTTGGGCAGTCTTTCCCTGAAAATGCCCCCCCACCCTATCAGGGAAGCGTCCGTGGTCACAGTGGTTACTGGGGGGGGGGGAGAACAAAGGGTCTTCCGATTGTCACACGAAGAGACATCAACCACCATTGAAGGTCTCTCTTGCAAGAATCTGTGATGGGAATCATGTGGTGCATCAGTAGTTTCTGGTAAGACCACTGAGCAAAGAGGAGCCATTGAAGAATTCGCATATGCATCCTTGCGAGTGGTATAGCCAGGATTGCTGCCGCCATCAAACCTAGCACTTTCAAGACCTCTGCTGCTGCAGCTTTGTTCTTTGACACCAGCGAGCTGACGTGTTGGCAGAGAAGTGAGACTCTTTCGATAGGAAGACATAGAGTGGTAGTTGAGGTATCTAACTCTGCTCCTATAAAAACGGTATGCTGCGATGGCGATAAGGCAGACTTTTCAAAGTTGATTGTAATGCCTAATTGATGGCAGAGTGTCAGAGTGTATTGTGTTGCCTGAGTCAATTGATGTCTGGTGGTAGCGGTGAGGAGCCAATCATCTAGGTATGGAAACACCTGGAATCCAAGACGTCTCAGGTGAGCCATGACCACTGCCATGCATTTAGTGAACACTCTGGGGGCTGTAGTGAGTCCAAAGGGCAGGGCTCGAAACTGGTAATGATTGGCTCCCAGCTGGAAATGCAGATGATCTCTGGAGCATCTGTTCATCTTTATGTGATAGTACGCATCCTTGAGATCTATGGAGCACATCCAATCGCTTTTCCCTAGGAAGGGAAGAATGGACTGAAGCGTGACCATTTGGAACTTCTCTTTCTTTACAAACTGGTTGAGTCTGCTGAGGTCCAAGTTAAGTCTCTAGTCCCCTGTTTTCTTTGGTACCAAAAAGAATCTTGAGTAAGTTCCGAATCCAACTTGGTCTGCTGGGACTGGTTGGATGACTCTTTTTTCTTGCAATCTGAGGACCTCTACGATTGCTTGTTCCCTGAGATTGGGTGGAACATCTGGGATTCTGTTTATAGGAATGGGAGGGGAAGAGAACGGTATGAAATATCCTCTGGAAATGATGCTTTGTACCCATGTATCTGATGTTATGTTTAGCCAGGCTTCTGGGTACAAAGACAAGCGACCTCCGACTGCCTCTAGAGCCAAACAGTTGGGCCCTCTTTCAGGGGCGCTGGTAAGATTGACTGGAGAACTGACCCCTGTCACCCTGTTGCTGCGGAGCCCCTCTGCTGCGGGGGTGGTGTCTTCTGTTATAACGCCCTCCTCTGCCTCTAGAGGGGGTTTCTCCACGTGTCCTGAAAGGCTCCCTGTGCTTTTCGGAACCACATTTTCCCTCCCCTAGGGCCCTTGGGTTAGGGCTGAGTAGGGGTAAAAAAATGGACTCCAATGGCAGATAAGGTCTTGCCTTCCTGTTCACACCTGGTTAAAGTTTCCTTTACTTTAGGTGCAAACAGTGATGAGCCATCGAATGGGGTGTTTATAAAGGAAGACTTAAAGGGCTCCGCAAAGAAACAGAGATGCATCCAGGCTTGTCTTCGAAGAGCAATGCCCGAACTAGTGGCTCTACTCAAACCATTAGCTGCATAGGATAGGAGACGCATGGACAAGTTTACCACTGAGTTTAGGGTAACGAGCTGGGCATTGACTTTGTCGGCCTCCCCTGCAGCTACCGTACCCTGGAGAGCATCTCCTAGCTCTTTCAGGAGATCTCTTTGTAGTCTCATAAAATTGGTTAAATAGTTCAGTGATCGCAGAGAAAAAGTCGCTGAACTAAACATGCATTTCCCATATCTATCCATGACCCTAGAATCTCTGTTAGGAGGATGGATAGATGTGGTGTCTCAGACACTTCCTTTTTGGTGGCTGCAGCTACCACCATGGCATCAACAGGCACTCCCTTTGTCAAAAATGGCTTGTCCACTGGGGCAGACATGAATTTATTGGGCTTGCGAGGAACAGGTTCTATGGCCTCCGGTGACTCCCACGCCTTACAAGAGATCAGTTCCATGAGCTCGTCGTAAGGCGGAGACACCCAAGAAGTGGAAGGTTGAGACCCAAAAGCCTTCAAGAGCACGGACTCATCCTCAGTAGGGGTCATGGACTGCCAATCACCCCTCTGACTAAGGATCTCTAGTATCTCTGCAAAGGAGATATCCTCAGAGGGGGATCGAGGGGACCCTTCTGACTCATCCAAGTCTGTGTCAGATGTCAAAGACTCCTGTGGGGAGTCTAAGTGCCTCCTCTTGCACAGTCTCTTCCTGGGCACCTCCTCAGTGGGGGGATCTGGGGAGGTCTCAGAAGAGCAGGGAATGCCCTGTTGGGGTACTTGAGGCTCAGGGTCTCTACACTTGGGGGGACCGGTAGACAAAGAAGCAGATACAGGAGCTTGAGGGGAGAGGGAAGGCTGAACCGATGCTGACATTGTCGTTGGAGACAAAACTCTCCTCATAGCATCAAAGGCACCATGGTTCCGACGAGAAGGAGTGGACGGACCCGAGAGTACCGTCCGATCCTCCCGCACCGAAACCATGGGCTCCAAGCCAGAGGTAGGAGCTGAGCTCATCCGAGCCGAAGCCCCGAGAGGAAGAGTCGGCACCGACAAATCAGTTTGACTATCCTCCCTGGACCCAATGGGAGAGCGTTGGCTCCTAGAGCCCTTGGTCAGTGCCGAGGACATCTGAGTATATGGAGCCAATAACACCGGTGCGGGTATCAGCTCCAAGGGTTTGACAATCATTGGTTCAGTTTTCTTCGGCTCTGAGAGTCCAGTACAGCTCGGAGGAGGAGTAGACAAATCCGGTTCCATGGTCTTCGACACCGACGAGCTGGTCGGGGCCGACAACAATTTGGCAAGTCCTGGTGCCTGTAAAAGCTTCTGCACTAGCCGATCCATGTCCAAATCTGAAAGGCTGACTGAGGACTTAGATTAATGCACCGAAGGTGCTGACTGGAGCAGAGGAGAAGAGGGAACCTCAGAGAACGGCTCCAATACTGAGAGCTGGCTCCAAATCAAAGGTACACTCGGTTCCGAGGTCTGTGGAACCGATGACCCTCCCTCTGAAGTTTTTGCCTTTTTTGCCACTTTGGGATCGGAAGATTTTGTAGATTTTGAGGATTTGGAGGACATGCTAGTACCCTTATGGCTACTCAACACCTCAGTAAAGGAATGCTGCAGTAATCCCCTGTCTATAAGCTTCCTCCTTCTCTCCAAGAGGACTCTTGAAGAAAAGGAATGGCAAATGCTGCCAGTGTCTTGGAGGTGTTTAGCCCCCAGACAGTAGACACATTGAATGTGTCTGTCAGTGATGGACATTTTCTACCCACAATCTGGGCATTTCTTGAATCCCGATTTAGGATGGGATTTTTCCTTGTCATCCGACATGGTTAAGGTAAAACAAACCAGTATACTGCAAAAACTAAGACAGTAAAGTCTTTACTTAACTTGTAAAGACCCACAAAGCAACTAAGCCCAATCCGGGCACTATCTATAACAATTAACTATAGTTTACAAATACAGGGCTAAAGAGGCCCACAGAGAAAAACCCTGACTAATAGAAAAAAGATTAATAAGTCTAAATAGGGCTAAAGGCCCACACAAAACAACTAAGCCAACAGGGCACTAACTATCCAAAACTATAGATTCTATTATCAAATTTTTCAAACACTAACACACAACTATCTTATAAAAAACTCTAAAACAAAAGGAAAGTTTTTTTTTATATATAACTTGCTGTTTTTTTATCAATAATGGTCTGAGCTAGCTGGATCACCGAGATCTCTCTTGCCGCAGCAAACTAGATCTGAGGTAATTCCAGCAGTGCGTTGTGGGATAAGGGGCTTGGTCTCAAGCTACTGGCAAACCTTGAGCTTTGCTATCGGCCGTGCCGGAGCCGAGGATTGGCTCTGAACCCATCAGTGAGAATAAATGGTGAGATTTAACAACTTCACATTTATATATTACCACTAATGAGAATAACTGGGATCATATCATAGATAATATGTGGGTCCCATGCATGAGATAAAGCAAGTAGGAACTGACTCTGTGCATTAATAGTCAGGGGGCAGTCCTAGGATAAATTTTCTGCTTCACATCCATAGATCCAAGTTGCACTTGAATATGGACAGGGATGAGCTTTGTTTTGGATGGATGGGGAGTCTGTTCCTCTGTAAGATATACCTGTCCCTCCAACCCATTCAGTTTATGTTGCAAAAGAGGTATATATCCCTAGACAGAGTATTTCTGATGCCATTTGACTTGCTGATGTGCAGTAAATCCATCAGTATTGGGTCAGAGGATGCCTTGTATGCTAGACAAAAGTCACCTCTTAGTAGTCTGTAGGATACCAAGTATAGTAACAGGGCTTTGAGTCAGTCCATGTAGGACATATTGTGTCATCTTGTATCTTTTTAATAAGAAATCTCTGTGTAAATTCCACTTGTTGCATGTGTCTGGATAGATACATGTCAAAGGAGGCATTATACAAAATGTTTGGCCTAATCCCGCCCTGAATGTTATTTCACCAGGAAGACATCCGAGGCACCATTTTTTAATCTGGGCCACTCGCGTCCTCTGTGCATTCAGCCCTGTGTCTAGGTTGCTGCTCTCGTTCTCCGGTAATTGTAACCGAGTGTAGCTCAAGAGGGACTAGAATTATGTATTAACAGAGTCAAATGTATCTATACGTATAGCGTATTTGCTGTCATCTAATTTCTGAAACTCTCTAATATCACTGTTTGTACTTTTTAAAGTGCTCCGCTCTTTTTTGCTTATTGGAAGCTTGTTTGCACCTATTAACCTGCATGCCAAGTGTAGCTCAAGAGGAATTAGAATTATGTATTAACAGAGTTAAATGTACCTATGCGTATAGCATATATGCTGTTATCTAGCTTCTGATATCACTGTTTGTACTGTTTAAAGTGCTCTGCTCTTTTTCTGCTTATTGGAAGCTTGTTTGTGCCTATTAACCCCCGATTTGAAACTCATCTCAATGCCATTATAGTAGTGAACCCTTTGAGGCGTCTGTTTAAGCAACATTAGACGCTGTACTCGAAGCTAGTGTCCCGGTGTGTTTTTGAATTTGCATTTGAATTTCCTCACAATGCCAGTATAGTTGTGACCCCTTTGAGGCATCTGTTAAGCAGCATTAGATGCTGCAAACAACGCTAGTGCCTTGGTGTGTTTAATTGATTGTCGGTAACATTATTACTTGATCCTATTGCTTCCTCATTGCCCGCCACTTATTTTTGGCTTAGTGCAAGCCTGTTTGTGTATATTAAGCTGTTAAACTTGTAATGTAGTGATGTAATGTAGTGGTTACAATGCTAATATAATAGCGAACCTTATTGAGGCATCTGTTAAACAGCATTAGACGCTGCAAACAACACTAGTGTCCTGGTGTGTTTAATTAATTATCGGTAACTATAGTACATGATCCTATTGCTTCCCCATTGCCCACCACTTATTTTTGGCTTAGTGCAAGCCTGTTTGTGTTTATTAAGTTTAGAATTTGTAATGAAGTGTTGTAATGTAATGGTTACAATACTAATATAATAGCGAACCTTATTGAGGCGTCTTTCAAGCAGCATTAGACGCTGCTAACAACGCTAGTGTCCTGGTGTGTTTAATTGATTGTTGGTAACTATATTTATATGATCCTATCACTTCCCCATTGCCCGCCACTTATTTTTGGCTTAGTATAAGCCTGTTTGTGTCTACTAAGCTGCTCAATGCTGATACACTAGCGAGCCTTACTGAGGCATCTGTTAAGCAGCATTAGACGCTGCACTCAATCTCTAGTATCCTGGCATGTTCTTAATGATTGCTGATAATAATAGCTTGTCTTGTATTTAGATATTGCTATTCACTAAGGCCTGCCTCAACTGAAAGTCTTCATGTGTTTAATTGAATGTACAAACTGCTTTTCCTTCTCTTGTAATTACTGCTTTGGATTATTTCTCCCACCTAGGAATATTTTTGCTTTAACTACTGCTATTTGAATATCAAAAACCATCTCTGATTGCTCTAATACACCTGTAATCCTGTTACCTATCTATTGTTTGCATGTCAAATTGCTATGTGACGTTTATCATAACCTGTGGACCTTCTACTGCACTATTGTTTCCACCTTACATTTATCTTTCCTCTCTACCACTTTACTCCACATTATAAACTCCCTCCTCTACTCTGCACTCACTACATCCTGCTCTCTCCTTCTTCCCTATTTTTCCCCTACTCCATTTTTCTAACTATTTGTTTTTCTCACTCTTCTTTTCAGCCGCTCCCCAAGGTGTTTTCCCCTTCTTCACTGGCAAATAGAATATCCTTCCTTTCAAAGAGAAGACGGGGGTGGACAGTCTGCTTGATCTATATTAAGTTTACTGGGACCCTATCTCCCTAAAGAGACTCAGTGTATGTAATGTGCCTTACATTTGTTTTTCTAGCATCTACCTTACTTGAGCAGCATTTCCCGGTCGCCACAGCAGAACTCCAATCCGCTAATGATTGGTAGTTGATTTTTTACATACCAAGTTACCAGCCCTGATGCACAACCTTCAACGAAGGTACGCCCATTCACGCATGTCTCCACGCAGGAGACGCTCTAGCTGAGAATCGAACCGGACAGCGTCTGACATTTAAATTTTTCTGGGGTTTTTTTTATATTAGAACATTTTTCATCTAGATTTAATTGATTGATATGTATACTTTCTTTTTGGAAATGTTCCGTATAGTGATTTCTATAGGCATCAAGAATGTAAGCTATATCTGAGACATTTTTCCCTTTCTTTTCATGGAAGATACTTTTAATGTTATTAGCTTTTAATTGTATTTTGATTCTTGTGGATAAATTATGCAGATATTTGGGAGAAGTGGCCAAGGTATTAATTTTTAGTTTTTTCTAAAGCTAAACTAGCTTTCTGTGTTAGAATTTCGTTGTATTTATTGTTTAATACTTCTATTTTCTTTTTCATCTCCAAATGATTTTGTTTTTTTCAGCTTTTACTGACAAAGGTTTGGATTGTAGATCCAATAATCAGAATCCCATTCTCGATTTTTTTATATCAAGTTAGGGCTTTACCATATATGTAAGCTTTTAATGAGTCCCATCATTATTTTGATTATCTCTGTGGTGTTAATTACTATCTAAGAAGAACTGTAATTCAGATAATAACCAGGGTTTGAACTCTTTAATTTTAGTTATATATGCTGGAATTCTGGAGTTAAAGATTAATGGTTTGTACCCATTTTGAAGTTTTAGTATCAATGAATTGTAGTCTGAAAAGGGGCAGGGAGTGATTGAGAAATTAATGATTTTAGAGTGTAAGTCATGGGCAGCAAATATTTTATCTATTCTAGTTTGGGTACCAAATCTGTGATCTTGATGAGAAAACAACAAAGATTTGTTTTCTTTAAGTTTGAAAGTATCTACAAGATGAAATGATTCTACCCACTTGTTTAAAGCTTTTGATACAGCAGATATACCCAATGGTCTTTTATTTGTAGTTTCAGAAATATCAAATATACAGTTAAAATCTCCTCCTAATACTAAGTTGCCTTTATAATTACTGGAAATGAAATCCAAGTGTTTTTTTAACAGTTCCTGTTCCAGTGCCTGTGAACCAGTATAGCTTGGCTAGGGTCCATATTCTGTTATTATATTAACTATTACTAATGCCATAAGGCCTTCTTTATCTTCATACTTATAAATGATTTCTGGGTTAATCACATTTGTTTTCCATAAAATTGTTACCCTTTTTGTCTGTGTCTTATAAGTGGATTGCGCCAATATCATGTATTCCTTAGGATTCCATTTGTAATTGTCATTTGTTTTGAAATGAGTTTCTTGAGGGAAGATTATTTGTGCTTTGTTCAGTTTTAAATATTTCAGTAGATTTTATCTATTGCTAGGATGGTTTAAGCCATTAGTATTTAAAGATAATAAAGTTAAATCCATCTTAGGTTATTTAGATTATGTATTTTTTGTTTTATTGCGACTATTAAACATTTTCCTCTGATAACTATAAAGTATATGTTTGAGCTTTTAAAGGAAATTATCAGTTTTATACTTTGAGTGTTTACCAATAAAGTAATGTTTTGGTCAGGCATACTAAAATGTTTTTGTGAAATAGCAATTTTAAATTAATAAATGTTAACAAAACTAGGATCCACACTAGCTATGGAATGAAATCATTCCTAATCTGATGGATAAACCTAAGTCTATCAGATTATCACTAATACCTTGAAAATCCAGAACATCTGAGCTCCATAAATTGAATTAGCATATAGAGAATATTTTTAATAGGAATAAGAAATATTTATATTATTTTGAACAGATATGGTACTATTGTAGATTAGACAGAATTCTAATACAATATAAATGTCGACCTATTGTATAAGCAGTTAATATTTACATGAAAGATAGATGACAAGCAATTCAATCATAGTAAAGTGGGATGTATCATATATAAAACCTCAGTAAAAGATTATACCACATAGCTGTTTAACATATTCACCCTTATTGATGAAGTATTTCAAAATGTATTACTTAATATAAATAGATGGCAATAATATTTATACCTAATTTTTATAATACAATGTATTTTACTGGCTATATCAGAAGTTATATTTCATTGTTTGCCAGCATTTAAGTAATCACTTTGTTTGTTGCTAACTTACTTAAAGCATCAAGTTTGTTTTATGTGAACATTGATGAAAGTTAGTGCATTTAATTATCAGTGAATCCCTCTTCCCCCCATTTCCTACCCATAAGGATTTTTATATCTGTCATTTCTTATTATAAAATGAGTGAAATTATAGGTTAAAAACAACAAATTCACTTATTTTGATTAATGATTACAAGTTCCCTTTCCATATTCATAAATTACCATTTTATGGCACATACTGAAAGTTTTTAGATTTAAATGGCAACATTCTATTTTGTATAATCAGCAAAGGTTAAACTGAGTGTCTATTGTCAATTTAATACTATTTGTTCAGAATGTGATTGTTGCATTCTGTGACATTCCTAGTTCAGGCTTCTATTGTTTCCCTTGAACAACTTTGTCAGTTTGATGTCATGTATAAAATATTAGTTACCTTGGTAACAGCTTAAGTATTATATATGATCAAGATGGATTACAAGGCTACAATTCAAGTTAAAGCAATTATATGACTTGTTATGCACATTTACTTATATGAGAACATCATCATGCTTCCCCTTGATGTTCAATATAGTGCATGTCATTTATGACAAGTTAAAACAGTAGTGTTATTATACACAAGCCCATGTTAATAAACTGAGTGTATATTGTCAATTTAATGGTATTTGTTCAGAACATGATTGTTACATTCTGTGACATTTCAAGTTCAGGTTTCTATTGTTTCTCTTGAACAACTTTGTCAGTTTGATGTCATGTATAAAACATTAGTTACCTTGGTAACCGCTTAAGTATTATATATAGTCAATATGGGTTACAAAAACTACAATTCAAGTTAAAGCAATTACATGACTTGTTATGCACATTTAAGTATATAAGAAAATCATCATGTTTCCCCTTGATCTTCAGTGTAGCGTATGTCACATGACAAGTTAAGACAGTAGTGTTATTATACACAAGCTCATGTTAATAAATCCTGTCTTTAATATCTAAATTCGGCAGACTCCTTCATCTTATATGACAATTGTATATTTTATGTCTAGATTTACTAAAATCATGCATTACATAACTATTGTGTGGTTTTTTTTTTTTTTTTTTGGCTTCTGCTTAGTTATTTGAGAGATCACAAGCTGTAATGCTTATTCATATTAGCTCCTTCCCGAGCATGTTTATACAGTCCATAGACTTTAAATTATGAGACCCTTCTAGTTTCTTATTTGTTATAAGCATTTTTCCATCCCTACATACACACATATCAGTACATCAAGCACAAGCAACAATGCCCATCCAGTTTTGCCAGAATACCATTCACTAGTTCATGTGGTGTGTTTCCAGGCTGTTCTTAAAATATCCAAACCAATATTTGTCCTGTTCCATTTTACCAGTCTGTTCCATGCAGTGCCCACTCTGCCAGTGAATCACGCAACACACCTTCCATTACCACAGATATTTCCATGAAGGAAATCTGATGACTCTCTAGCACTTCCCGGCAACCCCAAACACCCCTAGAATCAGCTATCCCCATATGCTCAACACGTCCGAGCAAGATCACCTCCCAGACCAACTACAAAGGGTACTGCACAAGACCAAGTGCTCTTAGTCTTTCACAATAACTTAGACTTCCACTCTTATGTAAGTCTTTAATGTGTTTGGACCAAAATACATTTTAAATATAAAATTGCACTTATTGCTATTATTTTTTTTTTTTTTCTCAAGAATCAACTTAATGAGCTAAACGAAGAGTTGGGAGACTGTCAATATGTGTATATGTGGTTTAAAACAGCCTTTTTATTATGTATATATTTTTTTTGAAAAAACAAAACTTCATTGCCGAGAATCCTCTTGGAGGCTCCTCAGAGCCATTAAGCATTATTGTCACTCTGTTTCCATTACCATAGCAACCTGAGAGCATCTTTTTCTGTTAGTGTGTCTGTGTACTGCATACCAGAGGCTCGCAATGCACCTGAAGCAAAGCTTCACTTCACTGCAACTTCAGGCCTAAATTCCCTCCCTTTCAGTGAGGCAGCAGCCAGGAAAAGAACGGAGAGAAAACAAATAAAAAAAAAAATACCCTCCCAACAAGCTGCCACAACAAGTCACAGTTTTATCCACCCCCTTCCCCTGGATCCAGGCTAACACACCAAATGTCTCTTCCTAATATGCAAGCATCAGTGAACCTCGATAACAAGCCGTAACCCAGAGATGAAAGCAGCAGCATACAACAGCTGCCAGACACAGCTGCAGCCACGTACACCATGTCAGGCTTAATCAAACAGCACTCAAAGCTGTGATACCTGCCATAACTGATATTAACTATGTTTAGACAGAATAATAATGACATTTGTACTAGCTGCCAGACACAGCTGCATCCATACACACCATATCAGTATTGATCAAACAGCCCTTCTAACTATGATATCTGCCATAATTGATTTTTACTATACTTAGACAGAATAATGATAGAGCTTGCTACTATTACTTAACCAGGATATACTTGACATTTCTAAATCATATTTTAACTGAAGAAGGCATTATTCTCCATGACAGCATTTTTTTTCAAAACACTCTACTGTTACTGCTATTATATATGATGTTAATTTGTTTACATTTGAGTCTGAACTCTGATAAATGGTACCTCATTGAATTAGTTAATTCATTACTTAAATTATTATAAGTAAAATCAATGAAAAATGAACAAGATAAGTATTCATTGAGTTCAATTAGGGGAATAGAAACTTCTATATTTGTATTATTCTGGAGCATTTCTCCCCGGGCCTCCGCTGAAAACAGGCTCTGTGGAACCTAGTCAGACTTTCCCGGTCAACAAATGATAAATAAATAAAATAAATAAATAAATTATATGTTGCTTTGTTTGGCTTATATATAATGTAAATAGTAACCCATCTTGACTTATCTTTGTTTGTGAAGAATTATTGGACTCTGAACATTCTGAATAAATCATTACTTTTCTCAATTGTTTAAAAAACCCTCCTTTTTTAATAAAAAACAGATGACAAGTGATGTACCATATCAGTTGATACTTTAAGAGATGTAGTTGTAAGAGTTATTTTTTTGGGACAGCTATCTTGGAGTCAGTTTTTTGTTTCTTCTTTCTAGCATCAGTCTAAGGATTTGCTTCTTTTATTCTTTTAAGAGTAGGGGCCATCCATTCCATTTCTGCTGGGATAGACACTATGTTGTTTTTGATGAATATAGTAGCTTCTTCTAAGTCATTAAAGGTTCTCATCTCATTGGCAAAAAGTGTTTTTATCTTGACTGGAAAGGCCAGCTGTGCTTTAATATTGTTTTGTTTTAACAGTTTTATTATCGGTCAATACTTTTTTCCTTTGTTCTAGTATTCTGGAAGAATAATCATTGCCAAACCTTATCAGGCTTTGATTATATTTTAAGGGTAATTTTCTCTAAGCAGATTTTAATATTAGTTCCTTGTCTATAAATGAAAGAAATTTTATAACTATGGATCTAGGCAGAGTATTTGTTGAGTTAGAAGCAGGTTTCCTCAGTGCTCTATGCACCCTTTCAGTTCCAAATTAAAGTCTCTCTTTCAAGTCTAAAAATTCAGGAATCCAGGTTGTTAAGAATAAAATAATGTTTTCTCCTTCAGTGTTTCAGGCAGACCAAAGATCCTTATGTTGTTTCTCCTTTCCCTGTTTTCTAAGTCATCTATTTGTTAAGCAGCCATGTATTCTGTTTAAGCAGAAATTCTTTTTGGTGTTCTTCCTCTTTGAGTCTCCTTTCAATGTCATTTAGAGAAGTCTCTATATTTTTATTATTTTTGTATGGTGCTGCTGTAATAGTTCCTTAAGAGTATCAGTCTGTTTTAGAAAATTTAATTTGAGGTTTTCTAAGTCATTTTTAAAGCCATCCATCTTCAAAGATAGTTCCTGTAAGGTAGATGTCATCAATTGCAGTTCTTTTTAAAAAGCAGCATCTGGAAGACAATTCCTTGAGTTGTTCATATACAGTGACTCAATATATCACCAAGTTACTTGACCAGAAAATTTTTGTATATCTCCACCAAAATTGCTATTTATGTAGTTTAGTAGTTTATCTATAGATTTCTGACATTTTAAACTTGAAAATAATAAAATGTTCCTATATTATTATACTAGTTTATGGAGCTCTCATAATTCTGCTCTCAGTTGGCCATCTAGGCTCCGCCCCCATGTTTGAAGACATTCTGTTGTATAAGTTTGCTTAATTCTCTGCAGAACCCATTTGTCTGTTGTAATGGTTTGCTAAGTAAGCAGATGGTATATAAAGAGAATTCATGAAGATATATACCCCATAGTTGTCAGGAACTGTCTTAATGTTATTTCTTACTGCTGCTGCCCAAAGTCTGTAAGAATTGCTTGAAACTTCATGTGCATGTCTTGTATTGGATAAGCCTTCAAAAGAACTGAATTATAAGAAAAAGTTACCTATGTTGAAGCAGTCAAAGAAGACATTTGTTGTAATTTATTCCTGTCTCCAGGGAATGAAAGGATAAATATTAAGTGAGGAAGCAGCAGATGTCTTGTCATTACCACTATTAAAAATAATTTACAAAGAAAAATATTTAATTGGTTTGCATTAGGTTTGCTAACAGTAGAGAGAGAAAAAATATGACGAATACAGTAAAAGTTGTGAACATTCCATCTGGCAGATTTGAAATCTGGAAATGCCACTTTACTTTTTGTTTTAGGAAGATCTCATTGGAGTATGAAGCTGCATATCTTGCATGTCAAGGTATACCAAAACTTTTTTTTTTAGTAGTATAAATAATCTAGACTAAAAACATTGATCTCCTAAATCTAATGGCACCTTGCGTATTTACTTATTTGACAAAAAAATGATCCATTACTTGATAGAGTGTTTATGGAACAAACTGCATTTGTGGTGTTTGAAGAAATTCTGTTTTATAAGTTTGCTGAATTCTCTGCAGAACCCATTTGTCTGTTGTAATGTTTTGCTAAGTAAGCAGATTATTGAAATTTGCTTTTCAGAGATATTGGGACAGGAAAAGGTGTACAGGAGAGTTGTTTTGTTGTATATCTTCCTGTTTTTGTGGAGCTTGGATTATTACTGAACTGTTTCTCTTTGAGGTACATTTGCTGGCAAACATTCTGAGAAAAAGCTCCTTTCTATAAAACAGCTTCTTATTAAGAGTAAGAGTTATTGGGTATTCAGGATAACAGCACATATATATCTTAAAAGACAATCTGGTTTTGTCTTCCATTTCAGTATCCACAACAACATCAGCTGTGAGTTGAGAAAATAAAACAATGCAGTGCAGATTTTTGAACCCTGTATGTGGCATCAGCTTTATAAGATTCAGTTCTGAATAAAACAAGCCTTTGCAGGATAGCCCCAATATGGCAGTCTTAGACGTATCATCAGCATTGCAAGCACATTTCATTTTAGAACTCTGTTTTATAGAGTGTAGCAACCAGTTTTTTGCACTACAGTAGAGAGTTGATTATCTGAACAGTCAGTTATCAGAACCAGCCTTCCAATGTTTTCAGTTGGGAAAAATCATAAGGTCTGAAAATGTAAACATTATATGGATTTGCCTGAGCATGTTTTTTTGAGCTTGTAGCCAGCTTGTGTGTGAAAAATATTCTTTATTGTCCATTGGAATTGTTGTACATCCGCGGTGGTGCAGCGCTAGCATTTTTGCCTCACAGCAAGAGGTTCTCCCATTCGATTCTTGGCTGGAATGTGGGGAGTGCCTTCTGTGTGGAGTCTGCATGTCCTCCTGGCGGTTGGGTGGGCGTTCGAAAGACATGCATAAATGGGTGTGCCTTCGTTGAAGGTTGAACGTCGAGCTGGCACCTCGGCATTCGTGAAAATCTACTGCCAATCATTAGCGGACCAGAGTTCCGCTGTGGTGACCCCTAACCGGGAAAAGCTGAAAGACCAACAACAACAATTGTCCATTGGAATTGCTGAATGGTTGAAAAGTGTATTCCTGCAGGCAGAAGAAAACAAGATTTAAGACTTTTTTTACACAGTTCAATTATATGTTTGATTATCCGAACAATTTGATTATCGGAACTACCCTAGGTCCCAATTAGTTCAAATAATCAACTCTCTACTGTATTAGTAATATTACTGCTTGGAACAGTCTATAAGTTTTTCTGAA
Organism: Protopterus annectens; assembly: GCF_019279795.1. Lineage (NCBI taxonomy): Eukaryota > Metazoa > Chordata > Ceratodontiformes > Protopteridae > Protopterus > Protopterus annectens. The sequence continues at coordinate 553,355,256 of NC_056732.1, forward strand.
CCTGGTGTAAAATGGAGGTTTTATATCTCTTGCATGCTAAATAATTAGGTGCCCTGATAGCTAATGTACAGAAACTTCTTATATTTCCTAATAATCATTTTCTAAATTTGGTCTAAAAATTGAGTTTTTATAGGATCCTATGTATGCTAAATAAGTAAGTGTCCTCACAGCTAATCAATAGATATGTAAAGTACCCACCCCTATTCATCTAATAATCTTGAATCCATGTCAAATGACAAAACTGCTAGAGGCACATGTTTTTCCATTTTTACTAGATTAAGAAAAGGAAACTGCTGCAAGATCTGGCTTGTGTGTGTTGTGTGAGTTATACCTAACTAAGAATGTTTTATTAATTCCGTCAGCTTTCTTAGGGGCAACAGATTGGGTATCAAGTCCACATGCATTTCAGTCATTTGAGAAACAGTACACTCCTCAGAAACCCTGAAGAGTCTTTGTTTCTTCAAATATTTGACAGCCTCATCTGATTCTCTACCTCTGTTTTTAACAACTTCATCCTTTATATCCTGTTTTTTTTCTGTTAGAACTTCCTGTTATTCATTTTTAGTAACAAGTTTAAAATGTAGTAAAAAGTAATTATAGATGCAGAGATATGAAGTGAAAACAGTTATTACCTTTAAAAGAAAATAAATGGCAAATAAGCATAAACCACAATGCAAATGAAGGAGCCTGCTAATTAAAAAGCATGACTGAGTGCCGGCACATAACTATTGACCACTGAGGTTCACAGTATGCATTACTGATGCATTTGAGTAATAGCAGCAGTGGCAGCAGCAAAGTATTTTGCATTAGGAATTGCCATCAGAGCCACAGGTTGCAATGTGGTGGGTCGAGGCCATTTGTGCCAGTGAAGGAGGTATACAGACAGTGACTGACATACCACCACCAAACAGACCAACACATTGTGAACTGCTTTCATAGCAAACAAAAATAATGGAAGGGAACAGGGCCATCTGTCTAACTCAACATTATGCTGCAACATGTGGAAAAGCATATCCAATTCCTCAGAGTAGCAGAAGAGAGAGCTAACACTATGTGAGCCTTTTATGGTATGACTCATTTCCCTCAAGTCCTAGGAACCATGGATTGTACCAATGCTGCTGTCAAGACTCCACCAAGTGAAAAGGATCAGATATATATTAACTGGAGAAAGAGCCGAGTGGTCTGCAATGTTCAGGGAATTAGTTATAATGTACCTGTGTGCCACTCAGGCAGTTCATTAGATTCACATATTTGGCCAAGTCTCACCTTTGCCAATGGTTTCAGTGGTCACCTGCTTGGAAGGTATACACTCACATGCCAGGTAAAAAGGGCTATACACACAGGCATCATGCATGGTGAGATCAGGCAACATAGAATAAGTTGTTTGTTGTCTGTTACAGGTGATACCATATATGAACTAGAGCCCTGAAGGATAACCCAATATGCAACTCTCAGACCATGCAGGAAATGCCTACAACACAGCCCATGTGGAAACCTGAAACACAATGGTGCAGGTGTTCAGACTACTGAAGAGACACTTCTGAAGTGTAGACACCACTGAAGGGGTGCTACAATATAGTTCAGACACATGCAGCAAGATATTTGTTGCATGCATTATGCTTCACAACATGGTATTGTGCAAGCAAATGGAGCACCAGGTGAACATCATGTCAGGACCTGTGATACAACTTGTAGCCATAGCAGAAGGGCAGGATGGAAAGAAAGATGCGGAACATGCAACAGCAAAACTACAGCCGAGGCAGAGATAGATGCAGTACATTGTCACAATGGTCCATAATAATGGGCCATGATGCAGACAACACAAAATAAAATGATTATAGTATTAAATAGACAATTTGTTGCTGTTTAAAACATTCTTCAGTGTCTCCTTGCTGTTTTTCTGCTGTTTAAAGCATTTGTAGTGTCTCACTGCTGTTTTTCTGCTGTTTAAAACATGTTTTAGTGTTTCCCACCTAAATTAGTGCAGCTAGTAGTTGTAGCATAGTCCAGATACAGGTCTGCTACATCAGGATCTGTTTGTAGCAGCTGTTGTATTCTGAGCACATTTTCTAAGCCATCTTTGATTGGAAGGGGCCCTTCTGCACCCTTGTGAGAGAAGTGTGTTGATTACAACCTGTCTGGTGAAGGGTGATTAGTCTAGGGTTTGCAGTAAGCACCCCCATTGGTTCTTTTGAGTTTTTTTAACATTTTGTTTAAGTTTTTAGCTTCTGGTATTTAAGACTTGCATAGTACATTAGTGTATTCCTCATCTTTAGTACATTTCCAATCTAAGAAGTATTGCTAGTGAGCTGCGACCTATTAAACAACCAGCCAAAACCCCGTCAGAAATACCCATCTGCAGAGCACCTCCTAGATCAGTCCTGAAAGCACCCCCTTTAGAAGATGTAGATGTTTGTGCAATCACAGAAACCTGGTTCAAGGTTTCAGAGAGTACCCTGGTTTTGCAAGATTACAATGCCTTCTACATCTTCAGACTGCAAGATGAAAATGCAAGAACCAAAGGAGGTGGTGTTTCTATCTATATTAGAGATTAACTCACCTCCCAACTAGTTAAACTGGACAACTCCATGGAGTTACTCCAAGCTGATATTACTTTAGGTAAGACCCCCATTCAAGTCATAGCTAGTTATAGATCCCCCTCCATGAATCATGATGCACACGAAGCCTACTTGACCAAACTAGAGTGAATCCAAATATTGCCAAACACTCTGGTCATGGTGGATTTCAGTTATCCTACCATCAGCTGGGAAACCTACTCTAGCCATAACTCACACACACATGTGAGTTAGGGCTAAAGTAGGTTTCCTTGACTTTGTTAACTCAAATGCCCTGGAACAAATTGCTCAAACCCCAACAAGAGGAACAAACATACTAGATCTGGTCCTCACTAACATGACAAACAGATGAACCACCACAACTGTCAGACCCTCATTAGTTAAATCTGACCACAATTCAGTCACCCTCAAAATGGCACTAACACCAGAACTCACAAAGGATGAAGTCAGACTAAAAAACTTCACCAAGGCAAACTATGCCCTACTAAGGGAAGGTATAAATGTATTCCAAGCCCCACCTCCAGCTGGAAGTGGTAACTGCACCAAAGCTTACACTGAAACCCTGTACAATCACTTGTATAAGTGTATAAACTCAGCTGTTCCAAACAGAATCAAAGCCAAAGTCCCAAGTAAAAGCAAGCCTCCCTGGTGGACATCCAGCATCAACAAATGTTACAACAAATGCAAAAAGTTGCTGTCTAAGAAAACTAAGGCGAGGCCCCAACAATGGAAAAGCACCCTCCTCAACCTCAACAGGAAAATAAGATAACATGTCAAATCCTCTAAAACCCACAGATGACACAAAAGACAAACCAGTAATCCAACAAATTGGTGAATGACCAGCAGAAAAAGCAACAGCAAGTCCAGCACAGCTAAAAGTTCCTTTAGAAGGTTTATTAACAAACTCACACTTAAAAACAATAAAAAAGTATCATTAAATAAAGTGAGATACTAGCACTTTCATCCTGGTAGCTTTCAGAACTTCCTCAGATAAATCTAAACAGATTACACCCAATTTAGCCCTTAAATAACCTCTGTTGAAGTCACAATGTTTTCTCTTCCCCCAGATTTAAAGAGACAGTGTTCAAAAGCATTACATATTGTAACTTTAGCTCCTAAAATCTAACAAACATAAAATTAACTTTTAATTACATAAAAAAAGTATGCAGCAATAAATAATTTATAAATAAAGTATTTAAAAATTAAACAAATATAAAATATATTACTACTAATAAACCATAGATGAACATTAGAAACAAGCATATTTATAAATACTTTTCCTACTCCATCTTAATATAGTAAACAAGGTGCTGCAAGTATTATACAAGGATACACAATAAAACTTAAAAAAATAAATAAATAAACATCAACAACACAAAAAATAAAAAAAACACAAAAAAAAAAAAACACAAAAAATCCTTCTAAACAAACTAAAACATGAACTAGCATCACCAGTAAGTACCCTGTTCAATCATAGCCTATCCACAGGCTTTGCTCCTGTGGAATGGAGAACAGTAACAGTTATGCCCCTCCACAAAGGTGGCTTAGCAACAGATGCAGGGAACTATAGACCCATAAGTCTGACCAGCCTCATCTGTAAGGTCATGGAACATATCATCATGAGCTTCATAAATAAAGAAATAGGTAACCTCCAAACCCTGGATCTGACCCAATTTGGCTTCGTCAAAGGCAGATCCTGCCTGTTAAACCTGGTGGATTTCTTTGAAAATGTGACCAGGGCCATTGACGAAGGCAAATCTGTGCACACAGCATACTTCGACTTGGCAAAGACACAATCTCACACAGGCATTACTGATAAACTTAGCAAACTGAATGTAAACCCCTTTGTTGTAGGATGGGTTGCCAGCTGGCTCACAAACTGGTCACACACTGTCAAAGTGATGGCTCCACATCAACCAGTAGACATGTCACCAGCAGAGTGCCCCCTACTGTTTGGTATATAATTCTCAGAAGGTCAGGCTAAAACTAAGGGGCTGTGGCTGACCAACCCTGTAGATGCCTGCAAACTGGATGAAATTATTCAATCCCCAAATGATGTCAGTATACTTCAGGAGGGTCTTACGCAGGCCAACAACTGGTGTCTAAATCACGGTCCCTTCACACTATCAGAATAACAATAATACCCTATGTACCAATGAAGTGGTAAGGGATCTGGTATCACAAGTCAACAGCAACCTTAACTTTGACTACCATGTGTCTGCCCTAGCAATGAAGACTTTCTACATAGCATACTTGATTAGCAAAGGCATCACCTCTAGAGCACAAGAGGTTTTAACCCCTCTATACTTGTCACTAATCAGGTCCATAACTAAGCAATAACCCATGCCTGGGTGTGGGTAATGCTAGATTTACCCATGGTTGGTGTGAGTTGGTCACGAGGGCGACCAAAGACAACCATGGGTAAATCTAGCATTACCCAAACCCAGACTTGGGTTATTGCTATTATACAATGATTATTTAAGAAAAAAATACTTTTCTTAAATAATGCCTTTATATAATACCTGTGTGGTGCCTTTCTGTGGTTTTCCGCTATCCTAGGGCTTTTTCTGATGTACTGCGCATGTGTATACTTACGCAGTACATCAAAGCTGTGTAGAGGAAGCAACGGAGAAAGGAAGATCTCTGTTGCTTTTTTAAAGCCGTCTCGCTATGTTAAATGAGTTTAACATAGCGAGATATCTTTAAAAAAAAGCAACAGAAAAAGGAAGATCTGCGTTCCCTTTTTTAAAGCTATCTCGCTATGTTAAATGAGTTTAACATAGCGAGATATCTTTTAAAAAAGCAACGGAGAAAGGAAGATCTCCGTTGCCTTTTTTTTTTTAAGATATGTCGCTATGTTAAACGTATAACATAGCGAGATTACAGCAACTGAGATCTTCCGTTCTCCATTGCTACCTAACACAAACAAAAAAATCAAGACTTATACTAATGGAAAAAGTCCGGGCGACCGGACCTTTTATGGGCACGCTGGTTGGGCTGGCCAATCAGTGTGCATGTTTTGGAATACTAATCAGCAGTCATTGTATAACTGAGAATAACACCCATTTTGGCATGAACCTTACAAAGCACCTGCAGCAGTTGGAGAGACCTCAGAAGTTTCTAGCAAAGAAGATCAGGGACTCCAGCACATGCCTTACACAGACTGATTAAAGTCCCTGTCACTATACTCTGTATCGTATAGACTTCTTAGGGGAAACTTATGCTTGGCTTACAAAACAATCTTCTACCCAAACCTAATAAATCTGCTGCGCATCCATAAATCAAATGGGATGACAGCTACCCATTCCAGGGACCTAAGTATGGCCTGCAACGTGAATAGGACAGGGTGGAGGGACAGATTTGTCTCCCAGCAACTGCAACATCTTTCGAATAGGCTGCTAATTCATGTGAAGCAGAGCACCTCTATGACACTGTTCAAAAGGAACCTGAACGAGTGGATGGGGCACCATAAATTCTTACCAGCAATAGCGTCCACAACCCTCCTGGACATGAGCAGTCATTACTAAATACAGTCCTGGGTATTGACTAGAGTATCCATGGTATTACATTGGGATGAAATGGTTAGGCTTGAAATTACCTCCAGGTCAATAGCCTAGAAACCTCCTATGATTCTATGATCCTATGATAACAACCAGGGTATGTAGGGCCTTCCATGGACTGGCCTCCCTGTGCATCAAATGTCACCATATCCATACAGGTTAGGAGGTGACAAGACCAGAGTCATCATCACTTGCACAGTTTGGAGGACACAGTGGCAACTGATTGCAATACTGTAATATGACGTAGGGAAACAGCAGGTGAACACAGTAGCCATGCAGTCTGGCAGGCTGTGTGGATTCAAGGTTCAGATTCTGTAGTGGAGGGCTCATGCTACCATAATTTGACCATTGCCAATGCCCACTGTGTTGGACTGAAGTTTCAGGGTTTAACCCACTCCCTGGCAGGGAAGGGGCAGGACTATGTGACCATGTGCATGTATGCTGAAGGGAAGAGGCATCCCATGTATTGAGCCAAAGGAGTGGCAATGACCACAACTTGGATAATGGCCACAATGAGAGATTACAGCCTATATGCCTGCAGGTGGCAATGATGCCATCTCATCAGCAGTCTGTGTAGTGTGATGTGGGACAGCCTGTTCCTAACCACTATGCAGCTGGATCCTCTCACAGCCATGGACTGCATATGTATACCAGATGGAGTTTGCAATATGTCTAATGGATGTACCTTTTGAGGAAACGTTTACTTCCAGTGACCTTAACAACACTGTTTGCTCCTTCTCCCTACACCCTAAAATACTGTGCAATTGCTGCAGTGCAAGCCATGGAGCACACTCATCATCTCCACAATGTTGTGAGTAGTAGCAATCTATGCCCAGCACACTGATGTGCACATTCACTGGTTGATTTCAAGTGTCAAATTCCTTTAAGGAACAGTCCAGGAGTCATGGAAGCTCATCAGTTCCCTGCATTTATCTCATACAGTAGGCATTCCCACTTGATAGATATTGTACATGTCAAGCACTGTAGATGGGTACACAGGTGGAGCCCATGTGGAACTCTTAATTACAGGAAGTCTGTCATGCTCTGATGAGGCCATGTGGTCAGTCAATACCTCTACATTGGGCTGTGTAATGGTGGATGTCGGTGACCCCTCCCCCTTGTAGTTTTCCCAACCACGTCATTTGCATGCTACCATCATACTGCCACAGATGATCTACTGATGTCAGCCCTATGTCATCTTGTTATTCGGGAATCTCCACCAGTGGAATATCTGAAAGTGGTATACATACTGGTACACATGGAAACATTCTTACAGAATACATATAAAGACATACCTTGTCATGCAGAATGTTGCATGTGCAAACCAGAGGTGGCTGAAAAGACAGGTAGACAAGTGGTTCTTAGTCAACCCCTCACTTTGATCATGCAGTAATGTATCCTTTTGTCTACTGTAACAGACATAACTAACCTGGTACCCCTACTACTGATGCACAGATACTTGGTGCTAGGACTTTACCCCATCCAATAAATCCCCAGGTATGAAGAGCCAATTACCCTAGCTGGTGAATGACTCTAGCAACTCTTTAACCTCTGTTAGTCACTTTTGTGTCAGTGCTCCAACTTTTATGGTGGAATTGTCTGTCTAGATGTCCCATGCTTTTCTTTATCATATCAGTAACCTTTAAATAAACCAGTTGTAGAGAGCTATTATGGTCACCCAAAGCAGATATATCCTGTACTAGTGCCCAGCAGATCTGGACCTGATAATATTTGTCATCAGCACCTTTCCCTGGAGAAGCATACTATATATGTGCAGATGGCCTGCAGTAGCAGTAGTAGTTCTGTATCCTGGCTCATAAAATTTTCTAGATATTGCTTTTCTGAGGTGGCCACGCCAGTACCCATACACCTGAGAGCAAAATATGTCAGATAGTGGGTGTGTATGCTATGAGATAGCATGCACATCTGTATGTCCACAACCCTCCATATCTCTCAATTGTCCAGGATTTTGCAGATTGTCCAGATTTCCACCTCATATTTTTGGTCTGTCCCTCATAAAATTTGTGGTTTTCTGGCAAATCATTGAAGACTGATGTCGCCACATAATGACAGACACTTGAGTTTCAGACTTCATGTCCTTCTGAAAATGCATAACAAAACCTGTTATTCTAGCAACTTTGTGTTCATAAGAACAATAATTAAAAATGCTCCCTGATTTTGAACCTTTGTGCCCCCCACATTATTTTTGACCTTGTCCATATTTCTTGCCCTAAAAGGTTGAGAGGTATGATCCCCCTTAAAGTACTTGGTTAGCAGATGCTGTTACTACTATGCACAGCTTCACCCCTTAGCTGCCTCAACATACAACCATAGAACATCACACTCTTTGGAACAAGTCATCTCCAAAGTATCCTAGATTCATTGCTTGAGCCCCCCCACACACACACACACACACACACACACACACAGCCAGACAATACTGTGGCATGCCTGTGGCATGGAGTCTGACTTACACATACCCCAAGATAATGTGCCTTTCTCTTCCTGACATCACATCTACCAGAGGATAGTTGTTTCTGAGATACTTTACCAGGCAGAGCTCTTTCCATAACTCTGTAAAGCTCCATGTGTACTGAGCTTTTGCTCAAATTCCTCTATATCGTAGTCATATGCTTGCAAGCAATGTTATGCAAAATGGCAACAGCCCTTTGTACTGTATTTGTATTTATTAAATGGTGACAGAATAATAGTCTAAAATTGGACTTTATATCTCAGCATTGTATAACAAAAATATCAATAAAATAAACTGCATATCACAAATCAGAAATATTTGTAAGAAGATTCCATTGTCTTATTTAGTTTTGTAATAAAACATGAAAAATATAACAGCTATATATAATTTTATGAAATTACCAAACTCATCTGGACGGTGCATAATGCCAAATGTGTGATTTGGAGGAACATTCAGGGTATCAGCTATTCTGCAAAGGACAAAAAAAAACATAAAATACAATAAAATTAGTAAAGTGCTGCAGAACAGCATGCAGTACCATACAGTAATACTGCAGTGCTTGCTTTAAGAAGACATTCATGAATAACCACTGTATGCTATACAAAAATAAATAAATTCTAAGACCTGTGCCATTCATTATATTATCTATGCTATCGTATTTTTCTCCAAATAATTTGGTATAACCAAGGGCATTTACAGTATTTACCATCTATAAAACTAAACACGGATCTGGAAAATTATTTTAACATCATGTCAGCATTCTGAAAATATATTATCAATAAAGTCAATGTCATTGCAGAGTACCTGGAAAAAATATCAGGTTCCTACCATGGCTCATAATGTGGCTTCAGAGAAAGGCAAGTTAATAGTGTTGTTGGTTGATGGTTCATATTTGACTGTGTGTGTGTGTGTGTGTGTGTGTGTGTGTGTGTGTGTGTGTGTGTGTGTGTGTGTGTGTGTGTGTGTGTGTGTGTGTGTGTGTGCATGCATGCATGTGTGTGTGTATGTCAGCGTGCATTTGTAGGCAAGTAGACTCATACATATATATTCATATGCATACACAAACACTAGTGCTTTGTACTGTAAGGAGGAGTGGAAATAAAAAGGCTTATTATTGCTTATTCTCTAGTCCTCTATCAATGCTTATTTATAATGGCTCAGTAGTCCTTGCTCCTTTCATTTGTTTGGCACTAGGAGTGACAGGCATTAGAATTGTTTGGCACTAGGAGTGACAGGCATTAGAAATGTAAACGAAAAAGATTACATACAGTATAATAAGAATTTACTGGGCCCGATAAAACGTGGAAGGAGCCAACAAGCCACTTTTCAACCTACAACGAGTGTCACATCCAGTTATCAAGGTTTTCTTTGGTCTGAAATCAATCCCTAGATCTAGGAGAAAGCTTTAATAATATCTTAATACCTTAAATTCTGATATTTATTTGAACGCTGAATGCATCTCTCTTCACAAAGACCACTTTCTAACTACCTATATAAAAACTAGTAATGCATGCATAACGTTTCATTCATAGGCTCCATTCCTTTCCCCCTTAATTTTTAAATGGAAGGTAATAGGATTGAGTTTTTGTCAAGAGTCAGAGATCTCAGTGTGTTTCTTGAAAATGTGCAGTCATTAAAGGACTAAGTTTCAAAAGTTGTGAAAAAATTCTCCTATCAATGATAATATCAGAAATGCTTCCTACTGAAATGCCAGCACTCGAAATGCGAGTGCTGAAAAGCTGAAAAAAAGACTGAAAACCCATAGAAGAGCAAATTGAAAAACTCACTCTTCTCCTTAAAACTTTTTTTGCAGGGAGCCCCCTGCACTCCCTACATGGGGGTGGCAAGCCCCTCACACCCCCTGAGCTTATTTATACCAACATCGAGATCACCATACCTCGGAGAAAAGGGAATATTCAGAGAAATAGTAGCTCGGACTTAGCATGTGTAAATCTGATTTTTTGGCCACTCAGTCTCCATGTTTTGGGACTCGCTCTAGTGGGTCCCAACATTTCAAATGGTTACCATTAGAAATATTACTAACACTTGAAAACAGATTAGCATCTGAAGCTAAGGACAATTATAAATCCTTCCTTAGCTGCATTAGGAAACTAAGGAACAACATCCAACCTTTCTCTGATCATATTCAAAATGATACCACCCATTTGGACCCAATATATATTGTCAATGTGCTTGCAAACAAATTCAGTGCTAATTTTACTCCAGAAACATCTTTCCAAAGTCCACATATCCCAAAATCCCTCAACTTCTCTCCCATTATCACAAAGGAGTATGTACAGAAGTTGCTTCCTATGAACAAAAAATACTGCTTCCATGGTTCTTGACAACATACCTAGCTGTTTAATAAACAGGACTAAGCATGCCCTGGCAGAGCTGTTCAGCAAACTCTTTAACTTAAGTTGAGCAACAAGTTTTGTCTCTGAAGTTTAGTGCACAGTAGTATTGATGCCTTTCCACAAGGGAGGCCTTACCACTGACTCAGAGAATTATAGACCCATTAGTCTGAAGAGTCTCACCTCCAAAGCCTTACAACATGTTATAACTGACCTTAGAAACTATAATATCAAATTTATCATAATTCACCCACATCAGTCTGAATTTGTCATGGGATGATCCTGCCTAATGCATATGATTAACTTCTTCAATAGGGCTGCGCAGGCTATCAAAAGTGGGCATGCTGTTCAGAAGGCATATCTTGACCTGACCATGCCATTTGACATCATAGCTTATGCTGGCAGTGTAAGCAAGCTCAATGCTTGAAAATAGAACCATGTGTAGTAAGATGGGTAGCAAACTAGCTAACAGAACCCACACAGTGCAAATGGCAGGTGTCTCATCAGAAAGCATGAATTTAAGATGTGGTGCCCCCCAGGATTCAGTGTTGAGACCCCTTCTTTCCAGCATATCAAAAGGAGGACCTGTGAGAGATGGAAGTACCAATGTCAAGTCCCAGGGTTCTAAGGGAGGCTTGACCGGAGGTTTAACATGTAATACTCCTTTCAAAAAAGTCTTGCATAGGCGGTGTGACATAATCGAAGAATTTTCAAGTCCATTAAGAAAATTGGCAATAGCTGCTAAATGTACAGTGATCATCGATGCTGAGGCTCCTGCATGAAAAATAATAGCCGGGTACTGTAGAATCTTTTGAATAGGCATAGAGAAAGGGTCTAAGTTCTAATCTTTGGCCCAAATAGAGAATCTAGTCCATTTACTACAATAAACTTTCCTGGTGGAAGTTTTATATGAAGCCAGAAGAATTTCACGAACAGGAGATGGGATGTCAGGCAGCCTGGCAATCATTGGAAGCGGAGGAACCAAGCTGTGAGCTTGAGACTGTGGAGGTTCGGATGAATCAGTCCCTGAGGATAAGATAACAGGTCTTGGGAATGATCCAGGATCCACAGGCTGTGAATCAGATGAGGCCATAGAAATGGGGCCAGAATTCATGGGGCCAGTAGGGGGCAATGAGAATCACATTGCTTCTCAACCTCTGAGCTTTCTGGAGAAATTTTGGAATGAGGGGAAATGGGGGAAAGGCATAAAGAAGACCCAGGGGCCAATCGTGCATTAGAGCGGCCCTCGGTGGTTCCCCCTGAGGGGGGATCAGGGCAAAGTAGCTTCTGCATTTGTAGTTTGGGGGGAAGCAAACAGATTGCAGCAAGGCTTGCCCCAGCATTGGAAGATCTGATCCGCTGTTACAGGGTTGAGGGACCACTCATGAGGCATCAGGATGTTCCTGCTCAAATTGTCCGCAATAAGGTTAGAATTCCCGGGAATGTGCATTGCTATAGGAAAGTGGTTGGAAGCTATCACCCAGTGCCAAATCCTCATGGCTTCCCGACACAGGGGGTAAGACCTGGTTCCTCCTTGCTTGTTGATATACCAGATGACTGACATGTTGTCTGACTGAACTGCAATGGTCCTAGAGGGTAGGGATGCATGAAACGCTTGCATCACTAAGAGAACTGCCCTCAGTTCCAGGAAATGTATGTGTAAATTGGCCTCCATGGGGGACCAGGTGCCTTGGATTGTCTTTCCCTGGAAATGTCCCCCCCACACACACCCTAACAGGGAAGTGTCCATGGTCACCATGGCCGTGGGCTGGGAAAGACAGAATGGTCGACACCAAAGATTCGTTTGTGGCTTCATCCACCATAGCATTTCTTCCTTGCAATGGTTTGTAAGACGTATCATGTTTTTGAGTGGGTGAGTTAGAAATGACCATTGAGTGGAAAGGAGCCACTGCAGGATTCTTATATGCAGTCTCATCAGTGGTACTAACGTAATGGCAGCTGCCATAGAGCCTAAGTGTTGCAGTACAAAACATGCTGGTACATAGGTCTGAGGAAGCAGGTCTTGGATTTGGTGTCTTATTTTCGAAAGCCTGTGAGGGGGGAGAGAAGCTTGACAGAATGTTGTGACGAAGACCGCTCCAATAAATTCCAGTGTCTTTGTTGGGGACATTTGAGATTTGTCCTTGTTGATTGTAATCCCCAAGTGCAGAGCGAGACTTTGCGTGTAAGAGAGGCTGCGGACTAGGAGATTCCTTGTCGGAGTGGTAAGGAGCCAATCATCTAGATAGGGAAACACCTGGAATCCTTGTAGTCGAAGATGAGCTACCACAACTGCCATACATTTGATGAACACTTAGGGAGGGGCTGGCGAGAGACTGAATGGCAGTGCCCTGAACTGGTATTGATTGGCTCCCAGCCAGAAGTGGAGAAACCTCCGGGAGTGGTGATCCATCTTTATGTGGTGTACACATCCTGGAGGTCTATAGAGCACATCCAGTTGTCCCTCCCTAGTAAGGGAAGAATGGACTGTACCGTGGCCAACCGGAATTTTTGAGGTTTGATAAATTTGTTCAATAGGCTGAGATCCAGGATTGGTCTCCAGTCCCCTGTCTTTTTTGGCACTAAAAAGAACCTCGAGTAAAACCCGGATCCTGTCTGGTCTGGTGGGACTGGTTGGATGACTCTTTCTTAGCAGCTTTTCTATTTCTAAGGCTGCTAATTCCCTCTGATTGGGTGGTACATCGGGGATTCGTTTGATGGGTCTGGGAATTAAATCGAATGGTATTTGGTAGCCTCTGGATATTATTCTCTCCACCCAAACATCGGTAGTAATAAGATGCCAGGCTGGTAGGTGTAGAGAAAAATTACCCCCGACTGCTTCCAGAGGAAAGCAATTGGGCTGCCACTCAGGAGCGATGGTAGGGTCTGCTGAAGAAAGAATCTCTAGCGCCCTGGTTATGCGGACCCCCTCTACCCAGAAAGGGGCATCTTCCATATGAGTTGCCCCCTCTGCCCCGAAGGGATTGTTCACTACAAGTGTCACGAAAAGATCCTTGGGATTTCTTGAACCACATTTTTCCTCCCTTCTGGTGCCTGGAGTAGGACCTCTGGGGGTTGGAAAAGCATATGCCCACAGCAGACAAGGTCTTTCCGTCTTTCTCACTATGTGCAAGTGTGGCTCATACTTTGGGCCCAAAAAGTGCAGATTCGTCAACAGGTGCATTGACGAAGGAAGATTTCAAGGGGTCTGCGAAGTCACATAACCGCATCCAAGCATTATGTCTCATGACAGTGCCTGATGCGGCAGCTCGAGCTGCCCCCTCAACGGTGTGAGATATCAAATGCATCGAGGAGTTTGAGATGGATTCAAGGGGTAGCTAGCTGCAAGGCAACAGTATCACGCACCTCATCAGGCAGTACCCCCACCAAAGAGGAAGACATTTTGGAGATTAGGTCTCTTTGGAGGCGAGTAAAGTGTGCCAGATAGTTCAGCGACCGAATGGCGAAGATCGCTGAAGCATAGGTCTGCTTCCCTAGTCTGTCCATGGTCCGGGACTCCCTGTTTGGAGGATGGACAGTGGAACTATCTTCTGCCAGTTCCTTCGTGGTGGCCGCCACCATGAGCATAGAATCAACCGTCAACTGCTTGGACCAGTGGGGCTGGTCTTCAGGTGTAGATAAAATTTTGTCTGGCCTCCAGGGGACAGGTTCTACATTGCCTGGGGCCTTCCTGGCATGCTGCACAATGAGTGTAACAAGATCATATGCCGGTGGGTTCACCCAGAAAGTAGACGGCCGGGCCCAGAAGGCCTGCAAGAACACCAATTCCTCAGAAGAAGGGTTAGAGGACTTCCATTCTCCCCACTGCTTGAGGATTTCAAGAATGTCTCTGAATGAGACATTGTCTGGAGGAGACCATGGGGACTCTTCCCTCTCATCACAATCAGTGTCTTCAGTGATAGATTCCTCCAGGGAATCAAGGTGTTTCCTTTTGCACCATTTCTTCTGAGGTAGCTCCCCAGTGGGATCTTCTGAGGAGGACTCCAGAGAAGGGGTTCCCTTCAAAGGGGGTTCTTGGGACTCACGTGCCCGGGGTCCCGAAATAGAGGGTTGGGAGAGGTGCATGTTAGAGGGGGTTCTGATACTGATGTCATTGGTGCTGACTGCGAGCCTTCGGAGTGAAGGACCCTCTCCATCACCTGGGCAGCAGGCCTACCTGACGTGGGATGGGAGCCCAGAACTGGGAAGGACAACCTCGGAACCGGGGTCACACCCCGTCCTGAGGAGCTCACCTCCAGTTGAGGAGCTCCGAGAGGACTAGAAGCCATCGGAGCTGTGGACATAGATGTCACCAGCGAGAAAATAGGCACCGGGCTTGGTACCAAGGTATGGACAGTCCGAGCACTGCTCCAAGAGAGCATCTGCTCCACCGGAGCCAATGCAGCAAGGGTGGTCTGTGCCGACAGGGGAAAAACTGCTGTTGGAGCCAAGACAGTATGCACTGGAGTGGACATCGGTACCAGGATCTCCAGGATCTGGGTAGAGGCTGGAGGAGGATAAACAGGGGAAGATGTAGTAAAAGATTCCGAGCCAAGAGGGATGGTAGGTCTAGCTGGAATGGGCAATCCCCTAGCTGCCAGAAGCTGTTCCACAACCTGCACTAGATCTAATTCAGAAAAACTCCTAGTGAATCTAAAGGAGGTTGCTGAATGAGAATCAGATCTTTCTAGAAAGGGGCCAAACCTCTGCCCCAAAAAAGGGTCATAAGTTGGAGAGTATCTTGTCCTTGGCAGATATTCAAGTTTTGGAGCCGATGGAGCCAAAGAAGCTGTCAGCACCATGGCCAGGGATGGTGACGAAGCAGGTACAGTCATCAGAACCAATGTTGTATCAAAGGATGGTACCGAAGTCACTGGTGCCGAGGTTGGAATCGAAAGAGGGGTGAATATTATGGACGGCACCAAGAGAGAAAATACAGAGCCTGATGCGAAGAGGTCTGCGCCGAGGGCACTGGCGAAGCACGGAGCAGACTCAGTTCTGTAACTGACAGAGATCCTGGAACTGAGTGACTCCATTTTTCCTTATGTTTTTTGGTCTTTGGAGGGCTGAGACCTCAAACCGAGATAGAGCCTCTGAAAAAGGTGTCTTGATTAAACCTTTTAAAATAAGTTTATTTTTACATTCGATTACTAAAACTAGCACAAATGTCACAGTCAGCTTTAATATGATCCACACCCAAACAGTAGACACAATGAGCATGTGTATCCGAGTTAGGCATCTCACGTCCACACTTGTCACATTGTTTAAACCCCAATTTAGCTTTGTCTGACATAGTAAGGCAACAAGGCTATCCTATAGAAAAAACAAAATAAGGGAGAGAAAAGGTAAGAGAATACCAATGATGGTATTTAAAAAATACCACAAGTGGAAAGGAAGGGCCTGTCAAAGACAGGAGAGAGGGACAGTACCAATAATGGTAGAAATTAAATTACCAAGGTAAAGGGAAAGGAATAGAATTAGGTTATAGGCGACAGTGAGAAAAGGCTGAATTGACTAAAAAATAAACAATTTTGAAGAGAAACTGTCTTAAAAATAATAATTTTCTACTTAGCTTTGAGAGAGATGGCTAGCACGTCTGACTAGGAAAGAGGCAAACGAGATCTGGAGTAACTAGGAAAGGGGCATTATGGGTAGGTCTTAGCTGCGAGTTTTTGGCTAGCATGAGCGTGGAAACGGCCGTATCGGTTCCGAGCACGGAACCAAGATCCTAATAGTAATTAATGAACAAAGATTTACAACATCAGACTGAAGGGTTAGAGCCCTTCCCACCTCCCTCAAAGGGGAGGCTAGGGACATGCATGCTCAGGGGCAAGTGTATATGACATGAGCTCTACCTGTTACTATTGAAAACCCACTTCACCAAACTTCTAAAAACCAGGACAACCTCATCAGACACTTAATTACACAAACTCTTGGATCACTGGAATTTATCTCCAGGAAAGTACCACTTGGCCAGCAAGACTAAATGACCAAACTGAAGCAAATCAAACCCACCCCCACACCCCCCCTAACTAAATAACAACTCCAAGATCACACTACAGTGGGAAAAGAGCAAAGTTCACCATGGTGACCAAGTGGTTACTTTCCTGGAGTAAAAGTCCAGTGCTCTGAGAGTTGATGTGAATAAGTGTTCAGCAAAGTCATCCCAGTTTATAGATGTTCAGTGAAGTGGGTTTTTGATAATAACAGGTAGACCCATGACATGACCTGGTACAGGCAGGAAAAACAGACTGCCCTACTTCCCAAGTAGTTATAAGTAGTTGTCCTGCTGGCTTCCTCCTCTTATGAAAGTGTGGGACAACCCATGTAAAGCTTGTTACTGAGCATGTGCAAGGTGGATGGTGACAAAAGAAATAACCCTATGTCTTTGCATGGAAGATGGTGCCACTTTTGGTTCACTTCTTCCTCAACTTTACAGAACAAATGAGCCATAGGTTTCCAATCTGCAGGGAACAAACAGGGTGAGCAGAAGAGAAAGATGATGACCAAAGAAGAAACAGAGAAGTTCAAACAAATAAATAAAACTACAAGAAAGTGAACCTTTATATTACTATTACTTCCATTAGCCTCTCAAATAATTTTAATCTTCAAATTGAGAAACAGTTTTAATAATAGCGACATTACCTTAATGAAAGCATGCTCTTTTATTTGTAAGCCTTTGTTTTTATCTCTCATGTTTTAGAAAACAAAGTAAAAAATAAGACCACATTTAAGAGTAAGTATAGTAATTCATGGAAAGTTAATGAGGTCACGTAAACTGACATATTAAACAAATTGCACATAATCCCTACTTGAGGCAAATAATTGCTACTCTGCACAGATTAATACTTGATATAAATTGTTTCTTTACACATTTCCCAAACATAACAAGGCCTTTGCAGTTACCTACTGAAATAATGAACATTCTAATTAGACTCTATTATATAACTTTTTAAATTATTCTGCGTTCATATAAAGTTTAATAATATAAAAAACTAATACATAAAATGTACTTGGTTACTGCCTGTAAAGGGAGCTGAAAGAACAGACCACTAACTTTAGAAGGATAATGATATGAGCATTGAAGGACATCTTCATGGTTTGCAGTTTCACCTTAACATTTTGAGTAGTATTCCTTGTCGCCTCCTTCACACTTTGATGATAATGCCATCTGGTGACTTCCCACATGGCAAGCAGGAGGCAGGAAAATACCGGAAAATAGCAAGCAGTAAAGGCAAATTAGCTTACCCTTCAAACTCAGGAGACAACAGAACAGATAGAAGAATAAACCCAAAGGAAAGTCAGAAAGGAAACAGATACATTCCAATAATTTTATACTGTTCCACCTACAGTAAAACGTTTTGAATAACTGTCTATTATACCAATAAAATGACATTCTGCCACAAAACATTAAAATGAATAGCTCTTTCATGAATCTGTACCCAAGCAAATCTTACCACCACCACCCAATAAAAGCCATGTCTAGGACTCAAATACAAAATATTCTCTTTTCTTATAAAATAGTTATGAAGAGGAAGACTTAAAATTCAGAATAATAAAATACACTGGGAAAGAGTGGTGCACCCTGGAAAGTGGCAGAAAAAAACTGAAGCTATAGTTTGTACTGTCTGCATTTATTATCTACTTCTTTACAGAAGACAACCAAGGCACAACAGATTGAAAGGGTTAACTGGTTAATAAGGGCTATATGAAAGGGTGTAACAAACAGACAGAACGTAGTAACACAACTGTGTAATGCTATAATAACACTTCATAAAATGAACTGTGTGCAGTTCTTCCATTCATCTCATTCATCTTAAAATGTAAGCAGGATGGTGACAGTGTATAGTGCCCAGTAAAGCTCATGTCATTCAGAGATTACCGGCAGTCTGAAAGTCAAAGGCAGTCTTATGGTTCACATTATACATTCTGAATAGGACAACAAAAATATAGATGGAAAGACGGACATTGTGTAGTAGAAAGGGGACACAATATAGCACTAAAGGAGGAATGTGAGAGGCACCGAATGAAATGTGATATATTTCTGCAGTATCAGTGTTTACTTCTCTTTCAGTCTATCTGTATGACTGTATAGAACAGGTAGTTATGTATGCTAAGAAAGTGGTACTAAACTTGTTTTCATTACAAAAACATTTTCTACATGAGTTGTACATATTTCCATAATGTGTTTGTAGCATCTTAGTTTAAATGACATAGAAAGTGCAAGAACAATATAAACAATTAAACACAGAAATACATCATTGTAAACTTACGGGTCAAGAACTTTTCCAAGCTGATGTTGTGATCTTTCCCTAAAATCATTTGCTCTTTTAGAAGTTATTCTTGTTGCTTTCTCTCTAAATAAATAAAGGAGGAAGAAATGAAATTATGATTGTATAGAAAACAACTTATTCGACAAAGATAAAAATTATATCCTTACTCTGTAAAGTCTATCTCACAATTATGTAAGAGCCTAAAAGAAACCATCATTCTCTGGGGTTATGCAGTTGCTTAGTGTACTTCTAACTGATCTAAACAGGCACTATGTAGCAGAGCCTACATCCCACTGTTTGCCTCATCAAAAAAGCAATGTCTGGCCAGTGGGGTATAGGTAAATGCAAGGCAATGATTCTGTAGACTATCACACATCTAGCCAATAACCAGACAGTGACAAAAGGCAAATGTCATACCCTGTTACCTTATATCTGTAAACACTGTAACCATTATACCCCTCCCCAATCCTCTCATTTTATAAGTGAGTGAACTGAATTTTACTTAAAAAATATGGATAGCTTTTTGACGCATGAGGAGAGCCGCCGTGCCTATAACAATCGAGATGTGAGAATTTCCTGCAAGAGAATAAAGCTTGAAGGATGCAGTCGCAGCAATAAGTTGGATCTGAATGCAAATGTAAAGACAAAATAGTTTATTGCTAGTGTCTATGTTTAAATGAAATA
This sequence comes from Protopterus annectens, assembly GCF_019279795.1. Classification (NCBI taxonomy): domain Eukaryota; kingdom Metazoa; phylum Chordata; order Ceratodontiformes; family Protopteridae; genus Protopterus; species Protopterus annectens. The sequence goes on from NC_056732.1 coordinate 553,375,176, forward strand.
TTAGAATAGCTGTGGAATAATACCTAATCACTTAGCTGCTGAAATGCTTTTGTCCAGTGTATAAGTAAGAAATAACATATGATAGCATTGTCATGTCATGACATGTCTTGGCATGTAATGTAATTCTGGAGCTGAAAAAGACTGTCTATATGTCTGAATCAAAAAACTCCCATGATATATCACACAAATGGGGCATGGAGACCTGGATTTTGTCTGTGATTTAAACAGAACATGCTGGAGAGACAGATATGTGTCCCAGTGCCCTTCCGATGGAGCAGGCTTCCCATCCATGTCAAGCTGAGTTTGTCTATTACCCGATTTAAGCACAGTCTAGACCAGTGGATGGGGAAGAGGAAATTTACATTGGGCCTGGCACCCATATCCCTTATCCTCTTATTGTTTCCCTGACTTTGGAAATCATGTGTGATTTCAGTCAGTCAAAGCCAGACATTATAGTTTCATTCTTATTATTATTGGTCAGAAACTGCTTTGTGATGCTACACCTGTCGATCTATTAACTTTTTTAAATGACCTGGTGTCATACAGTGTTCCTCCCAGCAGAGCAGAAGCTGTCTTATCTAGTATCTGGAGTACGTCCCTTATCTGCCACCCTGCCCGATCAGCTCTTCAGGTGGTGCTTCACTCCAGGACACATTCCCCACCACTGCCCCTCAGTGTAGTACTTGGCTTGCTACAGCTAGGCTTTACTATGCACCCAGAGTAAGAGCTGATGAAGTCATTTTCTTATTTCTGTGCCAGCATCAGAAATGTTGGTACAGGAACTACACTTCCTGAATGTTCTCCCTAACAACTTGTGCCTAGGGTAGCTACCTCCTTTACCCCACCCTAGCTATGCTTCTGCCTCCTGGCTTTGTCTGGAAGTCTTGAGGTTCAGAGGTATGGCTGCCACTCTAAAACCAACACCCTACCATCCCTCCCAGCTGTCCCTGACTTTATAGAGTGCCGCAGATTTTGCCTTATACTTGTCGTGTCCAACATAACTGATGGACTATTACACTCAGTCAATAATACCAGACAGAATTTCATATATTTTATTGTTCAGAAAATACAGTCTAATGCAAGAAATGCTTTGAGTAAGTCTTCAAAGGACTAAAGCACTGCCTTGTTAATGAGATGCTTTCTGAAACAAGGGTATGGGGTTTGAAGCTTTCTTTTCTGAATTGTTCTTTTAATTTTTTATGTGACTTAGGATAATATTTCAAGAGTATCTTCAGTGTTTAGTCCTAGTGAAAATAATTAAAGCTGTCCGTTTTTGAGGAGTTGCTTTCTATGCCAAGGGTACAGGGTTCAAAGCTTTAACACCCCCCAATACATCTTACATCTTTCATGCTGCAAAACGTATTGTTCTATTACATTTTAAATTAGTTTAGGATAATGTTTTAAGAGTAACCATGGTGTTTAGGGTTCCCCCACATATATGTATTTTGTGCTGCAAAACTGTTGCTCTATTCACTTTTTAAGTGAATTTAGGTAATTCTTAAATAATATTTCTGGCATCTAGTGCTCTCTCCCATATGTCTTTCATGCAGCAAAATATGCTGTTCTAGTTAAGTTTTAAGTAACTTTAGAGTAATATTTAAATTCCTCTGGTGTCTAGTGTCCCCCAGTGTTCCAAAATTTACTTGTTAGTCTAGAGATGATTAGAGGTAAGACAGCTCCACACACACACAGACACATACACACACACAGACACACACACACACACACACACACACACACACACACACACACACACACACACACAAACACACACACTCACATTCTTACCTAGGACCACTTATTCCGCTGCTTACACTCACATATGCAACCATACATATACACGCACAAGTACACATACCCAGCCACTAGATGTCCAGTAAAGTCCCCTGCACGTATCTCTAATGTGATCTCTCCCACTGAAATTAATGGATGAACACAAACATTTGACCAAGTTAACTTACTAGGCCAGCTGAGCTAACTCAGTGGAGCGCACATGGCTAATTAGCATAGGCTACTCCCATGGAATGCCTCATTAGCATGCAGCTCATCCCAGGAGATGGCCAATGGTAGTGATCCTACACTCCTGATAGAATCACTGCAGTGGGTCTGCCTCTGAATCTAAAAGGACTGTCACCACCGGTACCAGCTAATGGTGGGGCTTACTACTGGCATCAGTCCTTTCTGAATCTGGTCCACAATTCATTGCAACAAGTGATCTCAAGATACCAGGAATTTACTTAAATTGGATAGCATTACTGCTTCCCCTGGGAAAAGGGTATATGCACAACATTCAGCATTTTTCTTATGGTGGTTATGGCAAATGTAAGTATAGCTTCACCTTTAATAATAACAAAAAAAAAAAAAACACCTTGCATGTTAAGCTTTGATCAGCATGTCAGTAGAGTTTTACCTTTAAAATACCTTATTTGTTCTGCTTTGATCAGTATCTAGTTCAAATACATCTTTTAAGAGGCTAATCAAAGAAATGAAGTCCACCCATATTTATGAGCTTCTTTAGTTCAACTTTCATCTACACATAGCTGTGTATATTAACAACTATTATAGCCCCCACCCAGGGGCTCAATATCTTGTGTTAAATGTTCCATGCCATTTGTGGGCCCTGAAAGCAAGGTGCGATGGCCTACTGTTTTAACTGAGTTTCTGTACTACTGCCTATTTATGTCCTAATCATGATGATAACTTCTTCTGATACTTAATGTGTATCTGTAGTTGTTCAGTGAGGATTTTAACCCCTCAGGTCTCCACTGAGAAGTGGGCCTTATTTTCAGTGGGACATATGACTTAACAAGAGTCAGATAAGTAATATACAGCATATTTGTCAGGGTCACAATTTTATTTAAATCTGTCTTTGTCTTATATAACAACTAGGTCAGACTGCTATTATAGGTTCATAGGTATGTACTAGGCTAATGGCTCTGGAGCGTTTACAAGCTTAGCCCATAGGAATACCCTGGCATCATGCCACCCGGCCTTAGTTCCCAGTGCCTCTGTTGAGTAAAGCCACTGGAGTGATCACCAGGGTGAATTTTCTATTTCTCATCCACACATCAAGATTTCTCTTGAAGAGGGCCAGTGAGGTGCTCTGCTTGACATGTATGGGAAGTCTATTCCATAGCATGGGCAGTCTCTGGCTTATATACCTGTCCCTCCAGCTTGTTCTGTTGATTGTGGTAATGAGTGTGAAGTCTCTGCAGTGTGTGGTGTGGAGGGATTGGGATTTCTTTAAATGTAGCATTTCTAACAGAGCTGGGTCAGACATGGCTTTGTAAGTCAAGCAGAGATCGCCTCTAAGTAGGCGATATGAGACAGAGAATAGTTGGAGTTTTTTGAGTCTGTCCAAATAGGACAAGTGTTTAAGGCCTGGGGTCCTCTTTGTGAGGTACTTTTGCAGCCTCTACAGTTGTTACAGGTATCTAGTGAGGTACATGCCAAATGGGGCATTGTACTTGATGATTGATCTAATGAGGGAAGAGTAGAGGGAGACAATGGCCTCTTTCTTCCTGGATGCAAAACACTTACTAATGAGATGTGCCACACAGAAGGACTTTCTGACCACAGTGGCAATGTGGTGGTCAAAAGAGTGGTTGCTGTCAACCTGTGTTCCCAGATCTCATATAATGCCTTCTGTGTTCAGTGGACTACCATCGATGTGGTAATTCATGGGAACTGAGTTTTTCCCAAAGGGGATGATGACACATTTTTTGGCATTGAGCTTAAGGCCATGGTTCTGACACCAGTCGTTGGTCTCAGTGAGGCCTTTCTGTAGGATGTCAGCATCACTTGGGGAGTTACTGATAGTTCCCAACTTGCAATCATCTGTGAACTTTGTCAGCCAGAATCTCTTCATGTTGCCCTGGACTTCAGAGAAGTAGAAACAAAACAGGAGAGGACCCAGGACCGAACCCTGTGGGACTCCACTCGTGACTGGTTGGCAGTCTGATTTGGAGTCAGCTACTTTCACACTGTGGGTTCTATCTGTGAGCCAGTTTGCAACCCACCTAGTGATATAGGGGTTGATGCCTAGCTTAGTGAGTTTTTCTATGATTCCTTAGTGGGGAATGGTATCAAAGGCCGTGGCCAGATCAAGGTAGGCTGTATGAACCACCTTGCCTTCATCCACAGCTCTGGTGACTGACTCAGAAAAGTTGACCAGGTTGAGCAGGCATGATCTACCCTTCACAAAACCAAACTATGTGGGATCCAGAGTTTGGAGATTCCCTATATCCTTGTTTATTAGGTCCATGATGATGTGTTCCATAGCTTTGCATATCAGACTCGTCAGGCTAATGGTGCGATAGTTCCCAGGGTCTGTAGTCACTCCTCCTTTGTGGAAAGGGATGACTGTAGCAGTGCACCATTCAGTAGGGACAAAACCTGAGGTGAGGCTGTGATTGAACAGGGCACACAGGTGAGGTGCCAGTTCACTCTGTAGTTCACATAGAACACAGCCAGGGATATTGTCAGGTCACATAGAAGCTGTATTCCTGGCCTTGGACAGTGCTGTTTTAACCTGTGCAGCAGTAATACTGAGTGCCTGGCAATCTACTGGTATTGTGATTGGTCCTTTGGTGGGGGAGAGAGGGGTAAAGTTGGCACTGAATCTGTCGGCCAGTATATTGGCAATATCTGTTGGCTCAGTATAGGAGATGCCATTGTGCAATAGCTCAGAGCAAATCTGGGTATTGCCATATAGATTCTTTAATTAACTAAAGAAGGCCTTGTGGTTGTCTTTACTATCTGCTGCAATTCTGTTTTCATAGCTAGCTTTAGAGGATTTGATGAGGGATCTCAACTTTTTGTTGAGGCTGATAAGGGAGTTTTCCAGTTTTGGGACTTCATCTTATTCCGCATCAGATTCCTCTTTCTGTTGTAGAGTTTGATTATGGCAGGGGACCACCAGATTGGTATCCTTTTTTTGGAGGAGAGTGTCTTGGTTCTATTGGGTATGGTGAGATCCATGCATTTGTGTACATGTTCGTACAGTGCATTGGCAGTCATGTAAATATTCTCCATTTGCATGTGTGCCGTGAAGTTAGCCACCTCTGTTTTTAGGACCCCAAAGTTAGCTTTGGAGATGTTTTTCATGGTGGTTATCTTTGCAGGGGGGGTGTGGATTTCCAAGGTGATTATTTTGTGGTCGGATCTAACCAGGGAGGAGTTGACTATTGGTGTAGAGCAATGGTTGCCCATGTTAGTAATGACCAGGTCAAGGATGTTGCTACCTCTAGTGGGGGTAAGAATAAGCTAGTCCAGGGCACTGGAATTAATGAATTCCAGGAAACATTGGGCAAGTGTATTGGTACATGAGTAGTTTTCCCAGTTAATGGAGGGGGTAGTTGAAGTCGCCCTGTATGAGAGTGTTAGGTTGGACCCTAATATTCTCCAGGGTGCTTAGGAATGTAGAGTGTGAGTCTTGGGACATGGTTGGAGACCTATAGCAGGCTGTGACCTGAATTGCTGTCTTACCCAGTGTTAGCCGCACCATAAGTATCACTGATGCGTTATGTTGGGCTACCAGTCTGGTGGTGTGTGCAACCTTTATGAATATGGAAACATCATTGCCTTTGGAGCTTCGGTCCAAGTTCTGGGGCTGAAAGGGTGTGGAATGAGTCATAGCTTGGTAGTGCAGGGGTGCTTTCTGCTGCCTTGAATCAAGTCTCTGTTACAGCACAAATGTTGATGTTCTCCATTTTAAGGACTGTTTCAAGCGAGTGCATTTTGAGATTTAGACTTCTAGCACTGAGCAGCATGATCCTCAGATTACATTTGTTTGTACCTGTTACAGTGGTAATTTGGTCTTTGGAACACTGCCTAAAAAAGGCACTATAGGGGTGGCAAGAGCCTGGTTAGATTAAATGTATTTAGTACCTTTAGAGCATCATCTCAAACAAGGTGAGAAATGCACTTACTTGCACCATATTATTTTTCTGCAATGCCAGATGCAGTATTGAAGAAATTAAATATTTTTAGCAATTGTTTCTATTTTTTTGCCAAAATATCCTTATGTACCAAGGTCATCAGTGGAGTAAATGAAGAAATGGATGCCATGATGAAAATTCTGCTACTAATGAACTGATTTTGGTCACCAAAGCTCTTTTGCTGAAAAGTCAAACATTTTACAGCTGCAATCAAAAGATATATAGTTTATTCATGTGGGAAGTTTTTTTATTGGCCACTGTTTTATTGTAGATTCTCTTTTACTCAATTTTATTTTTCATTTTGGCTTCTGTTGTTCATGTTTTTCTCTTACATTTACTGCTGGTTTCCTTTCCTTTTTCATCAAATTGTTCATTTTATTCTTCTTTTTGTTTTGAGGTAATGTCAAATTTTAATACTTTTTTTTCCTCTCCAGCTGCCTGCCAACTATCACCCCACTTCCCTCTTCAGGGACCATCACACAGAAAGGCATCAAAGGTTTTGTGGTTAGCTTTGTGATCCCCACTCATGGTCAATAACATGAGCACCCACATAACCACGAGGGTGCTGTACATCCTCTCATGTCATATACATGCTCCTGCAAGTATGCACATACAACACACACACACATGTGCACACGCATACACACACACCACAAGGGCTAACTTGACCAGCTCCAAGACCAGGTTTTCCAGCCCTATGACATTGCTGTGTAAGCCTCCACTGAGGCAGGAGCAATCTGATTGACCCGGACCATCATTTCCCTCCTCAGGATGTGAGAGCCAGTGTACAACTCCACTCCTATCCTTCCCTGTCCAGCTATTCTAGTACCTGAGCCACTAGGTCATCTGGGTCACAGTCAGAGCTTAATCTTGGTGGCTTGGGAATTGCCTGCCCCTGCTGTAAATCTGTTTTTGCACACTCCTCCTGGACCCATCTCATTTGCTCACTCAACTGAGTACAGTGAGATCATATTTTGATTTCAAATACTCCTACCAGTCCCATCTCCTCTGCGGTGTACAGAGAGAGCACTTGGGAAGGACATTCCCCTACAGTATCTTAATCTGCTCTGTTTCCTCCATCTCCAAAAAAAAACAAAAAAAAAAAAAAAAAATTGCACTTCACCTGCTTTACTGTATTTGTGTTTCTTCCTACTTTATTACCTTATTTTGTTTTTGCCTCTTCTTAAAAGTACTCAGTTGAATTTATTCTGCTGCCTTTATTACTGCTTGTTAGTAGCCTGATTAAATTGTAACTGTTATTCTAAGGCTTTTGGTTTAAGCACTTGGGCTTTAAACCATTTGTTTTACATTAAGAAGGTTTGTGGTCTGCACTGTTGTGGCAGGACAGGTAGAGTACATCCTTCTAAGTTGGGAACTGCTGATTGAAGTCTCAGTGTCTGTTATTCTAAAAGTGTATTAGTTCTGGGTTAAGCACTTGGGCTTCAGGCCAGTTATTCTACATTAAGAAGGTTTGTGGTCTGCACTCTTGTGGGAGGAGAGGCTAGATTCTGCCCTTCTGAGCTGGGAATTTCTGGTTAAAGGCTTATTGAGCATGCTTACTTGAACTGTTTCTTTCTGAAATCGGTACACCTTGTTTGCTGTAGCATAGACTAGATTCAGGCCTGCTGGATCTAGCTTTGTTTGCATAACTTGTGCACTGATCCAGGCCATCTTTTTGGAGAAGGTTTCTCTGTACCGTAGTGGCAGGAGTGTGCAGTTAGAACTTGTCTGATTGAAGACTGCTGGAACAGGGCTCAGTTGTGTGCTTTTTAACTGGTTAATTGGGTAAAGTGTTGTTTTGATTGTATGTATCTGCTCTATTTTCTGAAAAAAAAAAAATATATATATATATATATATATATATATATATATATATATATATATATATATACTTGTTTCCCACCTTTCTGAACTAGTATAGTCCAGTTTTCAGGTCACTGCTGAATCCAGGGCTGTGTTACAAGTTTCTGTGTTGCCCATACCTTACTTGGATAGAAGGAAGTTTCTCTGTTCACCTGTGAGAGAGGGGAGCTTTGAGCAGCCTATCTGTCCCTGGAGGAGTGGTTTCAGCCCAAAAGTTAGTAGTTTATTGGCCATTTTGGGCTAATTTCTATCTCTTTCACTTCCCTGCAATAAAAAACACATTTGTGCAGTTTTTGCATTTGTATTCCGCTCAGCAAGTGCCTTCCAGGTGTTCTGCAGAGTCTACAGCAGCTGGGAGACAAAAGAGAGACTTTGGAGTGATTAAGTATAATTTTTCTGCTTTTCTTGCTGTCTTAAACTAATTCTGCCTAAAACGCCAGTTGTTTTAGCGTTTCTGTGATTTAAAAAGTTTGTTATTGCTACATATTGTAGTTATTTGTTGCCTGCACTTGAATTAAGTTGTTTTTGTGTTTAAATAATCTGTTTAACTGTTGTTGGCTACACACTAAAGTGCAATAGCCTTTTCTATGCATTTAAAGTGTTGTTTTGATTGTATCTGCTCTATTTTCTGAGAAAAAAAAAAAACAAAAAAAATACTTGTTTCCTGCTTTTCTGAACTAGTATAGTCCAGTTTTCAGGTTATTGCTGAATCCAGGGCTGTGTTTCAAGTTTCTGTGTTGCCCATACCTTACTTGGATAGAAGGAAGTTTCTCTGTTCACCTGTGAGAGAGGGGAGCTTTGAGCAGCCTATCTGTCCCTGAAGGAGTGGTTTCAGCCCAGACGTTAGTAGTTTATTGGCCATTTTGGGCTACTTTTGATTGTATCTGCTCTATTTTCTGGAAAAAAAAAAAATACTTGTTTCCCGTCTTCCTGAACTAGTATAGTCCAGTTTTCAGGTTATTGCTGAAACCAGGGCTGTGTTACAATTTTCTGTGTTGCCCATACCTTACTTGGATAGAAGGAAGTTTCTCTGTTCAACTGTGAGAGAGGGGAGCTTTGAGCAGCCTATCTGTCCCTGGAGGAGTGGTTTCAGACCAGAAGTTAGTAGTTTATTGGCCATTTTGGGCTAATTTCTATCTCTTTCACTTCCCTGCTCTAAAAACCGTATTTGCACAGTTTTGCGCGCCGGGTAGCGCCAGTTAGCTAGAGTTAAACTATTCTCGGCTCCAAGAAGTCTACTCTTCAATTTTTCCCTTGTAACTAGACAAACCTTCAACTTTAGCACTCAAACCATTCATTTCACAGTCAAGCACTTGCTTAAAACTCATAGCAAGCACTAATTAACCCTAGCACTAGACCCCCCTATACTGTCCAGAAGGACAAGGCTCTCTATTCGTCCCCACCAGCCAGTCAGAAAAACAGCTTACTCTACCTATTCAGGCATGTCCAAAGGGCAGTTTCCGGTGTACTCTCCAGTCCAACTGGTGAATCTGGGCATTTTGAGGCAATGTTACAACTGCCTCATGTACACAGACAACCCTCTCCTCCTACCACCAAACACTAATATATGTGAGAGATGCAATTATACAGCCAAACTGGAGGCAAAGCTCTCTCAACCCAAGACTGGAACTGACAGTCAAGAGAAGAAGGGTAATCCTTGCAACACACCACCAGTCTCACGTAGACATAATAAACCAACACCGGCAAATAACACAGGAATACATGAAAACATACTTGGAGGCTCTAAATAAAAATCTGCAAAAGCAACAGAGACCTCCAAAGCAGACATCCAAGCAACCACCACACCCCATGACCAACCATGAAACACATAATTCACATAATCAGTGTGCCACACAATCACAGCCCTTAAGACAAAATAACATACCCAACACACTAGTAATAGGTGACTCTATAGTCAGGCACACTGATGTCCCACTAACTAGGCTGGACAAGGAGAAGGTTACAGTTAGCTGCCTGTCAGGAGCCAGGATCCACCACATAACACAAGCAATCAGGTCATTCCAGAACAAGTACAAATACGACTCTGTCATTGTCCATGTTGGTGTGAATGACCTGAGATGCACCTCCCTGGACTACAAGATAAGAGACATGGAAGAACTCTCTGATCATGTAGCCCATGCTGGTATGACCCTGACCCTGAGTAGCATCCTGCCCACACCAAAGAAAAAAAATTATCAATTTCAACAATTGGCTAAGTTTCTGGTGTCATTCAAAGGGGATCCAGTATCTGTCTGTCTGGGATGACATGCTCGACAAGCCACGTTGCTCTGCAAGAGATGGCTTGCACCTGTCACCCTTAGGCTTTCGAATACTGGCCAAGGCTCTTGCCGCCCCCATAGTGCCTTTTTTAGGCAAGGCTCAAAAGACAAACCCACCACCATAAATAGCACAAGTAACCAAAAACTGAGGGTAATGCTACTCAATGCCAGAAGTCTAAACCTCAAAATGCAGGCACTTGAGGCACTCCTCAATATGGAGAACATCGACATCTGTGCAGTAACAGAAACCTGGTTTAAGGCTCCTGAGAGCACCCCAGCACTACTAGGCTATAACTCATACCATACCTTTCGGCCACAGAACCAGGACCAAAACAGAAAAGGAGGGGGTGTATCCATATTCATCAAGGATACCCACACCTCCAGGTTAGTGGCACAGCACAATGCATCAGAGATCATCCATGTGCAACTAACAATGGGCAAAACTGCAATCCAAATTGTAGCTTGCTACAGATCACCCACCATGACCCAGGACCCCCATTCCACATTTCTGGAGACACTGGGAAATATGAAGGTCCCACCAAACACCCTAATACTGGGTGATTTCAATTACCCAAACATAAACTGGGAGAACTACTCAAGTGCTAACTCCCTTGCCCAACACTTCCTAGAATTTATAAACTCAAATGCCCTAGATCAACTAGTCAACACCCCCACCAGAGGGAACAACATATTGGACCTGGTCATCACCAACATGGGTGACTGGTGTTCCAGACCGGAGGTCAATCCCTTGCTGGTTAGATCAGACCATAGACTAATCACTCTGGATATCCACATTCCGCCCCCACCCTCAATCAAGGAAACCACCGTGAAAACTTTTCAAAAGCAAACTTCACATTACTTAAGACAGAGGTGGAAAGGTTCACAGCCCCCATGCTAAAGGACAATGCTGTGTAAGCTGCTGAAACCTTTACAAAGGCACTCTATGAGCATCTGCAGGAATGCATGGATCATGCTATCCCAAGTAAAATCAAGAATCACTCCTCCAAGAAAAGGAAACCAGTCTGGTGGACCCCTGCCGTAAACAAGCTATACAATAGAAGGAGGAAACTAGTGCAGAAAAGAGTAAAATCCCAAGAAGGAAAGACATCCCTGATTAGTATCAGCAAGAAACAACGATCCCTCATAAAATCATCCAAGGCTAGCTTTGAAAGAAAAATTGCCAATGACTCCAAAGATAACCACAAAGCATTCTTTAGCTATGTCAAGAACCTAAGTGGAAACTCTCAGATCTGCTCTGAGTTAGTGCAGAATGGCACAAAATACACTGAACTGACTGATATTGCCAACATTCTGGCAGACAGGTTTAGTGCAAACTTCACCCCCCTCTCACCCCCTAAAGGGCCGATAACCATACCAGAAGAATGTAGGGCCCCATCAATCACTGACACACAGGTTAAAACAGCCCTATCCAAAGCCAAAAACACAGCTTCAGTGGGACTGGACAGTGTCCCAGGCTGTGTCTTACAAGAGCTCCAAAATGAACTAACCCCTCACCTAAACACACTGTTCAAACTCAGCCTCTCTACAGGCTATGTACCCACAGAATGGTGCACAGCAACAGTTATCCTGCTCCACAAAGGTGGAGCCACAACTGACCCCGGGAACAATCGCCCTATAAGCCTGACTAGCCTGGTCTGCAAGGCTATGGAGCGCATCATCATGGAACTCATTAACAGAGACATTGGGAACCTCTACACCTTGGACCCTATCCAGTTTGGCTTTGGTAAAGGCAGATCATGCCTCCTAAACCTGGTGGACTTCTTTGAGACAGTTACCAAGGCATTAGATGAGGGAAAGGAGGTCCACACAGCCTACCTAGATCTTCCAAAGGCCTTTGACACCATTCCCCATTCTAGTATTATAGACAAGCTCACCAGCTTGAACATAAACCCCTACATCACGAGATGGGTTGCCAACTGGCTCATGGATAGAACCCACATGGTGAGAATTGCAGGCTCTATGTCCGACTCTAAACCGGTTACAAGTGGCATTCCCCAGGGCTCAGTCCTAGGACCCCTCCTGTTCGGTATATACTTGTCAGAGGTACAGGCAAGCATAGGAGGACTATGGCTGACCAAGTTCACAGATGACTGCAAACTAGGGGCCATAATTGATCCCCGGCTGATACAGACACCCTCCAGAAGGGTCTCACTGAGACGGATACCTGGTGTCAAAATAATGGCCTCAAACTAAATGCCAAAAAGTGCAAAGTCATCCCCTTTGGAAAAAAATGAAGTACCCATGAACTACCACATAGGTGGTAGTCCCCTAAATACAGAAAATGTAATAAGGGATCTGGGGACCCAAGTAGATAGTAATTTCTCCTTTGATAATCATATTGCCAAGGTGGTTAGAAAATCCTTCTATGTGGCCCACCTAATCACACAAGGATTCTCATCTAGAACAAAAGAGGTTATTGTGCTTCTCTACTCATCACTCATTAGACCCATCATAGAATACAACGTCCCATTTGGGATGTACCTTACAAAACACCTGCAACAGCTGGAAAGACCACAAAAGTACCTCACCAAGAGGATTACTGGCCTCAAACAGATGCTCTATGCAGCCAGACTCAAGAAACTCCAGCTGTACTAGGTTGCATACCGCTTACTCAGAGGTGATCTCTGCCTGACATATAAGGCCATGTCCAACCCAGAATTGATGGACATGCTCCACCTAAAAAAAACAAATCCTGGAGAGCCACATGCTCTAGAGATATAAACCTCACCACATCAATAAATAGGTCATGCTGGAGGGATAGATTCCTGTCCCAGAGACTCGCCATGCTTTGGAACAGGATTCCAATATATATCTGACAGAGCCCCTCACTAACACTCTTCAAGAGAAACCTTGATGGGTGGATGGGAAACAGAAAATTTACCCCGGGAATCACTGCAGTGGCTCTGCTGGACAGTGGCGCAGGGAACTAATGGCTCTGCTGGACAGGGGCACAGGGAACTAATCTAAGGGGGTGGCAAAAGCCAGCATATTCTGGCTAGGCTTATAAATGCCCTTGGGCAGATAGCCTAGTACTTATCTATGAACCTATGAACCTAATCCCTCAGTGCCACAGAGCCAAGAAAAGGTAATGTAATTTAACTACTGAATTTCACTTGATAGTCTAGTGGTAGTTTTTGTTTTGTTTTTCACTGATTTTACCCATTGATGGTAGCATGCTTGTGCCTTACAGACCTTAAAGTGGACTACTTAAGCATGTAGTATCAATTGGTCAGTACAAAATAAAACCAGGAGTACTACTTCAGCTTGGTCTGCAAGCATGCCATATATGGGAGTTCATTCTGAATACCCAAACCTTCTCTAGAAATGCTATAACAGCAACCCATAGGTGCCATTCTGAACGTATCTATACTATTTCCTTTCATTGCATCAACTCATGAACCAGGTGACAACTAGTAACCAGATTATTGTTAAAGGTAGATACTGCTTGTAGTGGTAATATTCTAACTGTATATACATTGCAGCTGTGTCTTCTGATTAGTCCTGAGTGGGCGATATTGCTTATGCTTCAATGGCATTAAAAAAGGCAGAAGCTGCATGGATGTGTACCCTAGCTGATTTAAAAAAAAATGTGATGGAATGTGTCTCAGAGAATTCCCCTTCTCTGGAACAGTCTTCTCATGAATAAATGTGAATTGCATCAGATGATCTATTCAGGATGGGCATCACAAGGACAAATATCACTTGGCTTTACCCAGTAGAAACATATTTTCCACTTGGCTAAGTAGGTCAAACTAGAAGTGCTTTTAGATGCCAAGCAATATTTAAAATGCACTGAAACAATCTAGAAAGTCAGCTTTGGTTATAACAGTTACTTGTTAAAATATAAGTCATCAGATTGTTAAAACACAGTAAACACAATAAAAAATTAAGATTTAAAATGCATTCCAGATAACAATTCTAACATAAATGATATATAGTTGGTCTATTTGTTCAAACTTAACTCTCTGAATATATATATATATATATATATATATATATATATATATATATATATATATATATATATATATATATATATATATATATATATATATATATATATATATATATATATATATATATATATATATATTATATATATATATATATATATATATATATATATATATATATATATATATATCACACATTGTTTAGTGATTTATTGCACCAAATTGTTTCAGTTGCATTATGTGACTGCTACACCAAAATGATGGTAGTCTGACTCACTTATTTCATGAGCCAGTCAGACACCCATACCTTTACTCCATACTGTTATATCGCAGACAATTTCAGTGAAACTTGGGTATAAGAAGGCATTTTCATTACGTACATTTGCTCTGCATTACTATACTATTTTCTATATAGTAAAAAGATCAGAGAGCAGTCTCAGCAAAATATTCTGTAAAACTTTTCATAACTAAACTTACTTTTGAAGTTCATGTAACCAACGTAAAGATTTTGCAACATTTCTTCCATCATTGAAATGTGGTGTCTCCATTCCAAATGTGCTGTCTCTTCTGTATTTTGACCAGTCATACTTCCGATCTTTTATTTCTCCTGCAAAATAATTAAGAAAAATAAACAGCAAATAGATGATCTACTGTAGCTATTTGTTAGTATGCTCTGAGATCTCCTCACTATGATATTTAAGACTGTCAAACACTAATTCATTTATATATATCAATGCATAATTGGTTGACGCCTTTTGTTTTAGCTTGCTGAGCACCACCACTCATTCTAACTGCAGGAGAAATCACTTCCTACTTCCTGAGGTGTAAGAAACTAACGTCTCCTTAAAATTCATGACCCCAACACTAAAAATCAGCTTCACAGTGGCTGCACAGCCAGCAACCAAGGGCACATTCCAACCCAAAGACCATGAAAAAGATCCATAGTACAACTGTGTGAGGTATTTAACTCAATAGTAGATCTTCAAGGAGGGGTCACTGTAATAATAAATCACGTTCTGAAAATAACTTTTATTGTCTTCATAATTATTTCCAGAAACACAGAATGTGCAGAAAACAAAGAATGCATCCAACACAACATAATGTGAAAGAAATAAATGTACATGATATGTCAACCAAAGGTTCCCCTTTATAATCTTGAAATACTGAAATCTCGAATTTCAGTATCTCAAAACTATAAAGGTGAACGACTCAAAATCCCGAAACCCAAAAGCACAAAACCCAAAATCACGAACATACATACACTATACACCACACAACACACACACACAATTCTACCCACACCACACAAACTATACAACTGCGCCCCCACAACCCCCTACTTATATATACCAACTCCAAGATCGCACAAGCAGGAAAAAAAAAAAAACCTCACACCCAGACATTCTACAGTCCCTCGCAGACACACACACACACACACACACACACACACACACACACACACACACACACACACACACACACACACACACACACACACACACACACACACACATACAAACACCAACACATCCAACACTCACACTCATACTTCCACCTCCCTACCATAACCCACATGTACAACTTAGAAAAACACTCACATACACTCACTCACCTTAAATTCCGGACACCATCCCAGCCAAATACTTCACGTAACATAGCGTAAATACATAAGCGCAGATTCGAGATATTCAGATTCGTGCTTATGTACTTTCGCTATTTTGAAGTTTCGCCTTTATGGTCTCAGGATACTGAAATAAGAGATTTCAGTATTTCGAGATTATAAATGGAACCAACCAACCAATACATACTAGCTTAGAATACAGACAAAAGCAAATTAAAATAGAAGATTATGATCAAGACTCCACTCATAACCAACATATTATGTGTTCTTGGCATGGATGCCAAAAGAATTCACCTCATGAGAGAAGTTCAAGAGGTGAATCTTGGCATCCATGTCAAGAACACATAGTGAAGGTTACAAGTGGTAAAACCTGATCATAATTCTTTGTAGTACATAGAACTTCATTAGTCTGTGCATTACCAGATAAAGAAAAAGTGTAGAACCATAAAGTGTTTGATTTTCAAAACGTATAAAGGCTAATAAAACATTCAGCATTAACAAGCAGACAGCAGGCAGAAATTATGTGTGGAGAAGCTTGTGGTAATTGACATTGACTAATTCCATTAAAAGGGAGAAATAATTTTTTCAAGGCCAAAGGGGGTCACCACAACGATCTTTGGTAATTCTTGCTGAGTCTGAAGCACCTTGGGTATCAGTGGAAAGGGTTCAAATGTGTAAAGGAACATTCCCATCCAAGGGATAGAAAATGTTTCTGACCTCCAAGCCTGGTCGCTAGGATGCCTTAATAGACTTTTTCCAGATGTTTGCTTTAAAAGGAGGCAAATGGAACTATTTGAAATGTTCCCCCACCTGGATCAAATCCAGGCAGACTCTGTCCTGAAATTCCACTTGTGAGGGTTTGTCTGTGATTTCTTTAGTCTGTCTGCCTCTATGTTTCTCTGATGGAATGTATGAGGCCTGAAGCATCAGAGAATGCTGTAAGGCTAGCTTCCAGGCCATCACTGCCAATTGTCAAAGAGGATATACCCTTGCACCCCTTGTATGTTCAGGTACTACATGACTGTGGTGTTGTCTGTGACCAATAAAAGGCTACACAGAGACCAAAAGTGGTGAAGAACTTTTAAGGTCTGAATCGCTGCTAACATTTCTTTGAAATTTATGTGCTTTGTAGTATCCAAAGGACTCAATTCACCTTGCACTAGGACTTCCCTGGATACTGTTCCTCATGCAAAATCTGACAAGTTCATCTGGCCTGATTGAACTGGAGTCTGGAGAGAGAAGAACAGGACTGGATTGACAGACATATGATCCCTCCACCACTGTAACTCTTATTTCACAAAATCCAGTGCTGGTACCTGGAACTCTAAAGGAGTTGATGTGTCCAAAGTACCATTGAATTTTTCTCATGTGGAGTCTGGCCAGTGGTATATTGAGGATCGCTGATGCCAGGAGGCCTAGAATTTTAATAAAATCTCTTGTAGGGCAGATTTTTAAACAGTGACATCTCTGAAATATTCTAAACAGTCAGGACTATGACTTCTGGTAGAAAGGCCATACATACTTTTTTCCTGTGTCCCTCAAACACCCCCAGAAGACAATTTTTTATGAGGGTGCGAGACAGGCATTAGTAGGTTCAACTTAAGGTTGGAAGCATTTGGCATGTGATGATAAGCACCTTTCAGATGTAAAGTCGCCATGAAACAGTTGTCCAGAAGAAGGGGTAGGACCATCAGCAGGGTGAACATTTTGAATCTGGGTACTTTCAGAAAGGAATTTAAGTACTCCAGATCTAACACTAGTCTCCATGACAGCTCATTTATGGGTGCTTTGAAAGATTCTGGGGTAAAATCCTTTTCCTTTTTGTGGTTCAGGAACTGGTTCTATAACCCCTGCTTGCAACTTGTGAAGGACTGCTGAAGAGAACAGACATGTCCAGTGGGGAAGGGGGAATTTCCTTGAAGGGAGGAGGATTTTCTGTCCACTGCCAAGAGTATTGTCACTTTATTATTCGTAGCTCCCACCTGTCTGAGACTATTTGTAGCCTGGCTGCTGGGTTGATCTAAACCTGGGAGAAGGTGAAAGAGGAGGAGGGACAGGATGAGGGAACAGGATACCCTGAGTATTGGCAAAGTCATTTTTTTAGCAAGGGAAAGATCTTTTTTTGTGAAATGAACTCCTTTCCTTTGCTTTGGAAGCATTATTCTCCTGCCATTTCCTCTTGGTAACCTGACTCTTGTTAGACTGGCATTTTCTGCCCTTTGAAGTTGGAAATCTTGTTAGGGGAGAACCTGGGAATATAAATCATTCTAAATACCACATGAATCAATTTACCTCTGTCATCCCATTGTTTAAGAATTTGGGTAGCAGCTGGAGCAAACACAAACTAAGAACGTAAAGGAGCATTCAAAATCTCTTTTTATAAATCCTCAGAAAAATTTTGGTTAAGTAGCCAAGCATACCTTCTCAGTACAACAGAAGCCGCTGCATTTCTAGAAATAGTGTCCACACCATTCAAGATACTCCTCAAAGCATGTTTTGAAACCCAAGTTACATTAGAAATAACCTCATTCATTTAAAACTTTTGTTCAGCAGGCAAAGATCCAGCAACATCATCTCAACTGTTAGCACATTGCAAACTAAATTTCTACATGAAGCCCTGATAAATTAACATTCTGAAGATTAATTACTAGACTGAGCCAACTCCTTTTCCCTGAGATTCAAACCACTTGACAATTTTACCTAGTAGTGGTGTAGGGTTAGAAGAAACCAAGGCTTGTTAGAGTTAGCAGCTGGAGAAACCACAGCAGGGTTAGCTGACAAAGAAGCAAAGAGAGCTGCAGGATCAGAGTACACATTGTATTTCCTCACAGCCTTTTTAGTAACTGCTTCACTAGCCAATTGTGTTTTACATGCAGTTTTATAGACATCTTCTAAGGTTGGTAACAGAGGAGGAACTGCAAAAACATTTGGAATCTCATCCACAATAATATCATGAACTCTGCCAGTCTGTGGCATAGCTACAGAGTGCTTCCAGTCAAATACATCTCTAAACAAGGTAGCATCTGGGGAAAGCTGAACACTTGCTTGGGTTTTTGAATCTGCTCACCTTCTGAAGAATTAGATTGGACAGGGTCATAGTGTTCATTACTGTCTGTTCCCATCAAAATCTGCAGCCATAGACTGATCTCTAGAGATGTAGCCCCATAGTCATTCTGAATAGGAGCATAGTCTCTGAGATTAGCTGACTGTGAAACTCTCTTAGCTTAGGAAAACATATTAGCCCTATTCATAGTAATAACCTGATTGTCTGTCATGTGGTGAAGTTACTGATTCATCTTACTTTGAATTACACTACAGGACAAAATATCTGGGGACAGAGTATTATGACTTACAAGGGGTCTCTTACTCCAGACAGACAGGCAGGATAAATTTTGTTTATTGCTCTTTGAATGATTATCATCCTCTGGCTGGAGTTTAGGGCAATTACAGTGACAGAATGCTAATTCTGAGTGCTCTCCCAATGGGTCGTGGTTTAAACAGCTGGAGGGTCGAAGAGAGAAATGTACCAAAACAGATGTGCTTTTTAGCCTCTGTGACAGTCCAAAAAGAATCCCTGCTTTTATTACAAATTTTTCAGGCAGGAGACAGGAGTTGCTATGGGGACCAGTTGCGCCCCAACCTTTGCAGATATAGTCGTATCAGTCTGGGAAAAGAAATTCGTACACAGCAGTAAATACAACAAATACTAGACTTTGTATACCAGATTTTTGGACATCTGCATTTTTTTGAGTGGGGGGTCTGCAATTGTTAGAGGAATTTCATCAATATCTCAACTCAACCACCAGTTTCTTAAAGTTTACTTATCAGGTTGGCCACAATAGTTTTAACTATCCTGATGTTTCTTTAAGTAAATTTGAACAAGGCTTCAAGTCTACCATATATAGAAAGATGACCTTTTCCAATACATATATTAATTTTTCAAGTGCCCACCCTCTTTTTCAAAAGAAGGGAATCGTGAAAGGCCAGTATGTAAGGGCCAGTCATATGACATCAATGGACATTGACTATGAACATGAATGTACAATATTGGAACGAATGTTCACAGAACGTGGTTACCCTAGTGACTTAATACTGAATATCAAATCTGAGGTCACACAGGGCAGGAATGACAAATACAAGCCCATATTGGGCAAAAGACTTGAGTTTAATACCCAGTATTGGATACAACAGAGTATTTGTAACTAACTTTAGTGGTAGTGCCTACCTGATTAAGAACATAGTAGAAAATGAGTGTAAAAAATTTTTAGAGTTCACAGATTTGCCAAATTTAAAGGATAAACATATAAAAGTAATATTTAGAAAAGGACAAAATATTAAAAATTTGTAGGAAAAGGCCAACTATGGGACTGTTTTTTTGCATAAAAGAAAAGGAACATATAAGTGTGGGGCCTGTAACCAGTGTTCTTATATTATACAAATGGAACAAGTATTGGTTGCCTTGAGACATAAAGTTCTAACTTCCCACAGTTATTCTAATTGTAACAGCTCAGGGTTAGTTTACCTGGCTTGTTGCAAGGGCTGTGAAAGTTTCTATGTGGGCAAAACTGAGAGGCAACTTAAACGTAGAATATACAAACACATTAACAGTATCAATAATAAGAACAAATATAATGCCTTATTCAGACATTCTCTAGTTTGCCCCAATGCAAGTTTTTGTTTCTTTGTGATCAAGACAGTCCAAAAAGATCCACAGGGGACCTTGGGAATCCAAGTTGGCATATAGAGAAACTTATTGGCAAATTGTTTTGGAGGCCAACAAACCTCCAGGTTTAAACAACAGCATTTCCCTTAAACCATTATTAAAACTCAGATTGGCTAAATTGTAAAAACAACATCTAATATATTGGTAAAACAATTAGTACAGCAATTGTTTTTACATGAGATAGTTTTAGAGTTTGTATTATATTTTAGACTTTAAATTACAATGTATCATGTCAATGTTCATAATTTTATATGAATTTTTTATAATCATTTATTGTTTTAGGTTAATTTGTCCATCAAGTCTAGAATCTTGTTTTTTTCACCACTTCAGCTAATTGTTTAATTACTTAGAGGGGTGGGGTTATACAAGTGTATATATACTGGTTAATGATACATTATATGATATATCTGAAGAAGTCTGACGATTTTTTGGACAAAAACACTGTTTTATTATTTTGATTGTGTTAATATTATTAAAGAGAAGGAGTCTGCTTTAGAAACTGCGAGTAGTGTGGTGTACCTTCTATTGTCCAGCATTTGTTTTTTTAGTTTTCACTTTCTGGCCTTAACTCCCTTTTTTGTTGGTTTATTACAAATTTGTTGATCTTGACCAAGTTCTGTAGCTCCAGAAATTCTTGATCAAGTTTTGCCCCAACAGCACAAAGTCTGATTTCTTTAAATAATAATTTATGGCTTAAAATAACTTTTATGCTTCACTTATAATGCAGTAGATGTTTGTTATCATAAAGCTTTCATGTTGCCAGGTGCTAGATATTTAGAAGTTTTAAGCCTATGGGCATCGGGCACCATGAAAAGGTAGCTAATATATGAATATTTCTAAAGAAAGCATGGAAATATGTTGTATATAGTTATGTGAGTTATGTGAAAGAAAGGTATTAGAAAATGTTCATTTAAATAGCAGATACTTAGATAAATAAAAACTATTTTAAATTAAAGCATTGTTTAATATCCAGATTTCTCGGACTATGTGTAAATGTATTTCTTTAAACGTTTATTTTACATTAACTTAATCCCTGTCTTTTTAACAAATTTGTAAATTTAGTGTGGTAAAGGTCAAAAGAAGCCAACAATTATATTATCATTAAAAAGAAAATTAGTAATTTGTCAAGATGTAACCTGAATTTAGAAAGCAGATCATATTTTTTTATAGAAAGTATAATTTCTGGGATTTCTAAGGTATGATATATAATAATAATCTAGAGAAAAACGCTCTATTGGCCTGATTTGCATAAGTCTTAAGAAAAAAATAATTGAATCATTCTGAAGTTACCAGAATGATACCACAGTACAAGGACAAAATGATTGATTTCAACAATTGGCTAAGCTACTGGTGTCATTCTAAGGGGATCCAATATCTGTCTGCCTGGGATGACATGATCTACAGACCACGAAGTTTTGCCAGCGATGGCCTACACTTGTCGCCCTTGGGATTCCGGATACTGGCTAAGGCTCTTGCCACCCCTATAGTGCGTTTTTTAGGCAAGGTTCAAATTACAAACTCACCACTGTAACAGGAACAAGCAAGCAAAATCTGAGGGTAATGCTACTCAATGCTAGAAGTCTAAACCTCAAAATACACTCACTCAAGGCACTCCTTAAAATGGAGAATATCGACATCTGTGCAGTGACAGAGACCTGGTTCAAGGCTCCAGAGAGTACCCCTACATTACCAGGTTATAATTCATACCACACCTTTCAGCCACCTAACCTGGACCAAAACACTAAAGGTGAAGGCGTGTTCATATTCATTAAGGATATCCACACCTCCAGGCTAGTTGCTCAGCATAATGCATCCGAGATTATCGAAGTGCAACTAACTCTGGGCAAGACCACAATCCAAATTGTAGCTTGCTACAGATTCCCCACCATGCCCCAGGATTTCCACTCCTCATTTCCTGATACACTGGAAAATATTAGGATAAAACCTAACACCCTAATAATGGGCGATTTCAACTACCCCACCATTAACTGGGAAAACTACTCATGTACCAACTCTTTTGCTCAATATTTTCTGGAATTCATAAATTTCAATGCCTTGGATCAACTTATCCACACCCCCACCAGGGGCAGCAATGTCGTAGACCTGGTCATTACCTACATGGGCAACCGGTGTTCCACACCAGAGGTCAATTCCTCACTGGTCAGATCCGATCACAAGTAAATCATCCTAGACATCCACATCCCGCCACCACCCCCCATTAGGGAAAACACCATAAAAAAATTTCTCCAAAGCCAACTTCACACTTCTTAAGACAGAAGTGGCAAACTTCACGACACCCATGCAGATGGACAACATAGGTACGACTGCTGAATCCTACACAAATGCACTTTATAAGCACTTACACAAGTGCATGGATCGTGCAATCCCTAACAGAACAAAGATGCTATCCTCCAAAAAAAGGAAGCCAATCTGGTGGTCCCCTGCCATAAACAAACTATACAACAGAAGAAAGAAACTGTTACAAAAATGAGTAAAATCCCATTCTTGGAGGAACTCCCTGGTCAGCCTCAGTAAAATGCTGAGATGCCTCATAAAATCCTCCAAAGCTAGTTATGAAAAGAAAATTGCCACTGATTCTAAAGACAACCACAAAGCATTCTATAGCTATGTCAAAAATCTCAATGGCAGCACTCAGATCTGAGTTACAGCACAATGGCACTAAATATACCGAACCAACTGATATTGCCAACATCCTGGCAGATAAGTTTAGTGCTAACCTTACCCTCCTCTCACCCCCTAAAGGGCCCATCTCTATACCGGAAGAATGCAAAGTTCCTGTAATCACAGCTGCACAGGTAAAAACCACACTCTCAAAAGCCAAGAACACAGCATCCATGGGATCTGGCAATATCCCAGGCTGCATTCTACATGAACTACAGAACGAACTGGCACCCCCACCTAAGTACCATGTTCAATCATAGCCTCACCTCAGGCTTTGTGCCCACTGAATGGCGCACAGTGACGGTTATCCCACTCCACAAAGGAGGAGTCACCACGGACCCTGGAAACTACTGCGCCATTAGTCTGACGAGCCTGGTCTGCAAGGCTATGGAATGTATTGTCATGGAACTTATGGAACATATCATCATGGAACCTATAAACAATGACATTGGTAATCTCCAAACTCTAGACCCCAACCAGTTCAGGTTTGTAAAAGGCAGATTATGTCTCCTAAACCTGATAGACTTCTTTGAAGTGGTCACCAAAGCCGTAGATGAGGGAAAGGTGGTTCACACAGCCTATCTAGATCTCGCCAAGGCTTTCCACACCATCCCCTACTCTGAAATTATAGATAAACTCACTAAACTATGTATAAATCCCTATGTCACAAGATGGGTTGCCAACTGGCTCACTGGCAGAACCCACATTGTTAAAGTAGCAGAGTCCAAATCCGACTTCAGGCCAGTGACAAGTGGAGTACCACAGGGTTCAGTCCTGGGTCCTCCCCTGTTTGGTAGCTACTTCTCAGAAGTACAGGCTAACACAAAAGGTCTTTGGTTAACGCAGTTCACAGATGACTGTAAAACTAGGAGCCATAATCGAAACTCCTAACGATGTGGACATCCTACAAAAGGGCCTCACTGAGACAGATGCTTGGTGTCAAAGCCATAGCCATGGCCTCAAGCTCAGTGCCAAAAAGTGCATTGTCATCCCTTTTGGTAAAAACTCTGTACCCATGAACTACCACATAGGTGGTAGTCTACTTAACACTGAAAGTGTGATAAGAGACCTTGGGACACAGGTGGACAGTAGTCTCTCCTTTGATAATCACATCACCACAGTAGTCAGGAAATCCTTCTACATGGTACACCTCATCCAGGAAAAAAGTGGTCATTGTTCCACTCTACTCATCACTCATTAGACCCATTATAGAGTACAATGCCCCTTTTCGTATGTACCTCACAAGACATCTACAACAACTATAAAGGCCACAGAAATACCTCACTAAGAGGATCACTGGCCTCAAACAGATGCCCTACGCAGACTGTCTCAAAAACCTCCAGCTTTACTCCGTCGCATATCGCCTACTCAGAGGCGATCTCTGCCTAACATACAAAGCTATGTCAAACCCAGAACTGTTGGACATGCTCCACTTAAAGAAATCTCAATCCTTCCAAGCTACATGCTCTAGGGACCTAAACCTTGTCACCACAATAAACAGAACGTGCTGGATTGATAGATTCCTGTCCCAGAGATACACATACTCTGGAACAAACTACCTATCTATATCAAACAAAGCTCCTCATTAGCACTCTTCAAAAAAAATCTTGATGATTGGATGGGAGATAGGAAATTCACACCGGGGATCACAGCTGTGGCTCTGCTTGACAGGGGCACAGGAAAATAATTTTCTTAGGTGGCGAAAGCCAGGGTACCTTTTTGGCTAGGCTTATATAGGCCCTAGGGCAAATAGCCTAGTACCTACCTATGAACCTATGTACCTATAAGTAAACAGAGGATTGCATAATTAAATAAATAAAAACAAAGTGGATGCTCATTCCTGGTGAAATGTTTATGGGGCCGGAAGATTTTCTTTTAGCAGATAAAACTATTGAGGGACTTTGATCAAATACATGAACATTTTAACAAATTCTGTTGAAAAGTTAAGAAGATTTAAGTACTCTTAAAAAGCTAATCATAACATTTGGGTTTAGCCAACTTCTGTTCCATTTTTGCCAGTCTGGCTTTTTATCCACTGTCCCATTCCTCCCTATGAAGGCCAGACCTGGTTCTGTACCAGCAAAGGTAACTGCTGTAGGGTGGGAATACCATTTATATATCTCCAGTATTATTATGAAGCTTTTTTTAAGATAAATAGCTTCCTCAAGGAGAAGTGCACTTGTAATAGATACAATCTTAGAGGCTACTAAAACTAAATTATCATTAGAAAACAACCAGTAGAAATGATAGATATTTCACTAAGTTACAAGGTAACTATGTACAAGGAAGTATACTGTTGCAGTCATTCTCCATAAACGTTTATTGCTATTTGAGACACCTGCAGTGTCTTCTTCAGGAAAGTTTAATGAAATTCTTAATTATAACAAAGTATCACCTTTTAGTCATGGGAGGTAGACAGTCAAAGGATCATTTGTAGAACAGCCTTTCCAAAACTTGCCTTACTCCTAGACTAAGCCTCAAGCTTAGAATAATTAGTGAATGTGTGGACAACTGTACAAGTGAAATTTTCCAAAAATATCATGTACAGAAACATTCTGAAAGTAACATGCTGAAGTTACTTCTGCTTTAACACAATATGCTCTAACAGGGCCTTGCAACAGTTTATTGCATTTATTATAACAACAAGCAATACAACTAGCCAGACATGTTGACTGTTTGTTAACAGGCAAGTCTCCCTTCCTTCTTCTGAAGGTAAAAAGAGACAGTCTGTTTTCCTGAACTGATAGGTCCTCCTGGTATAGTGTACAAGAAGTGTCTGCACACCTAATGTATATAAAATAATGCTGTCCTTCATTTTGGTAATGTGGATTAAAAAATGAAAAAAAAATTTGATTCAAGATATTGATGAGATAGCCTTTAGCATAAAGCACGGACTACTTTTCAGTGACATTCTTTCATTATGACGCTATCTATAAGGTCCCTGCATACAAGAACTTGTAAATTTGAAATCTCTAAGGTAACAGCCACTTGAAATGTCTTCTGAGAAAGATATATTAAGTCCACAGTATCTGCTGGTTCAAATGGAAGGCTATATTTTCCAACATGAAGGAGAAATGTGTTTTGGGGATCTCAAGTCTATGATGCCTTTAAGGAAGTTCTTAAATTTAGATTTGCTACTAAATAGGGAAATGTTGGAAAACAAGTAGAAATTGCAGGTACATTAACTTTGATTTATGAATATGATTAATTTCACTAAACTAGATAGTATGGAATAGTATAGTATAGTATAGTATAGTATAGTATAGTATAGTATAGTATAATATAGTATAGTTTAAAGGGTATCAATAGTATAAAGCAGTCCAACAAACACAGTAGCTTAGTTAGTCAGGGAGAGCAGGCAAGCATGTCAGCAGAGTATGGTGAACTGACAAGGAGCCAGTTGGCTGAGATGTACCAGGTAAATGACTGGTGCATGGAAACCTGACTAAAGCAGACACGATTGCAGCTTTGGCTTTTGAAAGTAAGATTTTCTTCAATTTGGCCTTTGGGCTTCCTTAGGACTTGCATGGACAAGAAAACATTGCATGGACACAGAATTGTATCCTCCAGCCTAATGGATTCAGAATCTTGAGGGTGTGATATAATATTGTGCCTTGTTATGTTAGTAATGGCATGGGAGGAGGTAAAAGCCATGGAGGAAGAACGGCTACATTCATAAAAGAAAACAACAGTGGCTGTCTAAGCAAGGTGGGCACTGCAGAATAAGTTAGCTTTGTCTAGTTTTGCCTACCTTATATACCACAGGAAACAGTGTAAAGGCATAAGGCAAGATATACTTCCAGGGAAAAGATCATGCATCAGTTTTCTAAACTGTGTTGATCATGATTCAAAAAGGTGCAGAGATGATTTTTGAGTTGTATGACTAATATTTTGACTTTCGGGACACCCCACATATATAGTATACTCTGAAAAGTCTGGGGCTCTCATTTCCATTTATGAGCAAGAGTTATCTTCCTTATTAAGTCTACTAGGTAGTTCTATAAGTCTGGGAGATATGTTACCGAAAACTGCAGGTTTTGTTATAAAGCCAAATTGCAAATCTGTAGTGTTTTTCTGAAGGATTGGAATGATCTGGTTACCCTTTTGGGTACTGATTTGGAGATGACCTGAATGAAAGTTTTCTTGAAAAATTATTAAGACCTTGTAAACTGCTTTGATTTCTTTCAGGATTATATGAGGAGACCTTTCTTGTTGAGACCAGTTGCCCAAAACTGGATTGTTCAAATGAGCTCCATGTTCTTAATTTGCAGAATCTGTAATCAGATAATATATATTTGCTTAAGGCATTTAGGTCATTCCTGTTGAAAGATTCCTTAATTCTATCCATTACAGAAATAACACATATCACATACTGGAAAAAATAAATCAGTGACTCTACAAATCTGTGAATCAGTTCTACACATTTCTGAATTTCCAGTGTGTCTTCTTCAAGTGAAGCCTTGAATAAGAACTAAGAAAATGCAAGATGACATACATCCGTGAGTTTTTAGAAAGTCTTTTGCGGTTATCATTTGTTGAGAAAAAAATGTCAGGACTTCCTGTATCTCTGCTTCTCCTAGGTAGCAAAAATATTCATAAGTACACAGTCTATGATTGTACTCAAAAAATGTTTTATGTTCATACCCTTAAAGGCTTTTTCTTTCTGAATTTATTCAGAGTTAATACATTTAGAGCCATTATATTAATGTTATCCTTTTTCAGGAACCTGGAATAATGAAGAATAAATTAACTTGCTTGATTTCAGAATATGTACTGTATAGCATATTTAATATTAACTGATATATAAATTGATAATTTTTGTGTACCTGATGCTACTTGTTTCTAGAATAAGGTGCTTTTGTGGTTCCAGATGGAAAATGATGCATAATCCTGACCTACTATTTAAACAGCTCATCTGTCAGAAATTATTTTTTGCAATGAAATTGAGACACTGAAAGTGTTCATAGGTTCATAGGTTCATAAGTTAGTACTAGGCTAACTGCCCTTGCGAGCCATTTTAAGCCTAGCCAATTATCCCCTGTGGAGATTCAGACCCTGTACCTTGTGTTTGTAAGGCAATGTTCTCTTGTACTGGGAAAGGTGATAAGGGAAGACAAAGGCTGTAGCTGTTTGGAGGTCTATGATTATGCATTTCCCATTCCTTCTGAATTTCATATAGATGTGAACTGTTTTCTATCTGTACTGTTTCTTTTATACAAACCTGTTAAGATGTTCCTTTTTCTAATAATAAATTTGTTATCCAGATAACCCTGTGAAGACTGCCAGCCTAGCTAGATAGAATTTTGTAAATAATTATGTGTCATTGTAAATATTAATATGATCCACAGGCTTGTTTCACAAATGTAAAAGAAAACTGAGTTATATGTTGAGCTTCAAAAATGTAACCACAGTACACTCTGTTGGAAGAAAGCTGATGAGTAAAGCATTTTATGACTGTTTGATCTCAAGCTAGGAGACAATATGTCTGGCTAGGAAATACTTTTGTATTATCTTAAGACATAGATAATTACTAGGTTTCACATGTAATGTGTCTTTTATTACTGTGGCTTCCTGGCAGGTGTAGCTCAAAAGAGAAATGTTAAATTTTGAGTTCTGTTAGCCAGGGAACTAAATCAGAGAAGTGTCAAGAATGATGTAATCTGAAATGACTCAGCAGTAATGTGTATTATCAATTTAGGACTTTCTCAGAGAAAAAGATTCGGCATTTTATATTTTGTCTGAAGCAGAACACCTCAGCTCACCAGCACTTTGCCTTTGCTTTGTAAGTAGAATTTAGAACATAGTTTCTGTTAGAGACAGATAGGAATATAACCATATTAATCCAGCTGTTTTCTATATTTATATGAGACTATCCTACAATATTGTTTTAAAGTATTTTCCTGTGATCTCTGAACTCTCTATTAGCACTGTGTTGAATTGATGAGTATTGTCTTCTTTTTTTTTATTATTTATTATTAAATATTTTTAAACCTTTCAACTGTGGCTGTTTTATGTAGAGATAATTTAAGCTCTTAGGTACTTGCATGTATTTGGTGATACTGTATAAACCACTCCAATAGCCTTAGCCCTGGGATACACTTACTATTTGGATAACAGTAGTAGCACACAGTGGAACTGGTCACACTTTGGGAAGGGCCTTATAGTAGCTGATAAGTAGTGGTTGGTGGTTGTGATTTCTATCTTATAGTATGGGAAGGAGGGGGCATAGCTGGAGAACCTGTGCCAGCCTTCCCCAGGAGTGTCTGTGTGTTTGTATATCATTCATATCTGAAAGTGTGTGTGTGTCAGCTACTTGGACATGAAGAACTGGCTGGACAGAGAGGGTGCTGGAGGTTTTGGCTTGACCACTCTGCTGACATCTGTACCCTATAGCTGTGCCAGTGGGGAGTCTCATTGGGGACCTGGAGAGAAAGGGAGAATCCAGCCCCAGACTGACTGTGATCTCTGTGTGCTCTTAAGGGAAATTGTACTTTATTGTGTGTGTACTTGTTATCCTTCCCAATGTGCACACCCCTCACTAGTGCTAGTGGTGAGGATTGAGGCTCCTTGATTACTGGGCCAGTGCATTGGCATCACATATTACTTATTTGGCAGTGGTGGGATATCCACATCAAATATTAATTGTTTGATAGTGGTGAGTTAGCCAGATCACATATTAATTGGCTTGTGGTGGTGTGGATAGTGAATTCCTGTAGCTTGTGTACAGTGATCACTGAAGGTGTTTTTGTACTCTAAATCAGCCATGCAGTGAACCTTCAGAGTTCAGATCACAATTGTTTTATTTCTTTTGTTAGCTTAGCTAGTCAGGGAGAGCAGGCAAGCATGTCAGCAGAGGAGTATGGTAAGCTGACAAGGAGCCAGTTAGCTGAGATGTGCCAGGCTAAAGGACCGGTGCATGGAAACCTGACTAAAGTAGACATGATTGCAGCTTTGGTCACAACTGCATCAGAGAACAGCAACCAGGAAGATGATCAGGCTGGCCATGGAGATGTACAACACTTAGAGAATGGACAGCTCAACCTTTCTACACAGGATGTTAAAACCCATCTGGAGTTAAAGAGGCTTGAGTTCTAGGCCAAGCAGTTGGAAATAGAAGCAGCAGAGAGACTGAGACATCTAGAGACTGAGGAAAATGAGAAACTGTGACATCTGCAGGCTGAGGAGAATGAGAAACTGCTACGCCTGGAAGGTGAGGAGAAGGAGAGGCAGAGGCAGCATGAAAAGGAGATGCTGACTCTTTGCCAGAGTCAAAGTGGTAATGGGGAAGGGAGTAACCAGACCCCAGAATCACAAAAGGCCAATATATTTCTTCCACAATTTACAGAGGGGGATATTTTTTTAGCTTCATTCATGTGTTTGAGAGGGTATGTAAACAGTATGATGTTGACCAAAGGCTCAGGGTACAGTTCCTGACCCCCTTCCTCCATGATAAAGCTGTAACTATTTTGTCCAAACTGTCTGATAATGGCTTTTTAAATTATAATGCTGTAAATAATTGTTTACTAGAATTTTTTAAGCTAACACATGAAGCTTATAGGAAAAAGTTTTGTAGCATAAACCCAAGACAGATTAAAGTGTGTATGAATATGTTGCTGAACTAAGCACTTATTTTCATAGGTGGGTAAGTGGATATCAGGATACCACTTTTGAAGGGCTGGCAGACCTTTTGGTGAGGGAGCAAGCCCTTAGCACTTTGCCTGAGGACATGAGGATCTGGTCAGCTGATAGACAATGTGCTACTTCAGATGAGTTGGGGAAGAAGGGAGACCTATGCCTAGCAAGTAGGCCATCCCTGCACAGGAAAGGGACACTCAGTGCTGCTCATGGGTCTAAGGGAACCCAGGATGGGCTGCTCAGACTACCCAACTGAATCTGCCAGTAGCAGGGGAAGCCACTAGTCCAGGTACATGTCCAGGACCTAGGGTTAAATGTTTTGAATGCAACCAGTGGGGCCATGTTTCATATAGATGCCCACGGAGGCAAGGTGGGGAACAAAAGGTGAGGGAGCCAGTAAGTGGGAATGACAAAATGCCAATAGTTGGTTGTCTTGAGACAACAGGGGTACCAAACTACCATCTTGCAGATGCCCTAATAGGGAAGGATTTTGGTAATGCAGTACCATGTTTTAATGAAGTTACATGCAGTCAGGCTTGGAGACAAGCTTGTGGGTCTGGTAGCCTGGGGGAGACCTAGACAGGCTGCACACTTGCAGTCAGGATTGTGAGGTTGTTACTTCAGGAAGGGAGCTACCCTGCAGCAGTGAGACTGAAGATGAACCACAGCTGCTTATTGGTACTGATGGTCCTTTGGACAAAGTGACTGCAAAAGCAGAGGTGAGTAGTAGTAGCCAGACTGACAGTGAGGCACCACTGTCAGAGGAGGCCAGACTTCCTGTGGAAGGGGAGCTGGGAAGGGTTACAAAGAGAAAGTTGAGACAGGCTCAGCTCTCGGACCCTACATTACAAGGCCTGAGGCAGGTAGCTAGTGAGGCACCTGATTCTCAAGGGAAGGGGGAATCTGTATACTGGGACAAAGGGTTATTGTATAGACAGTGGACCCCTGAAGGAGGGCTAGAAGGTGAGATGATGCAGCAGTTGATAGTGCCTAGAGCCTATCATCTGGCACTTCTAGCCATAGCCCATAATATTCCCTCTGCAGGTCATATGGGCATAAAATGTACAAAGAGACATATTATGCAGACCTTCTATTGGCCTGGAATTTCCAGAGATGTACGGCAGACTCTGTGAGCAGTGCCAACAGGTAGGCAAGGCAGGAGACAAGGTGAAAGCTCCTTTGATGCCTTTGCCTGTGATTGAGGAGCCATTCCAGAGGGTAGCTATGGATATTGTGGGGTATCTGAGTACTTCACACTTCACAGGGAAAAAGAATATCCTAGTGGTAGTAAATTATGCTACAAGATACCCTGAGTCAGTGGCTCTGTCCTCCATCGAGGCAGAAAATGTGACAAATGAGTTGTTAGAGTTTTTCAGCAGGGTAGGTTTCCCAAAAGAAATACTTACTGACAGAGGTGCCAATTTCATGTCAGATGTGCTGGCTTGTCTGTGGAAGTACTGTGGGGTGAAACACTTAAAGAATACCCCCTACCATCCCCAGACTAATGGTCTTGTTGAGAGTTTAAACCAGACATGGGCAAACTACGGCCCGGGGGCCACATGCGGCCCGTTAAACGTTTTGATTCGGCCCGCCAAACTTGAAAAAATTTAATAAATTAACCTTGTTAATGTTTTATTTCCCCTGCAATTCTGATGTTTCCTCACTAGATGGTGCACTCTAGATATTGTCTTTGTTGAGGTGAAGCGTAGGCCTATTACTCCACGTTTGCACTTTACCCTTTGACCCACCGCCCCTCTATGAAGATGACCGGACCCAAGAAAAGGAAAGTGGACAGAGAATGTCGAGTGTTCAATAAGGAGTGGACAACTAAATATTTTTTCACTGAACACCGATCATCTGCTGTTTGCCTGATATGCCAAGAAACTGTGGCGGTTTTTAAAGAGTATAATATTAGCTGTCACTTTGCCACAAAGCACGCTAATTATGCTAGCAAGCTCTCAACAAAAGAACGGGAAGCTGCTGCTGAGAAGGTGGCAGCTAATTTGAAGGCTCAGCAAAGTTTTTTTTCACCGTCAAACTGCCATTCAAGAGTCAAGTACCAAGGCCAGTTTTATGCTTTCATTCAAAATAGCAAAGGCCAGCAAACCACTGTCTGAGGGCGAGTTTGTAAAAGAATGTATGGTAGAGACAGCAGGTATTTTGTGCCCGCAGACCAAAGACAAATTTGAGAAAATCAGTTTATCACGGCGGACAGTGACTCGCCGTGTGGAACTAATAGATTAAGATATCACCAGCAGATTAAACAAAAAGGCGAAGCCATTCACTTTTTATTCTTTAGCACTGGATGAAAGCAACGATGTCAAAGACACTGCTCAGCTCCTCATTTTTATCCGAGGAATCAACGAAACTTTTGAAATAACGGAGGAGTTTTTGACAATGGAGTCTCTGAAAGGACAAACACGGGGAGAGGACTTGTTTGAATGGGTGTCTGCTGCCATCGAAAACATGAAGCTTCCTGGAGTAAGCTTGTTAACGCCACCACAGATGGATCTCAATTTAACGGGAAAAAACATTGGCCTGCTGAGGAGAATCCAGAATAAAGTGAAAGATGAAAACCCTGACCAGGATGTCATTTTCCTCCACTGCATCATCCACCAGGAATCTCTATGTAAATCGGTGTTACAGCTGAATCATGTTGTGAATCCTGTGGTGAAACTCAACTTCATACGTGCATGGGGACTTCAGCACCGCCAGTTCATTGCGCTCCTGGAGGAAACTGATGCGGATCACCAGGACCTGCTTTATCACTCCCGTGTCCGCTGGTTGAGTTTGGGCAAAGTGTTTCAACGAGTGTGGGAGCTCAAAGAGGAGATTGGCGTTTTTAGGCAGGGGAAGACTGATGAATTTCCTGAGCTGAGCAACAAGAGCTGGATGTGTGACTTTGCTTGCTACGGACGATTTTCACACTTGAATGAGCTCAACGTGAAACTGCAGGGGAAGGAGCAGTTTGTGCATGACATGTACACAAACGTGAAAGCCTTCAAATCCAAGCTGGCTTTATTCTCCAGGCAGATTTTGAACAAGTCATTCACTCATTTTCCTAGACTAGCCACGCTGAAAGAGGCCGGAGCAAAAGTAAAGAAATACAGTGAGTCATTGGATGCACTGCATGGAGAATTCTGCCGTTGGTTTTTGGATTTCGACAAAATTGACAAGTCACTTCAATTGGTGGCCTTTCCTCTGTCACAAGACCCCGAAACAGCTCCAGAGCAGCTTCAGCTCGAACTGATCGACCTTCAGTCCGACCCTGCCTTAAAAGAGAAGTTCAGCTCTGAGTACAGGATACAAGTGTAGTATCAAAACGCGTAGAACCATCCAAAAATGCAGCAATTCAGTTGAATACCAATCGAGACACACTGGTAGCACTTGTAAAGGACAAATCTTTTATTTGGAGACAAAAATGAGCCACAGGACACCCACGCTTCATCAGATGTTTTAATGAAAATGCCTTCTTGGTTTAAATATGTATTCAAAAGGCGGGAAAATGCTCATTAAACAATTAATTACTTTAAATAATTAATGCATACAAATCAGGACAGAACCTTGTCACTATTAAAAGGGCTACGTTCAAGCTAAAACAAAACTAACAATGGCAACAATGTTTGCTGATTCTTGCGTCCTTTTAAAACAACAACGCTAAAAATGTGTGTTAAAATCCCTATATAGATACTGTTTTAAAACATGTAAACCTAACCCCTTAAGACATAACTTATCATTTCTATCACTCGTATACATATATATGTGTATAAAGCTTTAATAAAAATCAATAGTAATAGTAACAACAGCAAAAATTATGAAAGCATCATGTTGAACATAATTCATAAGGCACGAGAAGCAATAATTTCATATGCCAAAGGTAAACCTAAATGCATGAGTATATCATGGATGTCATATGTATATCCTTCATATACATCTCATGGAAATGAGAGTAGAAATGAAAATGCATACGAATCTCGTGAAACCATACTTATAAAAACAAACGAGACAAAACAAAATTGATCATTTTATATAGCATATCTATGATGCTATATGAAGCATCAAGAATATATATGTGCAATCATATTAATTCAATCAAATATAACTAAATTGTCAATAAATTAATATCAGTGCTGTGACGCTGATATATTTGAATTAAAAATAATAATAACAATGATAAAAATAAAACGTGAACATAAAACATATGACTGTATGAATAAATAGAGCTGGTTACTGGCATCTAAATATACACTGAAAAATATATACTAAAAAATATATATATATCAGCGAAATGACTATGCATAAGGAACAGCCTGTGTCTTTAATGTATGTATATGTCCAATCACTAATGCTAGCTTGCTTTTTCAGTGAACATATATATATATATATATATATGTATTGGGTTAGTATAGAAGTCAATAAATAAGAATAAAACCTTAATATACAATGAGAATTAATAAAAAGTGAGTGAATAATGGTACCAAAAAGTGTACCAAAAAGATACTAAAAACACAACTTATCTATTAGATACTAAAGCTGGTTTAATTGACACTTGGTTATTGATACCTGGTTCTATATGTGCACCCAGCCTTAGGATCCAGTTGAGTTCCATGAGTGCGAGTTGATTCTCCTTGTCTCCACCTCTAGCGTCCTGTTTAACTATTTGTAGAACCCTAAAACAGAATGTGTGCGTAGGAAACTCTGTGACGTGAAGTTCAGCTCTCTGAAACTAAATGACTTCTATGCTTCACTCAATGATGCCGCATTTCCAAATCTAAGGCGAAAAGCGCAGATGATGTTGGCTTTGTTCGGCTCTACCTTAGTGTGTGAACAGACCTTCAGCGTCATGAACATCAACAAAGCCAGCCACAGATCCAAGTTAACAGACCTACACCTCAGATCCATCCTGAGAATCGCCACAACAAAACTAACTCCAGACTTTGATGCTCTGGCTAAAAAAGGAGACCAACAACACTGCTCCCATTAAAATGTGTGTGTCTGATGATGCGTTGTTAAAATAAACAGTGCACGCAGATCAAATATAACGCTTCACAGACTGACTTGCTGCAACTGTTTCGTCCTTGCACTGGTCGTTGTTGACTTTTGGCACCGGGGAAACAAATTGAATAAAAGGAAGAGGACAAGTACATCTGCAACTCCTACTGTTTTTGAAAAAAAAGACAGTCAGGAGGAGAGTGATGGTGATATCCTGAAGGATAACAGAACTTTCAGTGCTTTAAAATAAAATGGTTATTTATTTGATTTTCAGTGTTTAAAGACTCATTTCGAAGTCAGAGATTTTATTGTAATGCTTTTCTTCATTTTCATTGGAATTAAAGCACATGTTTTCTCCATATCCCAAGATGTGTATTTTTCTCCCAATGAGGTGATGTTTTCAAAGCATGCCATCTATCTGCTCCTGTTCCGGCCCCTTTGTCAAATGTTAGAACTCAATGTGGCCCACGAATCAAAAAGTTTGCCCACCCCTGGTTTAAACTCTACACTTAAGTCCATGCTACGGGCATTTGCAGACCAGTTTAAGAGGGAGTGGGACAAATATTTGCCCCATCTGTTGTTTGCTAACAGAGAGGTTCCCCAGGAATCCACAGGTTTTTCACCCTTTGAGTTGCTGTATGGGCATAGGGTGAGGGGGCCTCTAGATTTAATTTGAGATGAGTGGGAAGGCGAGTGTGAATCTCACAAGGTGTCTGTTGTGGCATATGTCCTAAACCTCAGGTCAAGGCTCAGGGAACTCATGGGCTTGGCCCAGGAGAACCTGGCAGAAGCCCAACAGCAGAAAAAGGTCTGGTATGATAGGAATTCTCCAGCTAGAGAGTATGCTGTAGGGCAGCAGATAATGGTTCTCATTCCTGGCAGACACAACAAGCTGCAAACAGCCTGGGAGGGACCCTACAAGGTGGAAAGGAAGGCCAGTGATGTTAACTACATGGTGGAACTGCTAGACCTGAAGCAGGAGCACAAACTGTACCATGTTAACATGATGAAACCTTACCACGATAGGGAGGCTCTTGTGCTGAGCATTTGCAGTGGATTGCAGAAAGAGTCTGAGGGAGATCTGGTGACTGATCTCCTCAGTGAGGCTCGGACTGACACTTCAGTGGAAGGGATAGCAATGTCCAGGCAGCTATCTCTTACCCAGGTGTGAGAAATACGAGCAGTGTTACAGGAGTTTGGGGACATGTTCACTGGGAAACCAGGGTGCACCCACCGGGTGCACCACCAGGTGGATATTGGACCCCAAAGGTCTATTAGACAAGCAAACAACCATACGCTCCGCAAGGATGGCATGCAGGGTCAAGCCAACAATGTAAACCACCAACGACTAGCAAAAAACGATAGTGAACACGCAGTAATGAAGAAATAATGATCATTTATTTATAATTCCTTCAAATCCAGACCGGTTTCGGCTATTCACCCTTTATCAATGAATACAATAAAGTTTTTTTGAATGAAATGAAGCAGCCTGCATTTATACTAGTCTCTGATTACCTGGAAGCAATATTACAGCACCACCCAGTGGCTGGAAGAACAAAGTGCATGTTCCATTCTTGATTAAAGCATATGACCAGTGACATAAAAATGCCAGAGGTGTAGATATTAAGTCATATTTTTAAAGATAAAAATCAAAGCTCTGGAAGTAAGCCATTATATGACATACATATTACAAGGTAATAGACCAATACCATAGTCACTATTTGTGAATACATATCATAGTGTAAAAAAGCAGAAAATATATACCACTAGTATATATATATTTTGAAGGGTGATAACTACAAGTTCAAAAGAACTGGATAATAATGAACCAAGTACTGATCATATAATATATTACAAAATAAGGCAAAAAGAGTATAGTGGCCTCATTCTCAGCTATATTATAGATTATAATAAATTGAAATAATATGCTTGTAGATAATACAAGTTCAACATTGTAATTGTACAATACTCAATGTTTAACGCCAACATACCAGATAATCTAATACCAAACCATACATATACATATTCAGATCCTGAACAATTTTTATCATGCTTTGTAGAGTATAATATGACCGTTGGTAGGCCTAACCACCATTGAATGGTTCGTACTAATTCTTGATCTATATGAATGTTTGTTGTTGTAACCATGATTATGAAATCCTCCGTGTTCAGTGAAACTCACAGATGGTCATTCAGACCTGGGGGGAATAAACATCCAAGGTTGGTTATCCAATATTGTTCCTTGTGGTTTAAAATGGTGTGCCAACCCTGTTGGTTGTTCCTATCTCCCTGAATTTTGTCAATGATCATGAACATAAACTGGGCATTGGGATGTTGTATCGTGTCTGTATAAAGCATTTGTTTCTTTTGTTCCTCATGTCACTACGATGTTCTGTCATCCTTATTCTAAGAGACCTAGAGGTTTCACCAACATAAAAAGCTTTACATTGGCAGGTAGCTAAGTAAATAACCCATGTACTGCTGCAATTACCAAACACCCTGGTTTTAAATAACCGATTGGTGTTGGCACTGGTGAATTCTTTTAGTGTACTAACTTGTAAACAGGAGCAGCAGTGACCACATGGAAAAGTACCAATTAGTTTATCACCACTGATAGTGGTCTGATGATATATCGCACCTCCCCTTCTCTGTTTTGTAATGTGAAAATAGCCCTCCCAAATTCTTGCCTCTTCTGTATGACATTTGACATTGAGGGCCTAGTATTGACCTTAAAGTGTCATTAGCCAAAAGAATTTTCCAGTTGCAATTAAGTATATCCCTGACAATAGGTTGGTTCCTGCCATATGTGGTGACAAATCTCAAGATAGAATCCTGATGAGCATGTTCTGATTTTTTGTATTGTAACAATGTTCTCCTGTCTATGGTTTTGATCCATGAACTAGCTTGATATATATCTATGTCTCTATATCCTCTGTCCTGAAATCTATGGTATAAATCAAGTCTGGCATGTTCAAATTCATCATGAGATGAACAAATGCGTCTGATACGCATAAATTGAGACTTAGGGATGTTGCGGATGGTGTGGTTCGGGTGCATACTGGAGGCGTGTAACAAGGTATTGTATTGAGGGTATTTTCTAAATGTTTTGGTACTTAGAGTATCATCTATGTTACGGTAAACAGTAACATCCAAAAAATCTATGGTACTCCTGTTACATGTAACAGTAAACTCAATACCCCAAATGTTACCATTCAGGTACTCCATAAATTCCTTTAGATATGCTTCATCCGTCTTCCACACCATCCAGCAATCATCCAAATATCGTGCCAGATATCGATTTCCACCATGTAAATATTGTGTGATTTGTCATATATCATACATTCTTCAAAATAGGCCATGAATAAGTCAGCATAAATGGGTGCAAAGGAAGCTCCCATTGCTGTCCCTTGTAGCTGCCAAAAGCATTCTCCATGGAAATAAAAGACATTTTTGTTTAATACATGTTCCGCCATGCAGACAAGTAAGGTGTTGAAGCCGGAGGATATAAGTTTGTTCTCTCAAGCCAGTATTGCAGGAATTGTAATCCCCCCAGTGTGGAATACTTGTGTATAAAGATTTAACATCCAACGTGCACATTAGCCAGTCTGGTTCTAGCTGTGTATCCTCCAAAATTTGTAAAAGTGCGTGGTGTCCTGTAGTCGGGCCTAACTGATGTTAAAAGGGTTTGAGATACTGTGTTAGAAATGCTGATAGTGGTTCCATCAATGACCCTATCCCTGATACAATGGGTCTACCTGGGGATTTGAAATGGACTTATGTATTTTGGGAGAAGATACAAGATTTGTTTCTGTGGGTCTTTTACAGTAAGATGTTTAACAGTATTTTTGTTATGATACCCTCATCCTCAGCTAGTTTCAGAAAAGAGTCTATTTCTTTTTTAAAAACCCCAGTCGGGTCAATGTACATTTGCATATAACATCTAGTATCAGCTAACTGCCTTTTCCCTCATCAAGGTATTCCCCAATGTTCATAACCACCACGGCACCACCTTTGTCTGCAGGTAGAATGGCAATGTCGCGATTATGCTTTAATTCCTCCAAGGCTGCCTTTTCCATGGGTGACATATTCTGGCCCAGAATGTATGATTCATTATGATGAAAATGTAAATCCCTGAGAACAGATTGTTGGAAAATAGAGACATGTTTGTTCATGGGCGGTTGAAAGTCTGATTTCAAAAATTTGAAATCAAGTGATCTTTGGGAGGTGTTGTCTGAAAAGAATAATTTCAAATTCAGGTTACGACAGAAAGACAAAACATCCTAAACAATGCTATGTTCATTAATAAAAAAACTAGGAATAAATCCAAGTCCTTTATTAAGTAGTTTAGTTTGTACATCTGTCAGTTGAACATTAGAAAGGTTCAAAACATTATGAAACTCAAATTCCGTCAATTCAACATTGTTTGTAACAGCCCTTCCATGGATTTGGATCTTATTCCTATATTTGTGCTTGCGACCCCCTCGTCGCTTGTTTGTATGTCTAAAGGGTACTGAACATTAGTTTTTTTGCTTCTGGGTGATTCTCGATAGTTATTACAGTCATTGTCTGTGCAGGATGAGTCATCCCCTGAGGTACTAGCTAAAGTCTTGTCAGAGGATTTTAGAATAGACCTAGGCCTTTTCTTGGGTTTGTTTCCTGGTGTTTTTTGACCAAAATCATAGAATCTCACAGTTTTTAATGTATCAAAAGGACGGCCCCTTTGGTAATCAGTACAGTCCCTATTGAACTTACGTATTTTCCTATCTTTAATTAGTTGGTCAAAATTAGCCAGATCTTTGGATAATTTACTAACCAAAGTGGCATATGTTGGTTGTGATTCATATTTCTTACATTCTTCACATGAAGCTTTTACTTCCATTAAACAAATGTCCACCATTCTCTCATAATAGGATGCAAGGATCTTGACAAAAGTCATTGATGATTGATGGAGAGCTTGGTTCCATTCTTTGGTCAGCCTGTCCTCCGACCTACTGACCAAAGGCTGTAACTTAAGTCTAAGTCCTCTTGGTGTGATATCCTTATTAATATATGCCTTAAAAAGTCTGAGGTGCCATATATTGGCACGTAAGTTTTTAAGATCCTTGTTGAATTGGTTGAAGGCCATTTCACAGCCATTGTTAATGTTAATATTTGAGCCACTCGGATTACTGCTTGACATGTTATTCATACCAAACACCCCAATATCATGTCGATCAGCACATAATCCCATTAGTAGTTGCTCCAAATCCATTTTTCCAATGTATTTATGAATTTTGACCAACTAGAAACCAAATCTGTTTCAATCAATATGTCCAAATTAGTAATAGTTCAACAGGGACTGCACTGAGAACCTAGGTGTCAATAAAAATATATAAATATTTTTCAACAGTTAAACTATAATATATTTGGTCAAAGAACATCACTTAGAAAAAACCTTGCTCAACTTGTCTATATATGTGTCTATCAGTATATCTGTATTATGCTTGGCACATATATATTTGTGAACACAATATATACTTTATATTCAAAATGCAATGCTGAAAAGGCTTGTAGTTCTTGTTAAAGAATATACAAAGATGTATTATTATTTGTCACATGATATCTGGCAATAAAACTTTTGAAACCCCTTAGCACATATTGCCTTTGCCAAAGATTTCAACACTGGGTTGCCCTCGTAGTACATGTAGCAACCTAGTCCAACTGTGAACTGACAATACAATTTTCAAGTGGTGGTTTTGCACACATAAAACGATTACAACACATATAGTTGTTCATACACAAGATAAAAATAAAAATAAAGGTGTTATTCCCTCCTACACTTACATTAAGCTGTTATAAATATGATTCACTTGTCATTGACCCAAGTCAACTGTACTGTTATGGATCAATTCCTATTGTTATATATCCTAGACCAACTATGGCATAAATAGTTTGTCAATATACATGCATACTAAGTAACTGTGGTGAATGAGACACTTCAATATGATATCAAATTCTGTAACAAAGAATGTATCCCACTTGGTTGACAAACCTATCCCAACATATAGCTGATGTTATTGTATGTATATCAGGTATTTAAAGAATATAGCATTTAGAGTCAACCATTCACTAATACATTTCGAGATCAAATAAATCTCAAAAGTTAAAGTCAATATGATGTTTTCACCAGTTCTAATCCATCAACGATAGTCCAAATGCCTTCCATTAATTTCCGATTTATCAGCCTGTAATCCACCAGTATTGCCGACCTCTAACAGCACAAATGCAAAAGATCGCAAAATGTACAAAAATGGTTAATATATAATGAAGCTGAAAATTTAGATTTATGTCCTGCCACTAGTCACAGTACCTGAGTTATTCCTGTTGTTCCTGGGTTTATAGGCTTCTGAACCATAAAATGTTGAATGCCATGGATGAATCTCTGAACACCAATTTGCACAGAAAGGAGTTGTTAAACAGATGCCACAAAGTAGTAGAATGAACCACCATACATGATTTTAGGCCCCCAAGCTTATCCGCATGTAAACCAAAGCAATTCCAAGGTAATTCTTCCCTGGTCAAAATGTTAATTCCCCATCCACTTTGAACTAAACAATTTACCAACGTGGTAAGTGCTGGACAAGAAATATGACATCCACTGCTTCACGACCAGAAAGTGACTAAAAAATATACCAAGATGTTGCAAAAAAACAGCTGCCAACACAGAAATGCTGTGTCACTATCGAGAACCACCAGCGAAGCCAAAAACGTCAGCAAACAACCATACGCTCTGCAAGGATGGCATGCAGGGTCAAGCCAACAATGTAAACCACCAACGACTAGCAAAAAACGATAGTGAACATGCAGTAATGAAGAAATAATGATTATTTATTTATAATTCCTTCAAATCCAGACCGGTTTCGGCTATTCACCCTTTATCAATGAATACAATAAAGTTTTTTTGAATGAAATGAAGCAGCCTGCATTTATACTAGTCTCTGATTACCTGGAAGCAATATTACAGCACCACCCAGTGGCTGGAGTAACAAAGTGCATGTTCCATTCTTGATTAAAGCATATGACCAGTGACATAAAAATGCCAGAGGTGTAGATATTAAGTCATATTTTTAAAGATAAAAATTAAAGCTCTGGAAGTAAGCCATTATATGACATACATATTACAAGGTAATAGACCAATACCATAGTCACTATTTGTGAATGCATATCATAGTGTAAAAAAGCAGAAAATATATACCACTAGTATATATATATATTTTGAAGGGTGATAACCACAAGTTCAAAAGAACTGAATAATAATGAACCAAGTACTGATCATATAATATATTACAAAATAAGGCAAAAAGAGTATAGTGGCCTCATTCTCAGCTATATTATAGATTATAATAAATTGAAATAATATGCTTGTAATTAATACAAGTTCAAC
Source organism: Protopterus annectens (assembly GCF_019279795.1). Lineage (NCBI taxonomy): Eukaryota > Metazoa > Chordata > Ceratodontiformes > Protopteridae > Protopterus > Protopterus annectens. The sequence continues at coordinate 553,418,307 of NC_056732.1, forward strand.
ATTGTAATTGTACAATACTCAATGTTTAACGCCAACATACCAGATACGAATACCAAACCATACATATACATATTTGTATCCTGAACAATTTTTTATCATGCTTTATAGAGTATAATATGAGCGTTGGTAGGCCTAACCACCATTGAATGGTTTGTACTAATTCTTGATCTATATGAATGTTTGTTGTTGTAACCATGATTATGAAATCCTCCAGTGTTCAGTGAAACTCACAGATGGTCATTCAGACCTGGGGGGAATAAACATCCAAGGTTGGTTATCCAATATTGTTCCAAGTACTGATCATATAATATATTACAAAATAAGGCAAAAAGGTCATATGGGCATAAAATGTACAAAGAGACATATTATGCAGAACTTCTATTGGCCTGGAATTTCCAGAGATGTAACAGGGTACTGCAGACTCTGTGAGCAGTGCCAAAAGGTAGGCAAGGCAGGAGACAAGGGGAAAGCTCCTTTGATGCCTTTGCCTGTGATTGAGGAGCCATTCCAGAGGGTAGCTATGGATATTGTGGGGCTTCTGAGTACTTCACACTTCACAGGGAAAAAGAATATCCTAGTGGTAGTAAATTATGCTACAAGATACCCTGAGTCAGTGGCTCTGTCCTCCATCGAGGCAGAAAACGTGACAAATGAGTTGTTAGAGTTTTTCAGCAGGGTAGGTTTCCCAAAAGAAATACTTACTGACAGAGGTGCCAATTTCATGTCAGATGTGCTGGCTTGTCTGTGGAAGTACTGTGGGGTGAAACACTTAAAGAATACCCCCTACCATCCCCAGACTAATGGTCTTGTTGAGAGTTTAAACTCTACACTTAAGTCCATGCTATGGGCATTTGCAGACCAGTTTAAGAGGGAGTGGGACAAATATTTGTCCCATCTGTTGTTTTCTAACAGAGAGGTTCCCCAGGAATCCACAGGTTTTTCACCCTTTGAGTTGCTGTATGGGCATAGGATGAGGGGGCCTCTAGATTTAATTTGAGATGAGTGGGAAAGTGAGTGTGAATCTCACAAGGTGTCTGTTGTGGCATATGTCCTAAACCTCAGGACAAGGCTCAGGGAACTCATGGGCATGGCCCAGGAGAACCTGGCAGAAGCCCAACAACAGAAAAAGGTCTGGTATGATAGGAATTCTCCAGCTAGAGAGTATGCTGTAGGGCAGCAGATAATGGTTTTCATCCCTGTCAGACACAACAAGCTGCAAACAGCCTGGGAGGGACCCTACAAGGTGGTAAGGAAGGCCAGTGATGTTAACTACATGGTGGAACTGCTAGGCATGAAGCAGAAGCACAAACTGTACCATGTTAACATGATGAAACCTGACCACAATAGGGAGGCTCTTGTGCTGAGCATTTGCAGTGGATTGCAGAAAGAGTCTGAGGGAGATCTGATGACTGATCTCCTCAGTGAGGCTCGGACTGACACCTCAGTGGAAGGGATAGCAATGTCCCAGCAGCTATCTCCTACCCAGGTGTGAGAAATACGAGCAGTGTTACAGGAGTTTGGGGACATGTTCACTGGGAAAAAAGGGTGCACCCACCGGGTGCACCACCAGGTGGATATTGGACCCCAAAGGTCTATTAGGCAAGCCCCTTATAGAGTGCCTGAAAGAGTCAGACAGAGTCTGAGGGAGGAGATACAGGAAATGTTGGAACTAGGGGTAATTCAAGAGTCCAACAGTCCCTGGGCCTCTCCAGTGGTGCTGGTGCCAAAGAAAGATGGCAGCACCAGGTTATGTGTGGACTACAGGAAATTAAATAGTCACACAGAGTCAGATGCTTACCCCATGCCTAAGACAGGTGAAGCCCAAGAGCAGCTGAGTGGGGCTAAGTATCTTACCGCCATTGATCTTACCAAGGGTTACTGCCAGGTGCCCTTGACTCCCAGTGCTAGAGAGAGGTCAGCCTTTGTGACTCCTTTTGGCATGTATGAGTTCACAAAGATGCCCTTTGGGATGAAAAATGACCCAGCGACTTTCCAGAGGCTGGTAGATTATATCCTAGCAGGAGAGTTGGCCCTTGCTTACCTAGATGATATTGCCATCTACAGCCATTCCAGGCAAAAGCACCTGCAGTATGTCAGGGAGGTGCTAGGTAGACTACAGAGGGCAGGGTTGACCATTAAGTCCAGCAAATGTCAGGCGGGTATGTCAGAGGTCACCTACCTGGGACATAGAGTGCGGAGTGGTAAGATCAGGCCAAAACCTGGCAAAGTGGAAGCCATTCAGGCATGGCCTGCACCTCTTACCAAAAAGCAGGTGAGGGTATTTTTTAGGGATAGCAGGGTACTATAGGAAGTTTGGCCCCGGTTATAGTACCATAGCTGCACCCTTCACAGACCTGACAAGGAAAAACAGGCCAGATATGATAGTGTGGACCACAGTATGTCAGCAGGCATTCCAGAAGCTTAAAGAAGCTTTGGGAGGACCCCCTGTGTTAGCCAGTCCAAATTACAGCAAAGAATGTGTTGTGCAGGTGGATGCTTCGAACCATGGTATGGGGGCTGTACTTAGCCAGATTTCTTCAGAGGGAGAAGAGCACCCAGTGGTTTATCTTAGTCATAGGCGCCTACCCAGGGAGGAATGCTATGCAGCTGTAGAAAAGGAATGTGTAGCCATAATGTGGGCACTGCAGAAACTTCAACCTTATCTGTATGGAAGGAAATTCACTGTAGTTACAGATCACAATCCCCTAATATGGTTACATCGAGCCAGCCAGCAAAATGCCAACTTGCTAAGATGTAGCCTAGGGTTGCAAGGATATGATATGTCAGTGCAGCACCGCAGTGGGATTAGCAATGTCAATGCAGATGGGCTCTCAAGACGGGGAATGGGGTAAGGTATACCCAGATAGACTCAACCCTCTCAAGCAACTTTTCTCAAGGGTCACTTGAAAAACTAGCTTGAGTTCTCCGGGGGGAAGAAATGTGAAGGCTGCCAGCCTAGCTAGATAGAATTTTGTAAATAATTCTATGTCATTGTAAATATTAATATGATCCACAGGCTTGTTTCACAAATGTAAAAGAAAACTGTGTTATATGCTGAGCTTCAAAAATGTAACCACTGTGCACTCTGCTGGAAGAAAGCTGATGAGTAAAGCATTTTATGACTGTTTGATCTCAAGGCAGGAGACAGGATGTCTGGGCTAGGAAATTCTTTCTATTGTTTTAAGATATAGATAATTACTAGGTTTTACATGTAAAGTGTCTTTTATTGCTGTGGCTTCCTGGCAGGTCCAGATCAAAAGAGAAATGTTAAATGTTGAGTTCTGTTAGCCTGGGAACTAAAGCAGAGGTGTCAAGAAAGATTTAATCTGAAATGACTCAGCAGTAATGTGTATGATCAATTTAAGACTTTCTCAGAGAGAAAGATTTGGCATTTTGTATTTTGCCAGAACCTGAACACAAGCTCACCAGCACTTTGCCTTTGCTTTGTCAGTAGAATTTAGAACAAAGTTTTTGTTATAAACATATAGGAATATAGCCAGATTAGTCTAGCTGTTTCTATATTTATGTGAGACTATCCTGCAATATTGTTTTAAAGTATTTTTCTGTGATCTCTGAACTCTCTATTAGCACTGTGTTGAATTGATGAGTGTTGTCTTGTGTTTTTTATTATTTATTATTAAATATTTTTAAATCTTTCAACTATGGTGGTTTTGTGTAGAGATAATTTAATCTCCCAGAGTACTTGCATGTATTTGGTAATACTGTATAAGCCACTCCAATAGCCTTAGCCCTGGGTTACACTTACTATTTGGATAACAGTAATAGCACACAGTGGAACTGGTCATCCTTTGGGAAGGGCCTTATAGTAGCTGATAAGTAGTGGTTGGTGACAGTGATTTCTACCTTATAGTCTGGGCAGGAGGGGGCATAGCTGGAGAATCCATGCCAGCCTTCCCCAGGAGTATCTGTTTGTATATAATTCATATCTCAAAGTGTGTGTGTGTGTGTGTGTGTGTGTGTGTGTGTGTGTGTGTGTGTGTGTGTGTGTGTGTGTGTGTGTGTGTGTGTGTGTGTGTCAGCTACTTGGACAGGGACACAAAGCACTGGTTGGACAGAGAGGGTGCTGGAGGTTTTGGTTGAGATTTGTACCCTATAGTTGTGCCAGTGGGGAGTCTTATTTGGGATCTAGAGAGATATAGGCAATTAATCAGGAAATGAGGTGACCAATGTGCTCTGAGGCATTTGTATAAGAAATATAATTAGTATTTAAAAGGGAACTGGCAAGAAGTTCAATGAAAATAAATGAAGGGGCCAGAGTCAGAAGACTTTGTCACATCATGGTAAGCAAATTTGCATGGCAAATGGCTACACATAGGGTGTGCGCAATTCAGAAAAGTATGTTCTGCATGGTATATGCTAATGGTTATAAAAGTCATGTTAGCCATCAACATTATTAAAATGATCATCTCCATGTATGGTAATGAGGCAAAATATAAAAAGATGGTGGAGTGATTCAGAAATGTGCAACTACCATTGAAGAGTGTTGCACCCGCTGCATCCTTGAACTAAGCTGAATATTAGCTTTCATGCTTAAGGAAATGCTAAATAATGTTAGAGGTGTCTTACTCTTGCAGTAGCATACTCAATATACCTTCCCAAAACATTTGAAGTATTTTCCAACTTATTTTTATTTTATTTTTATTTTACATTTGTTGACCGGGCTAGTCTAACTGGATATATGTCCATTTTCAGTAGAGGCCCAGGGAGATAAGCTCCGAGGAAGTAAAAATATAATCTCATTATACAAAGATTAATTTGTATGTTAAACATTTCAAGAGAAAAAAACGGAGTAATCACAGTGGTCGTTTGTTCATAGAATAGTGTTAAATATACAAATATACTTAATACAAAGCAAATGTAGTTGTAATACAACAAATGTAGTAGCAATACAACATATAAAATATAGCAGCTGAGTTAGATAATATGTTGGTAAACAGGATGACATAGAGAAGGAAAACAAAACGTAGGAGCTGTAATAATCAGTATAAAAGTTAATAACTAGTCTGCTTAAAGAAATTAAGAGGATGTAAGTAAAAAAAATTAGAAAGGTCAAGGTCAGTTTAAGAAAAGGAACAAGAATAATTGAGAAGAAGAGAGTAGGTAGATACAAGTAAGAAAGGTGGTAGATCAGTCAGGTTTGGTACAGGGGCACAACCAGTGTGTTCTGAGAAAAAGCTTCAGTTTGTTTTTAAAGAGTGATATAGAGGGAATTGAGGAAAGTTCGCTAGGAAGAAGGTTCCAGGATTTTCCAACAGCATTAGAGAAAAGTGAGTCTCCAGCCCTGTTGCTTGACTTACAAATATTTACTAGAAGTCTATGTGATGAACCTAAGGTCTTTAGATTGTTGTAGGGGATAATGAGGGTAGATAGTATAGGGGTATTGGATGGATGGTAAAGGGTTTTGTGGGCAATGGTAAGCTGGTGGAATTTAAGCTGATTTTGTAATTCAAGCCATCCTAGTTGCTTCAGGTTAGTACAGTGGTGGGTTCTAAAAGGTTTACCTGTAGCAAATTTGGCTAAGCTATTGTAGGCATTTTCCATTTTATTAATGTTGTTTTTAGAGAGATTGGTGTATATGGGTGAGGCATAGAGGAGAGTAGAAATTAGGTGAGTGTGAGCAATAGTTATTCTATCTGCAGGAGAGAGGAAGGGTTTGATACTGTAGAGAGAGCCCAGTTTTCTATTAACAGATTTTAAGGTATTATTAATATGGGTGTCAAAGTTAAGGTTGTTATCTATGGTGATACCAAGTAGTTTGGTAGTTGTGTCTGGGGATATAGAAGTACTGTTATTGGATGTTACTGTGAAGTCTATTGGGGGGGACTTACAAGTAGGAGTGAAAAGGAGGAGTTTAGTTTTTTGGGCGTTTAGAAGGAGACAGCGTTGAGTAAACCATAGTTCAACTGTGTTTAAGACCTTTTGCGTAAGGGAGTGAAGTTCAGATATGGATGTGGCTGAGCATATAAGTGTCGAATCTTCTGCATATTGTATGCATGTAGCTTGGGGGATTGCTAGGTAAAGGTCATTGATAAATACAGAAAATAGGAGAGGTCCTAATATGGACCCTTGGGGGACCCCTATGTTGATGGGTAGATGGGTGGATAGAATATTGTAGCATAGCATGGCCTGTTGTCTGTTATCCAGATAGGATTGGAACCATTTTATAGCTAATGAGATTTAAGGATTTTTATAAGTAACTGGTGATTTACCATATCAAACGCCTTAGATCTATAAACAGTGCAGAGGAAAGCATATTAAGGTTTATTTTTTGTTGATACAGTGAGTGAAAGAAAGAAGGGTGGTAGTAGTGCTGTGTGAAGGTCTGAAACCACGTTGAGAGTTGGAAAGTATGTTATTATGGATTAGACGGTCTAGCAATTGTTTATGGATGGATTTTTCCATGATCTTTGCTAGGGGAGACAGTAGGGCTATGGGACGGTAATTGGAGAATTCAGTGGATTTGCCACCCTTATGAAGGGGGATAATATGGGAGACCTTCCATATGCTAGGGATGTGTCCTTCAGTGATTGTTCTATTGACAAGAATGGAAATGGGGTAAGCAATAGATTTGGCTGCCTTTTGTAGGTATTCAGCGGGTATTTGGTCAGCTGAAGGAGTGCATGGTTTAAGTTTTTGAATGAGGGCAAGAATATATGCAGTTGGGACTGGTTGGAAGAGAAATGGAGGGGGTGGGTTAGTGATATAGTTGGATATAGATAAGTTTTGAGTGGATAGCTGACTGGCAAGGTTTTGAATGGCCTCAGTGAAATAGGTACTAAAGGTATTAGCAGTCTGTCTAGGATTCTCTTGGTCTGTGCCTTGTGGGTTTGGTGTGATGGATTGACCTGGGTGTAATAATTGATTAATACTTGCCCAGAATTTTTGTGGTTGATTATGTTGGGTCTGTTGGAATTGTAGGTAGTAGTTTCTTTTGTCAGATAGTATTGCTTTTTTAGTTTCATTTCTTAGTTGCCTGAAGTTTTGCTGATCTACTGGGTTTTTAGTTGATCGAGATTTGTTCCAGTATTTATTTCTGAGTTTGATTTTTTGCCTGGTTTCTTTTGAAAGCCATGGGGCAGATTTAGTTCTCATTCTTATAGAGCGCATTGGGGCATGGTGGTCTAGAATAGCTAAGAAGTTAGAGTTAAAGTAATTGACAGCTTCCTCCAGTGGGAGGTATTTTAAGGGAGATCAGTTACATGCTTTTAGTTCCCTTTGGAAGAGATTAGGGTTGAAGTTTTTCTTGGTTCTAATTGTTCTAGATATGGTTGGGTTAGGTAGATTGGCTTTATGCCTGATGATGTAGGTTAATGAGTGGTCACTTACATCATCAGGGAGGGTACCAGATTCATATGTCTGGAGATGACTGTTTATGAGAATCCAATCTAAGGTACTTTCTTTCTTATTAGGCTTGTTTATCCTGGTAGAGGAGGTAATGATTTGTGAAAAAACAAAAAGGTTTATATGGCTTGTAGGGTGGCAGCTGCTCAAACACTTCCAATCAGTGTTAAAATCACCTAGGATTATGGTTTCTTGAGGCAGATTTTGAGATAGCCAACAGAGGAAATTCTCTATTGTGGCAATGTTATTACCAGGAGGAAGATAGGTACAGATAATATAGATGGATTTGAATTTGTTAAGTTGAAGCTTGGTAATAAGAATTTCAGCGTTGGGGACTTGAGGTGGTATATAGTCGAAGGTAGTAATCTGTAGGCCGGATTTAAAAAAGGATAGCTACACCGCCACCCTTTTTGGTTGTGAGGTCAAGTCACAAAATATTGTAACCGGGTGGGATGACTTCATTGTCTTTAGATGAAGTTTTAACCAAGTTTCTGTTAAACAAAGAATGTCAAAGGAGTAGACTTATAGGAGAGCATGGAGTTGTGCAACTTTGTTATTAAGGCTACGTATGTTGAGGTGAGCTAATATCAGTGAGTTAAGTGATTTAGTAAAAGAATGGATAGGATGGGTGTCAGGGTTGTGGAGTTGAGTGGAAGTAGTAGTTATAGGGCCTGGGTTTGGATGAATGTCACCATCTTTCAAAAAGTGGCGTAGTGTTTGAGGTCTAAGATTTGGTAACTTATATAGAGTTAGAGACTTTCTGGGCTTGGGAGAGTCATATCTAATGTGGGTAATCCTATGGAATTTTTCTGGTAGATAGCTAGGTATGGATCTTATGTTAACATGGTTAGTGAGAATAGGTAGAGAAGGAGAGGTAGATGGTGTGTTGGGGTGGAGAATGTGTGGATATATTGGGTGTTCATAGGAGGTTAGCAGGTAAGCTAAAGTTAGGGGTGGTAGAAGTGTAAATATGAGTAACCTCTGTAAGAGGGTTGAGGAAGATAGTGTATGCATCTGGCAGGGTAAGTTGTTAGGTTCTAGTTATAGGTTTGGAGGTATGTTAAGTGTGTAAGGAAATAGATGTAAGGTGTGGTAGGAGAGATTTGAAGTGGTAAGTGAAAGTAGAGAGAATTGGTGTTAATTAACAATGGGAGGGACTATGACTAGTGTAAGAGTTAAAGGGTGTGGTTAGATGGTATAAGAGTAAGACCCCTGGGGTGGGTGGGAATTGGGAGTAGGGTAGGGGAGCGGAGTGAGCCACTTGAAGTGACGGAGTTGTAGAGACAAGTAAAGGAGAATCTAGAGAATAAACTATCAGCAATGCTGATAGCTGAAGGTAAGTAAGTGAGTCAGGAGTGGGAAAGATCAGAGGTATATCAGGAGTCTATGAGATTAAAAAAGAGAACAGGTGAGATTATACAGTTGAAGTAAAGGGTTAGTGAGAAAATAGGAGCAGGTCTAAGACCTAAGGGGTATTAGTGTAATTACAGAGGAAAATACAGGAGGAAATCTAGTATTGCAGGTAAGTATGTAGGGAGCTAGCTGGTTTAGAACCAGGGACGGAGTGATAGCAAGTAAAGAGAGGTTCATAAGAAGTAGAGGAAGTTAGTTGGATACAGGGTAGATAGGATGTGGGAGTAAAGGCTGCTGGCTGTTCAGGCTCGTAGCTTACTTTATAACCCCCGAAGCAAGTAGTAGAAAGTAGTCAGTTTTACAATCAGGACTTAGTCAACCACGTACTTTCTTGCTTCCTTGAGAGAGGGTGCAGGGCAAAAAAAAGGCTGTTTAGATGAGACCGGTGAAATGGATAGGGTCCTTTGTCACCAGGAAGGTAGGGTCTTAGAGACTATCAGGAACAGCACAATGGAAAGCTGGGTACTTTGGGGAGAAAGAGAAGATAAATGTAGAGGGGCGAAAAAGGGTTAGCACGTATCAAGCAGTAATGGCAATTAACAAATAATTAGCTTGCATAAAGACACACTTAATAAAATAGCTTCTATACATGCCCTTATTTCTGAGAGAGGCTGTAGAAATCAATTGTAAGGCTGTAGTACTGTAACAGTTATAAAGTAGCACAGACACTGTTAATAGGCTGAGTAGGACAGCTAACCATATGTTGACTCTAAGTTATAGTACGTACATAGAATGCAATAGAATACGTTATAGTACATACATAGAATGCAGTAGAGTAGATGGAGTGTAATGTATCAAAACAATGCAAAGTTTAAAACAGCAGTCTAGACTGAAATCTCAGGTTGGAGTTAGGGCAAACTAGAAGGCAGGGTCAGAACCCACCATAAAACAATGGAACAGAAGGTAAAAATAACATACTAATTCTAACATAAAGTACACGTACAACCATGGACCAGAGGGGAAAAAATATCTTCTTCTTACCTACAGTACACCTTTCTCACCAATAGTACAATGATTAAGGCTTAGTTTTTAATAAAAAAAATAATACACTCACTAGGTCTATATGCTATGTATAAGGGCAAAGAGATACCATTATGTTATTCAGGATAGCACTCACTAGATACTACTACTATTTACCTCAGCACTGTCATTTTTCTGGTCAAAAGACCTATCAGTTAAAGTAGGGAGAAGTGTATATTGACTATGTAGTTAATTGGCAAGAGCTGCTCTGGAGGTTTTAGCAAAGAATTACTTAACCCTTTAAATTGCAAATTGATTAAAAAAAAACTAAAGATATTGGCAAGAGTTACTCTGGAAGGCTTTAACACTGATTAATTATCCCTTTAAATTGCTGAGTTATTAAGTAAATCCTAAAACCTTTTAGTGCATCCATTCACTAAGGCAGTCTAAGGCCAGCCTTTAAATGCTTTAAACTAGTATCATTATAGCATAAAGAGCCAAGTAACTAGCTTAGTTTGAAAGCCGAGAGGCTAAAAAACACTCGGTTCATTAACTCTCAAATGGTGAACAGCTGGAGGGGAAAATAATACCTTTAACACTCTTAGACTGACTCCATGTGAGTGGTGCAGTCAAAATATAGTTGTTCCCGGCTAAATATGGACAACTACTAACATAAGAACACTGAGACTAGCTCCACGTGGGTGGCGCAGCTGTATATAGCCATTCCAGGCAGAGAACGGACTTTAATAATTTTTCCGTGCTATCAGATCAGTTCCACGAGGGTGTTGCTTATTAAAAAAGCCATTCCAGTCTAGAACAGACTAATGGGATATGTAATACGCTGAAAAGTAGCTCCTCGTGGGTGGAATAGTGCTACTTAACAGTTTCAGCAAACAGAAAAAATTAAGTATTAATAACGGCCGTTTCGGCCGTAATAAGGATAATACAAGCAGCAAGCAGAAAAATAAGTATTAATAGCGGCCGTTTCAGCCATAAAATGGATAGTACAAGCAGCAGCAGCAGTCAAAGGCAGCTGATTTAGGCTTGTAGGCAAGTGGCTAAGCAACGGCAACATAAGCAGGTTCCAAACAGAAAAAATTAAGTATTAATAGCAGCCGTTTCAGCCATAACAAGGATAATACAAGCAGCAAACAGAAAAAATATGTATTAATAGCGGCCGTTTCAGCTGTAACAAGGATAGTACAAGCAGCAGCAGTCTAAGGCAGACGACTTAGGCTTGTAGGCAAGTGGCTAAGCAACGACTATATATGCAGGGTCCACGTGGGTGGCGTAGTTGCAATACACATTGCAGGCTTGGAAACCAGTTAGAAAAAAAAACAGTAACTTAGTCAGCAGCAGAAAAAATGTGAGACATTCAGGTAGACAGTCACTAAAACAAGAGCCGGATGATATATGAATAATGCATTCAGTTTACAGTTGCATAATATGAGGAATACAACATTGCAGACAGCAGCAGAGCACAGGAAAGAAAAAAATAATTTAGCTACACAGTCACATATACAGCAGCAGGATGTTAGATGCAGTAAAGCATACAATTTACAGATGCACCTCAGTATTAGTCTTACTAAATACCAAAAAAAAAACACTTACCAGAGGCAAAAAGGTGCTTAGGCAGGAGTAGACAGCAGCCAGGGATATTTTAGAAGAAATTAAAGATTTAAAGATGGCGCCTCGCAAGACTATGGGTTTAAATAGTATCCCAGTGGATAAGAGGCTGAGAGGGGAGGGGAAGAGGTATGCAATAGGTAGAGTCAGGAGGGGCAGGACACAAGCCATGCCTATTGAGGCTAATGGTCATTCAAACAGGAGATGTAGAAGGTACTGAAGGTAGGCGATGTATGAATGGTAGAGAGAAAGAAGTAGATTATGAGCCTAGAGATAGAAGAGGATAGGTAGTGGGGAGGTTAAGGACCTAAGGGAAATAGTCAGAGGCAAGTAAAGGAGAATCTAGAGAATAAACTATCAGCAATGCTGATAGCTGAAGATAACTAAGTGAGTCAGGAGTGGGAAAGATCAGAGGTATATCAGGAGTCTATGAGATTAAAAAAGAGAACAGGTGAGAGTATACAGTTGAAGTAAAGGGTGACTGAGAAAATAGGAGCAGGTCTAAGACCTAAGGGGTATTAGTGTAATTACAGAGGAAAATACAGGAGGATAAAGCAGGAGATAAGGGTTGGGATGAGGGCGAACGGAGTTTGTAGAGACAAGTAAAGGAGAATCTAGAGAATAAACTATCAGCAATGCTGATAGCTGAAGGTAAGTAAGTGAGTCAGGAGTGGGAAAGATCAGAGGTATATCAGGAGTCTATGAGATTAAAAAAGAGAACAGGTGAGATTATACAGTTGAAGTAAAGGGTTAGTGAGAAAATAGGAGCAGGTCTAAGACCTAAGGGGTATTAGTGTAATTACAGAGGAAAATACAGGAGGAGATCTAGTATTGCAGGTAAGTATGTAGGGAGCTAGCTGGTTTAGAACCAGGGACGGAGTGATAGCAAGTAAAGAGGGGTTCATAAGAAGTAGAGGAGGTTAGTTAGATACAGGGTAGATAGGAGGTGGGAGTAAAGGCTGCTGACTGTTCAGGCTCGTAGCTTACTTTATAACCCCTGAAGCAAGTAGTAGAAAGTAGTCAGTTTTACAATCAGGACTTAGTCAACCACGTATTTTCTTGCTTCCTTGAGACAGGGTGCAGGGCAAAAAAAGGCTGTTTAGATGAGATCGCTGAAATGGATAGGGTCCTTTGTCACCAGGAAGGTAGGCTCTTAGAGACTATCAGGAACAGCACAGTGGAAAGCTGGGTACAGAGGCAAAAAGGTGCTTAGGCAGGAGCAGACAGCAGCCAGGGATATTTTAGAAGAAATTAAAAACATATTTTATATTACAGCAAAGAACTACAGTAGCACTTACAAGTAAGCATACTTGACAGGTATGATTGCTCTCTCTAGTTACTCTAACACATCCATTATATTGATCCCCCTGGCAAGGAAAAATGATTAGGCTAACTAAGGCTCAGCTCATTCTTGTTTCTGAATCTCGCAATTTGTGCAATGAGAAAACATGCCAAGCATTGAACTCAATTGCACTTAATGCTGTGCACATGCTTGGGTCCATAAGGACAGCACTGCATATGTGCAGTCCACTACATGCCTCTGTGGAGAGACTTGTAATTCCACATTTAACAGTCTTTAAATGGAGTAACTGTAGTGCCTGATTTCTTACCATCAAATACAAGGATACAGGCCTGCCATGTTTCACACATTAAAATGTCACTGTGAACCATAATAAACCATAATAATGCAGTACCTAAATTTATGCTAGCCCATGATCTGTTGCTCAAATGAGGTGCCCATTGAACTTGTCAGTATGCAGAAGATGGAACAAGAGAGATCTGATTTAGGCACAAATTTTCTATCATTTTCACAGAGATTCTACAATGTGAAACATCATGGCTGGAGAAGTTGAGGGTAGAGCATCTTTCAGAATACATAGGTGACATAAGGAAGACTCTAAAATATTTCTGTACCTCTTTCATAAGGAATACAGCCAGAGGCTCCTGCAGGAGGGCTATAAATAGTGTCAGTAAAAAACTGAAGCCTGGAATAGTTTAGCCCAGGTGGTCACCTGTGCCACTAACATCCTGCATTTGGTGGAACAGTGCCATCACCATTACAGTGACATGAGAAGTCGCAGTCTGGATCTCCTACATGAATGGAGGGATGAAGCTAAACAGCAGTCAGCACCTGTGTACTGTAAGTATAAAAAGAAGTCATGTTCTTTCCATAACGTTCCATCTGTGCTGTTCATCTTCATTCATTCATTACTGATGGGTGTTGGTTCCGTCCTCGGAACCGAGTCAACCTTGTAGAAAGCTTGTGCCAGCCAAAAAACTCTCAAGCTATGCTTTTACCCACAATGCCCTTCTCCCTGTTACCTGAGATCGGGTTTGCTCATTATAAGTAAAGCAGAGGCTGTCTCTGAGCAGAAACCCTAAAGCAGAAGTAGGACCCAATTCGATCCCCCCCCAGGAGCCTCTGGAGGGGGAAGGAGGGTGGGATGTAATGAATGAATGAAAATGAGCAACACAGATGGAACATTATGGTAAGAACATGACTTCTTTATTTGATGTTGTTAATCTTCATTCATTCCTTACTGATGGGACAGAGTCCCTAGCTACCTTTAATCCTGGGAGGCCCTGATGGAAGGATATTCCCAAGCACCATTGAACCAAAAAACGCTCTTCCCCTGGAGGCCAAATCCAATTTGTAATGAGTGATAAAGGTATGAGGGGTAGCCCAAGTTGCAGCTGCACAAATATCATTCAATGAAGCTTTTGCATGAAAAGCAACAGAAGTTGCTACCAACCTGGTAGAATGTGCCCTGACTTTGCCTGGTAGAGAAATTTTATTTTGTTGGTAAATCAAGGATATACAGTTTCTCAACCATTTGGACAAGGTTACTTTTGAGACACGGTTTCCCAATTTTGGGCCTGAATAGGACACAAATAGCTGGTATGAGTTATGCACTGACTTTGTTCTGTCCAGGTAAAAATGTAACTGTCTGTGAACATCCAGCAAATGAAGACAGTACTCTCCTTTGTTTGAATAGTTGGGGAAAAAGACTGGGAGGTCAGTCACTTGGTTGATTGTCAAGTCTAAGATAACTTTGAGCAGAAAAGAAGTATTGGTCTGGAGTGATACTCTGTGTTTATGAAATATCATGTAAGGGCATTTAATACACAAAGGCTGAAGCTCTGAAATGCATCTGGCTGATGTGACAGCTATCACAAATAGAGCTTTCCAGGAGAGGAACTTAAGGTCACAAGTAGAAGCAGGTTCAAAGGGTGAACGTGTCAGGGATTGTAGTACTAGTGTTAAATTCCAAGGATCAATATGTTCCCTGAAGGGTGGTCTAATATGCAAGATACCTTTTAAGAAAGTTTTGCAGAGACAATAGGAGATTAGCAATGAGTGTTGAAATCCATTATGGAAGCTTGAGATAGCAGCAAAGTGTACTCGAATGGTTGAGGCTGCTGCTCCTGAATGAAAAAGACTTGATAAATAATCCAAAATCACATTAACCGGGGCTGAACAAGGGTCTACTTGTCTTTGTCTGGACCAAATAAGGAACCTCTTCCACTTGCTGAGATAAATTTTCCTGGTGGATGGTTTATGTGAAGTCAGAAGGATATCACGCACAAGGGAGGTAAGATTATTCTGCCTGATGATTACTGAAAGTGGAGAAACCAAGCTGTCATGTTTGGGTGAGTCAACCCTTACGGGTGTGAGATCAATTCTGGAGTTGGATCCAGAATCCATGGTTGGTATACAGGTGAAGCCACAGGAAAGGGAACCAAATTTATCAAGGCCAGTAAGGAGCAATGATGATTACTCTGCTTCTCAGATGAAGGGCTTTCTTCAAAAATTTGGGAATCAGGGAGAAGGGAGGGAAAGCATACAGAAGTCCCGTGGGCCAATCGTGAAACAGAGCATCCCTTGGGGACTCCCCCTGATGGGGAATTAGGGTGAAATAGCTGCTGCATTTGTAGTTTGCTGGAGATGCAAATAGGTCGCAGGAAGGCTGGCCTCAGGGGCTGAAGATCTTCACCGTGATGAGAGGATTGAGGGACCACTCATGAAGCAGTAGGATGCATCTGCTTAGCTTGTCTGCAATCATGTTGGAGCTCCCAGAATTATGCATTGCAACTAGAAAGTGGTTGGAAGCTATCGCTCATTGCCAAATTCTCATGGCTTCTCGACACAATGGGTAGGACTTGGTTCCCCCTTGTTTGTTGATCTATCAGACTACTGACATTTTATCTGATTGAATAGCAATTGTCCCTGATGGAAGGATGGATTGAAATGCTTGCAATGCTAGAAGCACCGCCCTCAATTCTAGGACACTGATATGCAGGTAGTCCTCGATGTCTGACCAAGTGCCTTGAACTGTCTTCCCCTGGAAAAGCCCCCCCCCCCCCCCACCCACTGTATCAGGGAAGTATTTGTAGTCACTGTGGCCTTGGACTGTTTTGGGTAAAAGGGTCAACTCCATTGTTGTTCATCTGGCTTCATCCAGCACATTAAATCCTGCTTGCATCATCGAGTTATCCTTATTTGAAAAGACAAGGGATGCTGTAAGGGATACCATTGAGTTAGAAGGAGCCATTGGAGCATTCTCATGTGTAGTCTTGCAAAGGGCACTATGGCAATTGACGCTGCCATGGAACCCAGGAGACAAACCACTGTTTGAGCTGGGACTAGATTTTGACAGAGTGTCACCACTATTTAGGATCTTATCCTGTGAAGTCTGTGGTCCAGAAGAGACACTAGGCAAACATTTGTGTTTAAGATTGCCTCATTAAATTCTACGGATTTAGAGGGGATCAGGTTGCACTTTCCCCAGTTTATTGAGATTCCCAGAGATTCTGCTAGTCTGAGTGTGTACTTTAGTGCTATCTCCAGTAGACGCTTGGCGGGGATGGTGAGGAGCCAATCGTCTAGATATGGAAACACCCGGAATCCTTGAAGTCTCAAGTGAGCTGTTACCAATGCCATGTACTTGGTGAACACTTTCAGGGCTGTAGAGAGTCCAAAGGGCACCATGTGGAATTGAAAATGATTGGCCCCCTAGCCAGAAGTGAAGAAATCTTCTGGAGCACTGTTATGTGGTAATACGCATCCTGAAGATCTATTAAGCACATCCAATCATCCCTCTCCAAGAAAGAGAGGATAGAATGAACCATAACCATCCAGGATTTCTCTTGTTTGACAAATTTGTTTAGGATGCTGAGATCCAGAATTGTTCTCCAGTCCCCTGTTTTCTTTGGCACTAAAAGGAATCTTGAGTAGAATCCAGATCCTATCTGGTCTGGTGGGAATGTTTGGATGACTCTTTTTTGAAGCAGCTTTTGAATTTCTAGCTCTGATGTTTCCCTTTGACTGAGTGGAATGTCAGGAATTTAACTTGGTGACCTTGGGTAAAGAATGAAAGGGACATGGTATCCTCTGGTTGTGATCCATTGTACCCATAGATCCATTGTTTTTGTTAGTCAGGCAGAAAGGTGCAAGGAAAAATGTCCCCTGACTGCTTCTAGAGGAAAGCAATTGGGCTGTTCCTCAGCAGCAGTGATAGGGTTATCCAGAGAAAGAATCTCTGGAACCCTGGTTACACACACCCCCTCTGCCCCTGTATGGGCTCCTTGCAGATGAGTTACCCCATCTGTCTCAGGGAGTATACTGGCCACGTTTATCATGGAAAGGACCCTGCAATTTCTTGTGCTACACTTTTCTGCTCTTCTGGTTCCTAGAGTATGGATGCTAAGGAATGGAAAAACATATGCCCATGTCAGACAGGGTCTTAGCTTCCTTCTCACACCTGGCCAATGTGTCTTTCACTTTCGTGTCAAAAAGGGAGGAAGATTTAACTGAAGTGTTAAGAAAGGAAGACTTAAAAGGATCCACAAAGTGACATCGCATGACAACACCTGAGCCCACCACTCTGGCTGCTCCTTTAGTGGCGTGAGAAATCAGATGCATGGAGGAGTTGGAAATGGATTCCAGGGTAGCTAACTGTGAGGCAGCCTTGTCACGGACCTCATCAGAAACAGCTCCTGCTAAGGTTTCGGAGAGTTCAGTGACTAAGTCTCTCTGAAGCCTGGTGAAGTGTGCCAGATAATTCAAAGACCTAACTGCAAAGGTCCATGAAGCAAAATGTCACTTCCCTAGCCTGTCCACCACCCAAGACTCCCTGTTTGGGGAGTGGACAGTCTGGCTCTCCTCGGCCACTTCCTTTTTCATGGCAGCCGCCACCACCATCGCATCTACTGGAAGACCCTTGGAACAGTGAGGGTGCTGCTCAGGAGGAGATAAAATTTTGTCCGGCCTCCATGGGATCAGTTCAATGGTGTCAGGACTCTTCCAAGCACACTGTACAATGAACTGAACCAGCTCATCTGCAGGCAGGGTCACCCAGAAAGTAGAAGGGTGATCACAAAAAGCCTGCAGGAACATGGACTCCTCGGAGGAGGGATTCGCTGGGCTTCCAGTCACCCCTCTTGTTTTAGTATTTCCAGGATGTCTCCAAATGAGACATCATCAGGGGGTGACCATGGGGACCCCTCTCCTTCATCGCAGTCCATGTCCTCGGTGAGAGACTCCTCTGGTGAGTGCATGTGCTTCCTCTTGCCCATCATCTTGCATGGTACCTCTTCAGTGGGGGGTTCTGAAGAGGACTCTGAAGAAGGGGCATCCTGTGGTAGGGTAGCCTGAGGCTCTTGTGCTCAAAGTCCCAAAGCAGTGGCTTGTGTCAGCTGTGACCCAGAGGAAGGACATATCTGAGATTCTGATACTGCCGGCTTGCATGTAGATGCAAGGACCCTCTCCATCTCTTGGAAAGCTGGTCTGCACGAAGATGGATGAGAGCCCGGAACCGAGAAGGACAACCTTGGAACTGGGGTCACACCCCATTCTGACGAGCCCGCTCCCAAGGATGGAGCCTCAAGGGGACTCGGTATCGGCAGTGCTCCTGGAACCATGATCGATGGCACTGTATAAAAACCCGGAACCGTACCAGGTGCCATGGAGCCTGCAGTCCAGTTCTAAGCCTGAGGAAGGCCTGGCTCCGAGTGAGCTGAAGGCCAAAGGGTCAGCTCCAGAGCCACAGTGAGATCCACTAGTGGCACCGAAGGTGTGGGAGCTGATAAAGGCATCAGTGCTGAGTACTTTGAAGCCTGCAAAGAGGTAAAAGGATGAGAATAAGCTGGAGTCTGTGAAGACAGATTCCCAAGTCCAAAGGGGAATGGGGTCTTAGAAGGTGTTGCAGTTCCTCTGGCCATCAGCAGTTGGTCCACAAGATGCACCATATTCAATTCTAAGAGGCTGATGGTCAATCTAGAGGATATCCATGACAGGGACTCTGGCCATTCTAAGAAAGGGATAAATTGCTGCCCAACAAAAGGATCCACTGAAGGTGAGTACCGGGTCTGTACAGTATGATCTATTGGCACCGATGTCTTGAGCTTAGAGACATGTGTAGTAGGGGTGTCCAAACTTAGAACCAAAATTGTAGGTAAGCTCAGTGCCATGGTCAGTGTGGAAGTCAAAATCTGTTGTTTAGGCAGGGCTGGTGCTGAAGATGTTGTCGGTGCCGACGAAATAGGCGCTGATAATAAAATGATTGTTGACGGTACCAAAGATGGTGCCATAGAAGCTGGTTTTGACTCTGGAGTTGAAAGAGTCATTTTTGGCATTTTTGGTCTTGGTTCCTCCTTCTTATCACGGGAGGGAGAAGAAGGAACCGAATGTGGTCTCTTTTTATGTTCTTTGTGTTCTTTTCTGGGAGGGGGTAAGCCTCCGACACAGAGATAGCCTCTGAGAAAGGTGTCTTAAGGAGGCCCTTCAGAATCAGTTTGTTTTTTATTTCATTAAGTGTTCGTGACCTGAACCTCTGACAAATGGTACAAGGAGGCTGTAGTGAAATACGGGGAACTCCCAAACAATATACACATGAGACATGAGAATCACTATTAGGCATTTTGCAACTACACTTGTCAGACTGTTTGAAACCTGAAGCTCTTTTTTTTCAGACATTATACTACAGTACAAAAACCAACAATATCAAGGAAGTAAGGAGGAGAGAGATTTTTTTGAAAGGAAATAAAGAAAGGGAAAGGAATACCAGCAATGTACAGAAGGATTACCACAGAGAGTAGAGGGAAGGGCCGTACCAACAATGGTACTTGAGATTGCTGTAAGGTATTTAAGGAAAAAGAAACTGGAAAGATATGCAAAAGTGGGTAAAAGACTAATGAGAGATTAGAGAAGTGAGTTTAGACTGAAAATAAGGTGAACAATATAAGAAAAACACCTGTATAAGCAAAAATACTAAGTACTTAGCTGAGAGCTGGCTTGACACGGCTTTATGACTATGTGGCAAACGAGATCTGAGGTAACAGGGAAAAGGGCACTGTGGGTAAAAGCTTAGCTCGAGAGTTTTTTGGCTGGCATGAGCTTGTTACAAGGCCAACTCAGTTCCGAGGACGGAACCAACACCCATCAGTAAAGAATGAATGAAGATTAACAACATCAGATCATATCTTAGCTACACATATAACCTTCCACTACATGCCATCAACAAATATTACACAATGCTCTTCTTATCCCTATAACCCCTGAGATAATTGAAGTGGATAAGCAGCTGCACAGGAAGAGACCATTTAAGAGAGTGGCAGGCTAGGTATACTTGCTTCAGATTATACAGCTTTTAATGCTGACAGTATTAAAATGTCTTTCCAAAACAGTATACTTTTAGACATCACTCCCATTTATGTGATGACTGCCATAGGTCAATGTTAGCAGTATGACAGTAAAACATTGTTAGTGTATTTGTGCATGTATCCTGTCATATATTCAAACAAGTGGGCTGGAATGGTAAGACTGGGCTCCTACATTGTGAAGATGTCTGTGGGTTGAATTTCCCCTCTCCTGTTTGTGTTATCATAAAAATATTTCAGTTGAGGTTTCTGTCTCATTATACTAAGTACAGTATTAAATGGGATAAATACATATGAGCAACACATTTGGGAGGGTAGGCATATCTGGCAATATAGTCCTTTTCTTTGTTTATAAGCTGTGAGTGACGTATCCCTGAGCAGCATGGTTTCTTTGTATATGTCTCAGACATCATTACTGCATCTCAGACTACAAACCACTGTTAGTTTGGTCAAGTTACTCATCATAATAATCCTCTGTCTCTCAAAATACAGGTGATGATGGCTGTTGGTTCAGGCCACCTCTCCCAATTCCAAAAAATAAATTTTTTTTGTTGATACAGTGAGTGAAAGAAATAAGGGCGGTAGTAGTGCTGTGTGAAGGTCTGAAACCATGTTGGGAGTTGGAAAGTAAGTTATTATGGATTAGATGGTCTAGCAATTGTTTATGGATGCATTTTTCCATGATCTTTGCTAGGGGAGACAGTAGGGCTATGGGACAGTAATTGGAGAATTCAGTGGATTTACCACCCTTATGAAGGGGGATAATATGGGAGACCTTTCATATGCTAGGGATGTGTCCTTCAGTGATTGTTCTATTGATAACAATGGAAATGGGATAAGCAATAGATTTGGCTGCCTTTTGTAGGTATTCAGCGGGTATTTGGTCAGCTGAAGGAGTGCATGGTTTAAGTTTTTGGATGAGGGCAAGAATATATGCAGTTGGGACTGGTTGGAAGAGAAATGGAGGGGGTGGGTTAGTGATATAGTTGTATATAGGTATGTCTTGAGTGGATAGCTGACTGGCAAGGATTTGAATGGCCTCAGTGAAATAGGTATTAAAGGTATTAGCAGTCTGTTTAGGATTCTCTTGGTCTGTGCCTTGTGGGTTTGGTGTGATGGATTGACCTGGGTGTAATAATTGATTAATACTTGCCCAGAATTTTTGTGGTTGATTATGTTGGGTCTGTTGGAATTGTAGGTAGTAGTTTCTTTTGTCAGATAGTACTGCTTTTTTAGTTTCATTTCTTAGTTGCCTGAAGTTTTGTTGATCTTCTGGGTTTTTAGTTGATCGAGATTTGTTCCAGTATTTATTTCCGAGTTTGATTTTTTGCCTGGTTTCTTTTGAAAGCGATGGGGCAGATTTAGTTCTCATTCTTATAGAGCGCATTGGGGCATGGTGGTCTAGAATGGCTAAGCAGTTAGAGTTAAAGTAATTGACAGCTTCCTCCAGTGGGAGATATTTTAAGGGAGACCAGTTACATGCTTTTAGTTCCCTTTGGAAGAAATCAGGGTTGAAGTTTTTCCTGGTTCTAATTGTTCTAGATATGGTTGGGTTAGGTAAATTGGCTTTATGCCTGATGATGTAGGTTAATGAGTGGTCACTTACATCATCAGGAAGGGTAAGAGATTCATATGTCTGGAGATGACTGTTTATGAGAATCCAATCTAAGGTACTTTCTTTCTTATTAGGCTTGTTTATCCTGGTACGGGAGGTAATGGTTTGTGAAAAACCAAAAAGGTCTATATGGCTTGTAGGGTGGCAGCTGCTCAAACACTTCCAATCAGTGTTAAAATCACCTAGGAATATGGTTTCTTGAGGCAGATTTTGAGATAGCCAACAGAGGAAATTCTCTATTGTGACAATGTTATTACCAGGAGGAAGATACGTACAGATAATATGGATGGATTTGAATTTGTTAAGTTGAAGCTTGGTAATAAGAATTGCAGTGTTGGGGACTTGAGGTGGTATATAGTCGAAGGTAGTAATCTGTAGACTGGATTTAAAAAGGATAGCTACACTGCTACCCTTTTTGGTTGTGCGGTCAAGTCGCAAAATATTGTAACCGGGTGGGATGACTTAATTGTCTTTAGTTGAAGGTTTTAACCAAGTTTCTGTTAAACAAAGAATGTCAAAGGAGTAGACTTATAGGAGAGCATGGAGTTGTGCAACTTTGTTATTAAGGCTATGTATGTTGAGATGAGCTAATATCAGTGAGTTAAGTGGTTTAGTAAAAGAATGGATAGGATGGGTGTCAGGGTTGTGGAGTTGAGTGGAAGTAGTAGTTATAGGGCCTGGGTTTGGATGAATGTCACCATCTTTCAAAAAGAGACGTAGTGTTTGAGGTCTAAGATTTGGGAACTTATATAGAGTTAGAGACTTTCTGGGCTTGGGAGAGTCATATCTAATGTGGGTAATCCTATGGAATTTTGCTGGTAGATAGCTAGGTGTGGATGTTATGTTAACATGGTTAGTGAGAATAGGTAGAGAAGGAGAGGTAGATGGCGTGTTGGGGTGGAGAATGTGTGGATATATTTGGTGTTCATAGGAGGTCAGCAGGTAAGCTAAAGTTAGGGGTGGTAGAAGTGTAAATATGAGTAACCTCTGTAAAAGGGTTGAGGAGAATAGCATATGCATCTGGTAGGGTAAGTTGTTAGGTTCTAGTTATAGGTTTGGAGGTATGTTTAGTGCATAAGGAAATAGATGTAGGGTGTGGTAGGAGAGATTTGAAGTGGTAAGTGAAAGTAGAGAGAATTGGTGTTAATTAACAATGGGAGGGGCTATGATTAGTGTAAGAGGGAAAGGGTGTGGTTAGATGGTATAAGAGTAGGACCCCTGGGGGTGGGTGGGAATTGGGGGTAGGGTAGGGGAGTGGAGTGAGCCAGCAGGGCAAACGGAGTGGGTAGAGACAAGTAAAAGAGAATCTAGAGAATAAACTATCAGCAATGCTGCTAGCTGAAGGTAAGTAAGTGAGTCAGGGGTGGGAAAGATCAGAGGTATATCAGGAGTCTATGAGATTAAAAAAGAGAACAGGTGAGAGTATACAGCTGAAGTAAAGGGTGAGTGAGAAAATAGGAGCAGGTCTAAGACCTAAGGGGTATTAGTGTAATTACAGAGGAAAATACAGGATGATAAAGCAGGAGATAAGGGTTGGGATGAGGGTGCCACCTAGTGGGGAGTTCTAATATTGCAGGTAAGTATGTAGGGAGCTAGCTGGTTTAGAACCAGGGACGGAGTGATAGCAAGTAAAGAGGGGTTCATAAGAAATAGAGGAGGTTAGTTGGATACAGGATATATAGGAGGTGGGAGTAAAGGCTGCTGGCTGTTCAGGCTCGTAGCTTACTTTATAACCCCTGAAGCAAGTAGTAGAAAGTAGTCAGTTTTACAATCAGGACTTAGTCAAACATGTACTTTCTTGCTTCCCTGAGAGAGGGTGCAGGGCAAAAAAAAGGCTGTTTAGATGAGACCGCTGAAATGGATAGGGTCCTTTGTCACCAGGAAGGTAGGCTCTTAGAGACTATCAGGAACAGCGCAGTGGAAAGCTGGGTATTTCTTGCTTCCTTGAGAGAGGGTGCAGGGCAGAAAAAAGGCTGTTTAGATGAGACCGCTGAAATGGATAGGGTCCTTTGTCACCAGGAAGGTAGGCTCTTAGAGACTATCAGGAACAGCACAGTGGAAAGCTGGGTATTTCTTGCTTCCTTAAGAGAGGGTGCAGGGCAAAAAAAAGGCTGTTTAGATGAGACCGCTGAAATGGATAGGGTCCTTTGTCACCAGGAAGGTAGGCTCTTAGAGACTATCAGGAACAGCACAGTGGAAAGCTGGGTACAGAGGCAAAAAGGTGCTTAGGCAGGAGCAGACAGCAGCCAGGGATATTTTAGAAGAAATTAAAAACTTATTTTATATTATGGCAAAGAACTACAGTAGCACTTACAAGTAAGCATACTTGACAGGTATGATTGCTCTCTCTAGTTACGCTAACACATCCATTATCTTGATCCCCCTGGCAAGGAAAAATGATTAGGCTAACTAAGGCTCAGCTCATTCTTGTTTCTGAATCTCACAATTTGTCCAATGAGAAAACATGCTAAGTATTGAACTCAGTTGCACTTAATGCTGTGCACATGCCTGGGTCCATAAGGACAGCACTGCATATGTGCAGTCCACTACATGCCTCTATGGAGAGACTTGTAATTCCACGTTTAACAGTCTTTAAATGGAGTAACTGTAGTGCCTGATTTTTTACCATCAAATGCAAGGACTTAAAATGTTACTGTGAACCATAATAAACCATAATAATACAGTACCTAAATTTATGCTAGCCCATAATCTGTTGCTCAAATGAGGTGCCCATTGAACTTGTCAATATGCAGAAGATGGAACAAGAGAGATCTGATTTAGGCACAAATTTTCTACCATTTTCACAGAGATTCTACAATGTGAAACATCATGGCTGGAGAAGTTGAGAGTAGAGCTTCTTTCAGAATGCAGAGGTGATATGAGGAAGACTCTAAAATATTTCTGTACCTCTTTCATAAGGAATACAGCCAGAGGCTCCTGCAGGAGGGCTATAAATAGTGTCAGTAAAAAACTGAAGCCTGGAATAGTTTAGCCCAGGTGGTCACCTGTGCCACTAACATCCTGCATATGGTGGAACAGTGCCATCACCATTACAGTGACATGAGAAGTCTCAGTCCGGATCTCCTACATGAATGGAGGGATGAAGCTAAACAGCAGTCAGCACCTGTGTACTGTAAGTATAAAAAGAAGTCATGTTCTTTCCATAACGTTCCATCTGTGCTGTTCATCTTCATTCATTCATTACTGATGGGTGTTGGTTCCGTCCTCGGAACTGAGTCAACCTTGTAGAAAAGCTTGTGCCAGCCAAAAAACTGCCAAGCTATGCTTTTACCCACAACGCCCTTCTCCCTGTTACATGAGATCGAGTTTGCTCATTATAAGTAAAGCAGAGGCTGTCTCTGAGCAGAAACCCTAAAGCAGAAGTAAGACCCAATTCAATCCCCCCAGGAGCCTCTGGAGGGGGAAGGAGGGTGGGACGTAATGAATGAATGAAGATGAACAACACAGATGGAACATTATGGTAAGAACATGAATTCTTTATCTGATGTTGTTAATCTTCATTCATTCCTTACTGATGGGACAGAGTCCCTAGCTACCTTTAGTCCTGGGAGGCCCTGATGGAAGGATGTTCGTGAGCACCATTGAACCAAAAAACATTCTTCCCCTGGAGGCCAAATCCAATTTGTAATGAGTGATAAAGGTATGAGGGGTAGCCCAAGTTGCAGCTGCACAAATATCATTCAATGAAGCTTTTGCATGAAAAGCAACAGAAGTTGCTACCAACCTGGTAGAATGTGCCCTGACTTTGCCTGGTAGAGAAATTTTATTTTGTTGGTAAATCAAGGATGTACAGTTTCTCAGCCATTTGGACAAGGTTACTTTTGAGACAGGGTTTCCCAATTTTGGGCCTGAATAGGACACAAATAACTGGTATGAGTTATGTACTGACTTTGTTCTGTCCAGGTAAAAATGTAATTGTCTGTGAACATCCAGCAAATGAAGACAGTACTCTCCTTTGTTTGAATAGTTGTGGAAAAAGACTGGGAGGTCAGTCACTTGGTTGATTGTCAAGTTTAAGATAACTTTGAGCAGAAAAGAAGGATTGGTCCGGAGTGATACTCTGTCTTTATGAAATATCATGTAAGGGCATTTAATACACAAAGGCTGAAGCTCTGAAATGCATCTGGCTGATGTGACAGCTATCACAAATAGAGATTTCCAGGAGAGGAACTTAAGGTCACAAGTAGAAGCAGGTTCAAAGGGTGAACGTGTCAGGGATTGTAGTACTAGTGTTAAATTCCAAGGATCGATATGTTCCCTGAAGGGTGGTCTAATATGTAAGATACCTTTTAAGAAAGTGTTGCAGAGACAATAGGAGATTAGCAATGAGTGTTGATATCCATTATGGAAGTTTGAGATAGCAGCAAAGTGTACTCGAATGGTTGAGGCTGCTGCTCCTGAATGGAGAAGACTTGATAAATAATCCAAAATCACACTAACCAGGGCTGAACAAGGGTCTACTTGTCTTTGTCTGGACCAAATAAGGAACCTCTTCCACTTGCTGAGATAAATTTTCCTGGTGGATGGTTTATGTGAAGTCAGAAGGATATCACGCACAAGGGAGGTAAGATTATTCTGCCTGGTGATTACTGAAAGTGGAGAAACCAGGCTGTCATGTTTGGGTGAGTCAACCCTTACGGGTGCGAGATCAATTCTGGAGTTGGATCCAGAATCCATGGTTGGTATACAGGTGAAGCCACAGGAAAGGGAACCAAATTTATCAAGGCCAGTAAGGAACAATGAGGATTACTCTGCTTCTCAGATGAAGGGCTTTCTTCAAAAATTCGGGAATCAGGGAGAAGGGAGGGAAAGCATACAGAAGTCCCGTGGGCCAATCGTGAAACAGAGCATCCCTTGGGGGCTCCCCCTGTAGGGGAATTAGGGTGAAATAGCTGCTGCATTTGTAGTTTGCTGGAGATGCAAATAGGTCGCAGGAAGGCTGGCCCCAGTGGCTGAAGATCTTCACCGTGATGAGAGGATTGAGGGACCACTCATGAAGCAGTAGGATGCATCTGCTCAGCTTGTCTGCAATCATGTTGGAGCTCCCAGGATTATGCATTGCAACTAGAAAGCGATTGGAAGCTATCGCTCATTGCCAAATTCTCATGGCTTCTCGACACAATGGGTAGGACTTGGTTCCCCCTTGTTTGTTGATCTACCAGACTACTGACATTTTATCTGATTGAATAGCAATTGTCCCTGATGGAAGGATGGATTGAAATGCTTGCAATGCTAGAAGCACCGCCCTCAATTCTAGGACATTGATATGCAGGTAGTCCTCAATGTCTGACCAAGTGCCTTGAACTGTCTTCCCCTGGAAAAGCCCCCCCCACCCACTGTATCAGGGAAGCATCTGTAGTCACTGTGGCCTTGGACTGTTTCGGGTAAAAGGGGCAACTCCATTGTTGTTCATCTGGTTTCATCCAGCACATTAAATCCTGCTTGCATCATTGAGTTATCCTTATTTGAAAAGACAAGGGATGCTGTAAGGGATACCATTGAGTTGGAAGGAGCCATTGGAGCATTCTCATGTGTAGTCTTGCCAAGGGCACTATGGCAATTGACGCTGCCATGGAACCCAGGAGATGAAGCACTGTTTGAGCTGGGACTAGATTTTGACAGAGTGTCACCCCTATTTAGGATCTTATCCTGTGAAGTCTGTGGTCCAGAAGAGACACTAGGCAAACATTTGTGTTTAAGATTGCCCCATTAAATTCTATAGATTTAGAGGGGATCAGATTGCACTTTCCCCAGTTTATTGAGATTCCCAGAGATTCTGCTAGTCTGAGTGTGTACTTTAGCGCTATCTCCAGTAGACGCTTGGCGGGAGTGGTGAGGAGCCAATCGTCTAGATATGGAAACACCCAGAATCCTTGAAGTCTCAAGTGAGCTGTTACCAATGCCATGCACTTGGTGAACACTTTCAGGGCTGTAGAGAGTCCAAAGGGCACCATGTGGAATTGAAAATGATTGGCCCCCTAGCCAGAAGTGAAGAAATCTTCTGGAGCACTTTTATGTGGTAATATGCATCCTGAAGATCTATTAAGCACATCCAATCATCCTTCTCCAAGAAAGGGAGGATAGAATGAACCATGACCATCCAGGATTTCTCTTGTTTGACAAATTTGTTTAGGATGCTGAGATCCAGAATTGGTCTCCAGTCCCCTGTTTTCTTTGGCACTAAAAAGAATCTTGAGTAGAATCCAGATCCTATCTGGTCTGGTGGGAATGTTTGGATGACTCTTTTTTGAAGCAGCTTTTGAATTTCTAGCTCTGATGTTTCCCTTTGACTGAGTAGAATGTCAGGAATTTAACTTGGTGACCTTGGGTAAAGAATGAAAGGGACATGGTGTCCTCTGGTTGTGATCCTTTGTACCCATAGATCCATTGTTTTTGTTAGTCAGGCAAAAAGGTGCAAGGAAAAATGTCCCCTGACTGCTTCTAGAGGAAAGCAATTGGGCTGTTCCTCAGCAGCAGTGATAGGGTTATCCAGAGAAAGAATTTCTGGAACCCTGGTTACACACACCCCCTCTGCCCCTGTATGGGCTCCTTGTGGATGAGTTACCCCATCTGTCTTGGGGAGTATACTGGCCACGTTTATCATGGACAGGACCCTGCAATTTCTTGTGCTACACCTTTCTGCTCTTCTGGTTCCTAGAGTATGGATGCTAAGGAATGGAAAAACATATGCCCATGTCAGACAGGGTCTTAGCTTCCTTCTCACACCTGGCCAATGTGTCTTTCACTTTCATGTCAAAAAGGGAGGAAGATTTAACTGAAGTGTTAAGAAAGGAAGACTTAAAAGGGTCCACAAAGTGACATCGCATGACAACACCTGAGCCCACCACTCTGGCTGCTCCTTTAGTGGCGTGAGAAATCAGATGCATGGAGGAGTTGGAAATGGATTCCAGGGTAGCTAACTGTGAGGCAACCTTGTCACGGACCTCATCAGAAACAGCTCCTGCTAAGGTTTCGGAGAGTTCAGTGACTAAGTCTCTCTGAAGCCTGGTGAAGTGTGCCAGAAAATTCAAAGACCTAACTGCAAAGGTCCATGAAGCAAAATGTCACTTCCCTAGCCTGTTCACCACCCAAGACTCCCTGTTTGGGGGGTGGACAGTCTGGCTCTCCTCAGCCACTTCCTTTTTCATGGCAGCCGCCACCACCATCGTGTCTACTGGAAGACCCTTGGAACAGTGAGGGTGCTGCTCAGGAGGAGATAAAATTTTGTCCGGCCTCCATGGGATCAGTTCAATGGTGTCAGGACTCTTCCAAGGATGCTGTACAATGAGCTGAACCAACTCATCTGCAGGCAGGGTCACCCAGAAAGTAGAAGGGTGAGCACAAAAATCCTGCAGGAACATGGACTCCTCAGAGGAGGGATTCGCTGGGCTTCCAGTCACCCCTCTGATTTAGTATTTCCAGGATGTCTCCAAATGAGACATCATCAGGGGGTGACTGTGGGGACCCCTCTCCTTCATTGCAGTCCATGTCCTCGGTGAGAGACTCCTCTGGTGAGTCCATGTGCTTCCTCTTGCCCATCATCTTGCATGGTACCTCTTCAGTGGGGGGTTCTGAAGAGGACTCTGAAGAAGGGGCAACCTGTGGTAGGGTATCCTGAGGCTCTTGTGCTCAAAGTCCCAAAGCAGTGGCTTGTGTCAGCTGTGGCCCAGAGGAAGGACATATCTGAGATTCTGATACTGCCAGCTTGTATGTAGACGCAAGGGCCCTCTCCATCTCTTGGAAAGCTGGCCCGCACGAAGATGGATGAGAGCCCGGAACCGAGAAGGACAATCTTGGAACTGGGGTCACACCCCATTCTGACGAGCCCGCTCCCAAGGACGGAGCCTCAAGGGGACTCGGTATCGACAGTGCTCCTGGAACCATGGTCAATGGCACTGTAGAAAAACCCGGAGCCGTACCAGGTGCCATGGAGCCTGCAGTCCAGTTCTAAGCCTGACGAAGGCCTGGCTCCGAGTGAGCTGGAGGCCAAAGGGTCAGCTCCAGAGCCACAGTGAGATCCACTAGTGGCACCGAAGGTGTGGGAGCTGATAAAGGCATCTGTGCTGAGTACTTTGAAGCCTGCAAAGAGGTAAAAGGAGGAGAATAAGCTGGAGTCTGTGGAGACAGATTCCCAAGTCCAAAGGGGAATGGGGTCTTAGAAGGTGTTGCAGTTCCTCTGGCCATCAGCAGCTAGTCCACAAGATGCACCATATCCAGTTCTAAGAGGCTGATGGTTAATCTAGGGGATATCCGTGACAGGGACTCTGGCCATTCTAAGAAAGGGATAAATTGCTGCCCAACAAAAGGATCCACTGAAGGGGAGTACCGGGTCTGTACAGTATGATCTATTGGCACCGATGTCTTGAGTTTAGAGACATGTGTAGTAGGGGTGTCCAAACTTAGAGCCAAAATTGTAGGTAAGCTCAGTGCCATGGTCAGTGTGGAAGTCAAAATCTGTTGTTTAGGCAGGGCTGGTGCTGAAGATGTTGTCGGTGCCGACAAAATAGGCGTTGATAGTAAAATGATTGTTGACGGTACCAAAGATGGTGCCATAGAAGCTGGTTTTGACTCTGGAGTTGAAAGAGTCATTTTTGGCATTTTTGGTCTTGGTTCCGCCTTCTTATCATTGGAGGGAGAAGAAGGAACCGAATGTGGTCTCTTTTTATGTTCTTTGTGTTCTTTTCTGGGAGGGGGTAAGCCTCCGACGCAGAGATAGCCTCTGAGAAAGGTGTCTTAAGGAGGCCCTTCAGAATCAGTTTGTTTTTTATTTCATTAAGTGTTCGTGAACTGAACCTCTGACAAATGGTACAAGGAGGCTGTAGTGAAATATGGGGAACTCCCAAACAATATACGCATGAGACATGAGAATCACTAGTAGGCATTTTGCGACTACACTTGTCAGACTGTTTGAAACCTGAAGCTCTTTTTTTTCAGACATTATACTGCAGTACAAAAACCAACAATATCAAGGAAGTAAGGAGGAGAGAGATTTTTTTTTGAAAGGAAATAAAGAAAGGGAAAGGAATACCAGCAATGTACAGAAGGATTACCACAGAGAGTAGAGGGAAGGGCCGTACCAACAATGGTACCTGAGATTACTGTAAGGTATTTAAGGAAAAATAAACTGGAAAGATATGCAAAAGTGGGTAAAAGACTAATGAGAGATTAGAGAAGTGAGTTTAGACTGAAAATAAGGTGAACAATATAAGAAAAACACTTTTATAAGCAAAAAAACTAAGTACTTAGCTGAGAGCTGGCTTGACACGGCTTTATGACTATGCGGCAAACGAGATCTAAGGTAACAGGGAAAAGGGCACTGTGGGTAAAAGCTTAGCTCGAGAGTTTTTTGGTTGGCATGAGCTTGTTACAAGGCTGACTCAGTTCCAAGGACTTAACCAACACCCATCAGTAAAGAATGAATGAAGATTAACAACATCAGATCATATTTTAGCTACACATTTAACCTTCCACTACATGCCATCAACAAATATTACACAATGCTCTTATTATCTCTATAGCCCCTGAGATAATTGAAGTGGATAAGCAGCTGCACAAGAAGAGACCATTTAAGAGAGTGGCAGGCTAAGTATACTTGCTTCAGATTATACAGCTTTTAATGCTGACAGTATTAGAATGTCTTTCCAAAACAGTATACTTTTAGACATCACTCCCATTTATGTGATGACTGCCATAGGTCAATGTTAGCAGTATGACAGTAAAACATTGTTAGTGTATTTGTGCATGTATCCTGTCATATATTCAAACAAGTGGGCTGGAATGTTAAGACTGGGCTCCTACATTGTGAAGATGTCTGTGGGTTGAATTTCCCCTCTCCTGTTTGTGTTATCATAAAAATATTTCAGTTGAGGTTTCTGTCTCATTATACTAAGTACAGTATTAAATGGGATAAATACATATGAGCAACACATTTGGGAGGGTAGGCATATTTGGCAATATAGTTCTTTACTTTGTTTATAAGCTGTGAGTGACGTATCCCTGAGCAGCATGGTTTCTTTGTATATGTCTCAGACATCATTACTGCATCTCAGACTACAAACCACTGTTAGTTTGGTCAAGTTACTCGTCATAATAATCCTCTGTCTCTCAAAATACAGGTGATGATGGCTGTTGGTTCAGGCCACCCTCTCATCACATATGTCAACAGACTTGTTAAACTGAGAAGTGCTTTTTTTGGTCCTTCAAGTATTCCATAGTTAAAATATATTTCAGTTTCAGTTTTAATTATATTTCTACTTCTGTCTCCCCACCCTTTGTCACTATCCTTTCTATTACATACATGTATTTTATTAATGTTTCTTTCTCCACTTATTTTACTATGATATGAATCATCATTATCATGATCTACACGGCCCCCACAGATGGTAGCTGTTGCTCCATCAACACCACTAGAAGCCAGTAGTACATCTGGTCCCAGACTGCCATACTGTCCATTACTGTCTCCACCAGCTGAGACAAGACTATACTCATGGTGACAAGTAATCTCCCACTGGGTCACACTGGCAGATACTGCAGCTGTGGATACCCCATCCTATTCCCCACCATGTTGTTTCCCTCCCTATTGTGTCCATACCCACCTCTGTTTGTTGTTCACTCATCCATTCAGTATTGTCTTCCTTCTCTTTGTCTGGTGTCTCCTTCAGCACTGTGTTCCCCCTCTGTCATTTTTTTACCTCACATCCTATCAGTTGAGTCTGGTTTCCCATGATACCTAATGTATCCCTCTTATCTTCCTCTTATGCACCTTACTTATTTCTCTAACTTATCATCTCTTTATACATAAAAAATGGACACCTATACCAAAATAAAATTACCCCACCTTCCCCACTTCCATCCTCCTCGTCTGTTGTTGATCACATTCTGTTCTACCCTCTGCCTGCTCCCCCTTTTCATCTCGTGTCTATATTCCCATTTCCACCCTTTAATATTGTCACAAAATAGATAAACATATCTAACACATCCATAAACATATCTAACATATACACATTTAGAGCTTCCAAGTAAATTATCCTTTGTGATCATACTGTGAAAAGAAGGTTGCAAAATGCACAATCAATGCTCATTGACAACAAATAAGAAATGTCATTCTTCATTGCATAGCAGAGTGCGGGGCTGTCATGTCCCATATGTCTAACACCTGTGTACAACCACTATCTTGCATTACATACATTGACCTCAGCTGGCAGCAGCCACGCACATGAGCTGAGCTCTGGTACATTGCAGTTTGCACATACACAGAGGATACAACTATCAGGCTTTGACTACTTCCTCCTGCAATGAATTACAATGCCAACTATGCCAGTGAATGATAGCTTATACCCCAAATGTACAGTACTGATGGGTCAAGTGGGTAACCACCAACCACTGTATGCTCCCCTGAATGTACTTGGCTCATTGCTTCTATAGCTGGCTCATTGCTTCTATAGCTCAATCTGAAAATGAAGTTTTTGCACACTGTAAGTTGATAGGGTAGGTTTGTGGGTTCATGTCCCCACATGGTTTTATGCTTTTTTCTTTTATTCTGCAGGTGTATAACCAACAACTGCTGTATGTTTCTCTGACATCTCTGGCTTCACTGCCTTTGTAGCTCAACTTATAAATAAAGACCTTGTCACACTGTAAGTGAGGAGATTTGCACGTACAAGCCCCCTCAGAGTTCTATGCATTTTGTCTTTTTCCCCTTCATTCTTCAAGTATGTAATTACCAACTACTGTGTGTTTCCCTGACACTATTTGTCCTACTGCTTCTGAAGCTCAATCTGTAAGTGAAGTGCGTATCACACTGTAAGTAAGATGGTTATTGGTTCATGTCCCACAGGAGCTACATATAGGTACATTGCAACAGGTGCGTGTTTCCTAACATTTGCATTATAGTACAGATACAGTGGTCACAGTCTGCTGATGTTGTAACTGTTTTTAGTCAATATATTGGTACTTTCCTCTGTCCTACCCATTATGTGTTGTTTTATTTTTATCTTTGGTTAATTGGCATTTATATCTGTATGCTTTATACCCCCTTATCTGTTGTCTTCCACATTCCACATTGGGTAACCACCTCCCTTTACAGTCTCCCTTTATGTTATGCATTTGCTTGTGTTGCCCAACTACCTCCTCCATCCTCCTTCCTTAATCTTACTTCCCTTACTAGCTTTCATGAATTATATCATATGCATATATTTACCATTACATTAAAAAATAGATCAGCACATGTCTCATGACCCTATAGGATTGACACATACCTTCATTCTCTTGCTGCAACTGTGTGCACAAGATCATAACAAGCACCCCCGGTACCCCCAGGCTCATGCTCAATAAACAAGCACTACTGCTACTCATATTTTCCTATGGAAACATGATAGTTTTACACACTCTTCCTGAAGTCTGTTTGGCAGTCACAGCTAGTACTTTTAATGAAACAAAAAAGCACTTACCCAACTGCATTTATTGTTAATATGTATCACAGCTCATCATATGCACACAATAAACAGAGGACAGCTGGTTGCAGTCATAGCCACAATGTTTCTGAATCCCCAGGGAAGATGACTGAGAAAAGTGAATAATTTTAAAAGTAGTTGCATCATCAGCAGGGTCTATATTAAAAGACCAAAGAGGTGTTTCAGTGAACACCTCTTGGTCGACACGTAATGAGCGAACGCACTAAAGCGTGAACACTCAAAACAGCGGTTTCTTTCCCTGGGAAAGAAATCGCTAGCACAAACACACACACACACACACACACACACACACACACACACACACACACACACACACACACACACACACACACACACACACTTTAAAACATAACAACCCCCACACCCTCCCTAACTAAATATACCAACTCCGAGATCGCACTATAGTGAAGAAAGGGGTGAACACACGGGGATGGTCAAGCTATTTCTTTCCCAGAGAAAGAAATCACTGTTTTGAGCATTCGCACTTTAGTGCGTTCGCTCATTACATGTCGACCAAGAGGTCCCCATCAGCAACCTTAGTACTCCAATATTAAATATAACAGTATAACAGTATGCAATTCAGTTTATTCATTTAAGATTAGCAAATGCATATTTTCTTAATGCTAGAAATCAGTTAGCTGAGTGCAAATAGCAATGTTATGGGGACACATTTGGACAGAAATGAGCATGTGAATTTAACAAAGAAAGGATCTCCAAATGGATATTCAGCAGAATATCAGGAACAAAGGAGAACCAGGTAATAATACTGATTGCAAGAAGGGCTCTAATAGTAATAGAAGAGAAAAGAAATATAATAGCGGTAGGTTTATGGTAACAGGGTTATTAGCAGGGAAGGAGGATTGCACTGACCTCTATTTATAGTTCACCTAAAACTACTGTTATGGGTCTTAAGAGAATTTTGGGAGATATGATTAGCTTTTAGCGCGGAATATTATTTATGGGCTGGGACTTGAACTTGATTTGTAACTGTGAGGATGTATTGGGGAACCTAGACAGAAAATATGGCAAAGGAGGCAGATTTCTAAGAAAATTTGAAATGGAAGACATGAATTTACTAGCAGGAACTCAGACAGAATTTACATATTAAGTTACAATAACTGGGCTAGACTGGATAGAAACTATATTTCACAAGAGCATGGGAATTTAATCAAAAGCTTTGAAACGCATGAGATCATGCACCAATAAAGACTAAGCTAAAGATACTGGGCAATGAAGTAAAAAAATGAGACACGTGTGCTTTCCCACTTATCTGTTAAAAGGAGAATAATTTAAAGAATGGTTGGTGGAAATGATTCAAGAGTTATTATGGAAGATAGAAATTTCTTCAGAAGGAACAGCTAGGGAATGGGATAAAAAGAAAAGCAAGCTTTATTAAGTTTAATACTACTGGCTGACAAAAAAGAAATTATACATAGGCCTTCCAAAGGCATTTGACACAGTCCCAGTTCAGCTACCACACATAAACTCTTCAAGTTTGGATAGCAAATTTGTTCATAAATACAGCTAAGGAAATTAGGGTAGACAGCTCCACTTCCCCCAAAAAGCCCTGTCTCTAGCAGTGTATCACAGGATTCAGTCCTAGGGACACTCCTCTTTGGCTTTTACTTCCCATCAAAGCAAATATTAAGGGTTTATGGCTGACCAGGTTTGCAGATGATTGCAAACCTGGAGTCATCATAAACTCTCAACAGGGCACCAAAAATTCTCCAAGACGGTCTTCCCCAAACCAACAGCGAATGCCAAAACCACAGATTGAAACTAAATGTCAAGAAATGTATAACTGTGTCCTTTGGCAAGCATAACTTCCCTTGTAATTATCACATTGACAGCACACCCCTGAAAGCTGATCCCATAGTCAGGGATCCTGAAACTTATTTTGACAATAAACTGTTCTTTGATCACCACGTATGCAGTACTGTAAGGAATTCCTTTTTCACTGCATATCTTATATCTAAAGGTATGTCATCCAGGTTTAGGGATGTAATCATTCCACTGTAGTCATCTCTCCTCAGGCCAGTCATTAACTATAATGCCCTATTTGGTATTTACCTTTCCAAACACTTGTCACAACTGCAGTGACCACAACACTTTCTCACTAAAACAAAATTAAGGGCCTAAATCACAAAAACTATGCAACTTGTCATAAAGCCTTGCACATCTACTTGGTGCCTCACTAATAGAATCTCAGCAGACCCTATCCCTTCAGACCCATTACATATTCACAAGTCCAGTGGTAGCATGAACTTCTGCTCAAGAGATCTCAATCAGACTCCCCATCCATGTGAAGCAGAGTTCCTCCTTAACCCAATTCAAGTGCAACCTGGACAATTGGACGGAAAACAGGAAATTCATCACTGGTTTGGCACTTATGATAATAATGGACACAGGTAACCAGTAAATGGTTCATCACCCAGGCCTATGCTTACACTTATCAAGGGTATCAGAACTTGTCAGAAATTTGGGATGCATGGCTAGGCTTAAAAGGCCCTTCTGGTCATTAGCCTAATGAACACCTATGATCCTATGAACCTATGAACCAATCTCTTTTGCTGCATAAGTAGAAAATGTTGGAGGGCTAGGTATGTATCCAGAAAATGCCTTTTCCAAGGAACTGTCTTCCAGTCCACATAAAGCAAAGCAATTCTGTTACTCTAGTCAAATTTAATTTGGACAAATGGATAGGAAACTGCAAATTATACAATGCTTCCCTCTGCCGTTGCACGCCTAGATTGGCGCGTCCAACCCAGTCCAACGTTTTAAAAAAGATCTAGTAAAAAAAAAGTCGGTCGGTAGCTTTTTTTCTTGCTTTTTTAGTACATTCTCGCTATGTTAAAAGAGTTTAACATATTCACCCTGGTTTAGCAGCAATGTCCTTCATAGACAGGGGCAATAAGTAAATGTTCCAGTGTTTCCTTATTCTGCCTGCCACTGGGTTATTGATACACAAAATATATTATCCAACAGCATGGGAATGTAAGGCTAGGCTTTTTAAAATATGTACAGATCAATAGCCTAGTAAGCACATAACTTGCTACAGATACATGGATATTAGTACATGGTACATGTATATTAGTGCAATAGTAAGTACATATAGTAAGAACCTATGAACATATAAATGTGAGGACAGCATCTTGCCCCGCTTATGCCTCCATGTCATCTTTCCTTCTGAATTTTTAAAGGGTTGCTGAGTTTTGGATCCACAGTGGTGAGGAAGACAAATGTGTTATGATTGTGGGTATCTGCTGTTAGGGATGCTAGCCTGTGCTCCAATTTCCTGAAGAGCTGTAGTCAAGCTTACTAAAGGCTTATCAGAGTTCAAGAAGGCCTTGATGGTTTTCTCAATTTTGATCATAACTCAGCAGCTACTGTTTCGAACACACAGTTTGCTTTGTTTTTTAAAATAAAAAAATTTTGAGCCACAAAATTTGCTCTTGAAGCAATATTTTTTACTGCCACAAGGATCCACTTTGCCAAAGTAAATCCCGACATGAACAGAAGCCTTGATGCTTCACACACAGGTTTATTACACAAGCTGAGAGAAACCAATATTCTAGGATATTTCCCCAGTCAGTAAGTGTCACTTTCAGATACAACTATAAGTATATCTCTTAGTCCGTCTTTTTATAAATCTGCAGTTTATAGCTATTCTCTGCAGCATGGCCATATAGTCCAAAATGCTTTCATGTCTTGCTTGAGTTCTCTAATAAAATGCAACAATCTGCACTCTAATTCAAGTACTTAAGTCTGTATATTTTTGAACTGCTTTCCAGATGATTCAGTTGGTGTTTCAAAACTGCACTTTAAATTAATTTGAGAGCCCACCACATTTCACAATAATGGAACTCTTTTGTCATCTGTCACTGTCTATATTATGGAGTTGTACTTTATTTGTATAAAATGTCTGTCTTCCCTGGTTAAATTAAAAGCATATGTCTAAATGCTTTCTCTTGAGTTGCAGCCACCTACTACAGTAACCCTGCAGACAATCATCAAGATCTGTGGAGTTTATAAGGAAAAGGGGGGAAATGGAAGTAGGTTACCAGGTCTTTTATCCGTAAAACACACACACACACACACACACACACACACACACACACACACACACACACACACACACACAGACACACACACACACACACACACACACACACACACACACACACACACACACACACACACACACACACACACACACACACACACAGACAAACACACACACACACACACACACACACACACACACACACACACACACACACACACATGCAGACACACACCCATACAAACACACACACACACACACACACACACACACACACACACACACACACACACACACACACACACACACACACACACAACTACCAAGAGATATTTTGAAGTCTCTATTTGCCTACTACATGTCTTTGGAATGTGGGAGGAAAGTGCAGCACCTAGAGAAAAGCCATATAAATAAAGACAGGGCATGCAGAATGCACACAGAAGGCACCACAGCCAAGAACCAAACCAGAGAAATCTGTTACCTGTTTCACCACTGTGCTGCCCCAAATGTGCTCAGTCATCTAAAAATATATTTACTTTCAGCCATCCTACTATCTAGGTTTACTTGTCACACCCAGACAAATATTTTTGCAAGTATTCATTTACCAAAACAACTGTATTTTTTGCATTGTTTGTCTTTTCGGCTTTTCCCGGTTAGGGGTTGCCACAGCGGAACTCCGGTCCGCTAATGATTGGCAGTAGATTTTTTTATGGTGCTGAGTTGCCAGCCTGACACCCAACCTTCAGCGAAGGTCCCACCCATTCACGCATGTCTTTCGGAAGCCACTCGACTGCGGGGAGCACATGCAGACTCCACACAGAAGGCACTCCAGCTGTGTAGTTTTTGCATTAATACACGCAATCTCATAAAGTCTGTCCTGGATTTGGAACACTGATTACTGCTTTTTATTTTTTAAACAGTCTCATATCACTTAAATATTTTATATAAATTTCTGTTATGTAAAATGAGAAAAATGTTATATTTACCTTTATCCCAGCTGATAAAGTTCAATCTTAATTTAAAACACAGACTGACCCAAATAATGTATACATTTTTTATTTACATTCAGTGCTTCCACACAAATTTCTGTTCTGTAGCATGAAAAATTCACTTTGTTTTATGTTTATACAACTTGCAATGCATTTGTTTTGTTGTTCATTGAATTACTTTTTCTTTGTTTTTGTTTTTTCTTTAAGCAACCATAACTTATTAACAATACTCCTACACAAAGTCATAAGCAGTAATAAACGAACAATGTTTTGTTTTATTTTTCCAGGA
Organism: Protopterus annectens; assembly: GCF_019279795.1. Taxonomy (NCBI): domain Eukaryota; kingdom Metazoa; phylum Chordata; order Ceratodontiformes; family Protopteridae; genus Protopterus; species Protopterus annectens. The sequence goes on from NC_056732.1 coordinate 553,457,776, forward strand.
TGTTTGCCCTCAAAAAATTATTTATTCACTCACTTCGTCATCAAAATGCCCTTTAAATGCAGCAGTTACTGTATGCTGTCATTAATATAACTGTTTATTCTGTTATTAAAAACATTATTTTCTTTTATCTACTTATATTACTTGTTTCAAGTACGCTGTGTATTGGCTTGCATAATATATAAGCATTAGTAAAATAATTTGACAAGTAAACTTTATTTTCATCTACATAATAATTTATAAATAAACATTACTTTACTCTACAGTGGTTGTTTTTTACCATACTCAACCATTATAAGGTTCTATTTTTAAATAATTTCATGATTACTGCCTTCCAAAGGTTCATGTACAATGTTATTAGAAAACCATACTGTATGAACATTAAAACCATCTGTTTATACCCCAATTTACAAGCATGACGCATGTTTGTAATATAAGTAATTCCAAAAGCCTTTTTATTCTGTGATCAATCACTTTTAGTCCAGTCTTAACAATATTTTCTCATACAGCCATTCATAGCCTATTGTGTTGGTCAACACAATGTTTTCCTTGCAATTAATGCTATTTAAAGTCTCTTCTACTTTTTCCAACTAATTTTTGTAACTTCTTAAATGGAGGTGACTCTTGCATATATAATCTAGGCCAGTCACCACTTGTTGTATAATTGACCCTATTTGCTAACAGCTGACTCCCACTTAGATTTATATTTTTGTAGTAAAGTATTTACAGTAGAAATCATAATGCTGAAGAAAAGAAGAGGAAACCCTGTCTTGGTGAGTTGATTTATACCTTTTATACTTTGGATATCTTAGTAAAGCTTCTTCAAATGAATTATTTTTTGATAAGATAGGTATATGCTACATTATTTTAAATGTAGCATTTCAGGTTTCCTGATCTGAATTATTTTTAAATGGAGTAATACACAGTGAACAACAGATAAAAGTACTACAGTCTCCTCTTTAAAATAGGAAGCAAATGGATACACTCAAAAATGTCATAAGGGACTGCAAACCCTGTTCTCTGTCGAGGGACTCAGTTTAAGCTTGAGCTCCAGTGTAAACATTATACTGCAAACAAGTGTTATTAACAGCTATTACATGGACTGAGAGGCAACAAAAGATGAATACTTTATGAGTAAGTGTGCAAGAGTATGGGGAAAGACATTTGCATAGAAGTGGCAGGCAGTAACTCTGCATATGTACAACAGATTTTAGAAGGCTAATATGCCAGCATCAGTTTTAAGTCATTGTTTCATGCACTTACAGAGCTCATGAACAGCAACATCAGAGATGACTAACTTGATAGCAACTTTGGAACAGCTCTTAAGCAGTAACGATGACCAAACCGTAAGGACAGAATACCCTCCTAAGCAGTAACGATGACCAAACAGTAAGGACAGAATACCACTGATACTGTCAGATTAACAAAAATGATATAGCAGATGCTAGGCAGGTGGTAAGCTGAGAAAGTATCCCATCAGCAAAGTGTAGATAAATATATAAATAAGTAAAAAGTGCATGAAAATAGCTTCGATTTAATATCTGGTTTCTTCTCAAGCACTAATGAAAATAAGTAAAATTATTTTCCTGCTATTCTGGTCTTTCTTCCTGTCTGCAAACCTTAAGTCATCTAACAGACTGAAGGATTTATGTCTTGGTGGGTCAGGCACCGAAGGTCCTAAAATTAAGAACAGATCCTAACTTTCTTCCACAGAAGTTAGTACCATTTGGGAGTTCTGCATCTACATATTTTGTACAGTCCACCTAAAACGGCTGAGATTCATTGCATCTTTAAAATGGCAGCTTTAAGCCTCATTATTTTCTTTTCATATGCCCACTATGCTGTAGCTGAGGGGAAAAAAGCTACAGTTTTAAGATAAAAAAGGATTCAAAAGATTAAAATCCATTTCTCAAGCATTTCAAAGTACATATTTTTCAAAAGAAAGACCCTTTCAGATTTTGAAGACTAAACGACAGAACAGGGCCATTGAAAAGTATCTTTTTAAGTCAGTTCAGGTCCAGGCAATTTGCTAAGCTGCATGATTACATGTCTATAGCTTGCATATATTGGAGTAATTACTGCACACTGAAATTCCTGACTTTACTTACCTACATTGTAATCATTATGTGTCAAAGAATACAGCTGGTGTCCTGCTTGTGCCTCCTTATCTACCTCTTCTCGGCTCTTTGATGGGTTCACAATCTCCCTAGCAGACATAGCTAAAAAAAGAAATGAAAAGCTTTGCAAGTGGCATTCTTGAAATTCATTTTAGAATCAGACTGTATTAGGCAATTGTATGGACATATTTTTCTTTTACCTTGATTTTAACACTTGCATGAAATGATAAGCCAAAAAGCATTTAAAAAAGTTAATTTGAAAATGGTCACTACCTGCCAAAAGAAACATGTACAACAAATGTTATTAAGCAGCATTTTGTGTTTATACAGGTTAAATCAGGTGATTATATACTGTATATAGAAGCATTTATGATACAAGCAGAATTCCAATGTTTTAAAATACACATGCAAAGCTAAGTGTTTTTGTTCTTTGGTAGCACTTTGCTCTGTGTATGCCGTGTATATCCTTGCACACAGTACATGTCTTCTGCTTCATGCTATTCCAAGTAATATAAATAAAGTTACTCTCAGGCATGCCATTTTTCCAGTCTTCTCTCATCTTCTGACATTTTATTCTAAGCAGTTTCTCATTTCCAGCAACTTACTTCCTCTCAGTATCCCTAATTCTTTCTCACTCTTCAGTATCAACTATTCTCTAATATCTGACGTGTCTCCCAGCTCCATCATATGTACATCATGTCCTCATGTCTAGCTCTTTTTACTAAAATTTTCCTACTGTTCATTGCATCCATTCCTGTCCCCCTCACTTTTTCCTCTAACACATAGCACAGGCATTTGTTTCTAAAAGGTAATTTTACAATTTTCATATCAAGCACACTCTGAAATAGTGACCAGTAGTTGTTATTTTCACCGTGTCCTGATAAAAAACTCCAGTGTTCCACTGTCACCCACTTCCATAGGTTCATAGGTAAGTACTAGGCTATCTGCCCGAGGGCATCTATAAGCCTAGCCAGAAAGTGTTGGCTTTCGCCGCCCACCTTAGATTAGTTTCCTGTGCCTCGGTCCAGCAGACCCACTGCAGTGATCCCCGGGGTAAATTTTCTGTTTCCCATCCACTCGTCAAGGTTTCTCTTGAAGAGTGTTAGTGAGGGGCTCTGCCTAATGTAGATTGGAATCCTGTTCCAAAGCATGGGGAGTCTATGGGACAGGAATCTGTCCCTCCAGCACGTCCTATTTATTGTTGTGGTGAGGTTTAGATCCCTAGAGCGTGTGGCTCCCAGGGATTTGTTTTTTTTTTAGGTGGAGCATGTCCATCAATTCTGGGTTGGACATGGCCTTGTATGTCAGGCAGAGATCACCTCTGAGTAAGCAGTATGCAACCGAGTACAGCTGGAGTTTCTTCAGTCGGGCTGCATAGGGCATATGTTTGAGGCCAGTAATCCTCTTGGTGAGGTACTTTTGTGGTCTTTCCAGCTGTTGCAGGTGTCTTGTAAGGTACATCCCAAATGGGGCATTGTACTCTATGATGGGTCTGATGAGTGATGAGCATAGGGGCACAATAACCTCTTTTGTTCTAGATGCAAACCCTTTTGTGATTAGGTGGGCCACATAGAAGGATTTTCTAACCACCTTGGCAATATGATTATCAAAGGAGAGATTACTATCTACTTGGGTTCCCAGATACCTTATTACATTTTCTGTATTTAGGGGACTACCACTTATGTGGTAGTTCACGGGTACTTTGTTTTTTCCAAAGGGGATGACTATGCACTTTTTGGCATTTAGCTTGAGGCCATGATTTTGACACCAGGTATCCGTCTCAGTGAGACCCTTCTGGAGGATGTCTGTATCAGCTGAAGAGTCAATTATGGCCCCCAGTTTGCAGTTGTCTACGAACTTGGTCAGCAAAAGTCCTCCTGTGCTTGCCTGTACCTCTGAGACGTATATACCAAACAGGAGGGGTCCCAGGACTGAGCCCTTGGCGACACCACTTGTAACTGGTTTAGAGTCAGAACTAGAGCCTGTAACTCTCACCATGTGGATTCTATTCATGAGCCAATTGGCAACCCATCTCATGACATAGGGGTTTATGTTCAGGCTGGTGAGCTTGTCAATAATACCAGAATGGGGAATGGTGTTGAAAGCCTTTGCAAGGTCTAGGTAGGCTGTGTGGACCTCCTTTCCCTAATCTAAAGCCTTGGTAACTGTCTCAAAGAAGTCCACCAGGTTTAGGAGGCATGATCTTCCCTTAACAAAGCCAAACTGGGTAAGGTCCAATGTTTGAAGGGTCCCAATGTCTCTGTTAATGAATGCCATGATGATACACGCCATAGTCTTGCAGACCAGGCTAGTCAGGCTTATAGGGTGATAGTTCCTGGGGTCCATTGTGGCTCCACCTTTGTGGAGCGGGATAACTGTTGCTGTGCACCACTCTATGGGTACGTAGCCTGTAGAGAGGCTGAGTTTGAACAGTGTGTTTAGATGAGGGGTTAGTTCATTTTGGAGCTCATGTAAGATACAGCCTGGGACACCGTCTCATCCCATTGAAGCTGTATTTTTGGCTTTGGATAGGGCTGTTTTAACCTGTGTGTCAGTGATTGCCAGGGCACTACATTCTTCTGGTATGGTTATGGGCCCTTTAGGGGGTGAGGGGGGGTGAAGTTTGCACTAAACCTGTCTGCCAGAATGTTGGCAATATCAGTCGGTTCAGTGTATTTTGTGCCATTCTGCACTAACTCAGAGCAAATCTGAGAGTTTCCACTTAGGTTCTTGACATGGCTAAAGAACACTTTGTGGTTATCTTTAGAGTCCTTGGTAATTTTTCTTTCGAAGCTAGCCTTGGATGATTTTATGAGGGATCGTAGTTTCTTGCTGATACTAATCAGGGATGTCTTTCCTTCTTGGGATTTTACTCTTTTCTGCACTAGTTTCCTCCTTCTATTGTATAGCTTGTTTATGGCATGGGTCCACCAGACTGGTTTCCTTTTCTTGGAGGAGTGAGTCTTGGTTTTGCTTGGGATAGCACAATCCATGCATTCTTGCAGGTGCTCATAGAGTGCCTTTGTAAGGGATTCAGCAGCTTGGATAGCGCTGTCCTTTAGAATGGGGGCTGTGAACCTTTCCACCTCAGTCTTAAGTAATGTGAAGTTTGCTTTTGAAAAGTTTTTCACAGTGGTTTCCTTGACTGGGGATGGGGGCGGAATGTGGATATCCAGAGTGATTAGTCTATGGTCTGATCTAACCAGCAAGGGTTTGACTTCCGGTGTAGAACACCGGTCGCCCATGTTGGTGATGACCAGGTCCAATATGTTGTCACCTCTGGTGGAGGTGTTGACCAGTTGATCCAGGGCATTTGAGTTTATAAATTCTATGAAGCGTTGGGCAAGGGAGTTAGTACTTGAGTAGTTCTCCCAGTTAATGTTTGGGTAATTGAAATGACCCAATATTAGGGCGTTTGGTAGGGCCTTCATATTTTCCAATGTCTCTAGAAACACAGAATGGGGGTCCTGGGTCATGGTGGGTGATCCGTAGCAAGCTACAATTTGAATTGCAGTTTTGCCAGTTGTTAGTTGCACATGGATGATCTCTGAGGCATTGTGCTCTGCCACTAACCTGGAGGTGTGAGTATCCTTGATGAATATGGATACACCCCCACCTTTTGTGTTTTGGTCCGGGTTCTGTGACCGAAAAGTATGCTATGAGTTATAGCCTGGTAGTGCTGGAGTGCTCTCTGGAGTCTTAAACCAGGTTTTTGTTACTGCACAGATATCAATGTTCTCCATACTGAGGAGTGCCTCGAGTGCATGCATTTTGAGGTTTAGACTTCTGGCGTTGAGTAGCATTACCCTCAGTTTTTGGTTACTTGTGCTATTTACGGTGGTGGCTTTGTCTTTTGAGCTTGTATAAAAAGGCACTATGGGGGGCGGCAAAAGCCTTGGCCAGTATTCGAAAGCCTAAGGGTGATAGGTGCAAGCCATCTCTTGCGAAGTAATGTGGCTTATCGAGCATGTCATCCCAGGTGGACAGATACTGGATCCCCTTTGAATGACACCAGAAACTTAACCAATTGTTGAAATTGATCATTTTGTCTTTATACTGTGGCATCATTCTTGGTGAGGGCAGGATGCTACTCAGGGTCAGGGTCATACCGGCCTGGGCTACATGATCAGAGAGCTCTTCCATGTCTCTTTTCATGTAGTCCAGGGAGGTATGTCTCAGGTCATTCACACCAACATGGACAATGACAGAGTCGTATTTGTACTTGTTCTGGAGCGACCTGAGTGCTTGTGTTATGTGGCGGATCCTGGCGCCCGACAGGCAGCTAACTGTAACCTTCTCCTTGTCCAGCCTAGTTAGTGGGACATCAGTGTGCCTGACTATAGAGTCGCCTATTACTAGTGTGTTGGGTATGTTATTTTGCCTTAAGGGCTGTGATTGTGTGGCACACTGATTATGTGAAGTATGTGTTTCATGGTTTGTGATGGGGTGCAGAGGTTGCTTGGGTGTCTGCTTTGGAGGTCTCTGTTGCTTTTGCAGATTTTTATTTAGAGCCTCCAAGTATGTTTTGGTGTATTTATGTGTGTTATTTGCTGGTGTTGGCTTAGTAGGTCTATGTGAGACTGGTGATGTGTTGCAAGTATTTTCCTTCTCCTCTTGACTGTCAGTTCCAGTCTTGGGTTGAGAGAGCTTTGCCTCCAGTTTGGCTGTATAATTGCATCTCTCACATATATTAGTGTTTGGTGGTAGGAGGAGAGGGTTGTCTGTGTATATGAGGCAGTTGTAACATTGCCTCAAAATGACCAGATTCACCAGTTGGACTGGAGAGTACACCTGAAACTGCCCTTTGGACATGCCTGAATACGTAAAGTGAGCTGTTTTACTGATTAGCTGGTAGGGACGAATAGAAAGCCTTGTCCTTCCGGACAGTATAGGGGGTCTAGTGCTAGGGTTAATTAGTGCTTGCTATGAGTTTTGAGCAAGTGCTGGGCTGTGAAATGAATGGTTTGAGTGCTTAGGTTGAAGTCTGTCTAGTTCCAAGGAAAAAATTGAAGAGCAGACTTCGTGGAGCCAGGAATAGTTTAACCCTAGCTAACCGGCACTGCCCGGCATGCAAAACCGTGCAAATGCGGTTTTTATAGCAGGGAAATGAAAGCGAGAGAAATTAGCCCAAAATGGCCAATAAACTACTAACTTCTGGGGTACAGCAAACACGGCACACACATTTCAGAAAGAAACAGATCAAATAAGCAGGCACAATAAGCCTTTAACCAGAAATTCCCAGCTCAGAAGGGCAGAATCTAGCCTCTCCTTCCACAAGAGTGCCAACTACAAACCTTCTTAATGTAAACTAACTGGCCTGTAGCCAAAGTGCTTAAACCAGAACTAATGCACTTTTAGAATAACAGACACTGAGCCTTCAATCAGCAATTCCCAACTTAGAAGGATGTAAGCTACCTGTCCTGCCACAACAATGCAGTCCACAAACCTTCTTAATGTAAAACAACTGGTTTGAAGCTCAAGTGCTTAAACCAAAAGGCTTAGAATAACAGATACAATTTAATCAGGCTACTAGCAAGCAGTAATAACTGCAGCAGAATAATACAACTGAGTACTTTTAAGAAGAAGCACAAGTAAAATAAGGTAATAAAGTGGGAAGAAACACAATTACAGTAAAAGCAGATGAATAAAGTGCAATTTACATATATATATATATATATATATATATATATATATATATATATATATATATAAAACAATAGAAAACGAGCAAAATGATTTAAACAAATTACCCAATTAACCAGTAAAAAAAACTCAAAATGGAGCCCTGTTCCAGCAGTCTTCAATCTGACAAGTTCTAACTGCACACTCCTGCCACGAGGGTGCAGGGGAACCTTTTCCAAAAAAAAGATGGCCTGGATTAGTGCTCAAGTTATGCAAACAAAGGTAGATTCAGCAGGCCTGAATCTAGTCTATGCTACAGCAGACAAAGTGCACCAGTATCAGAAAAAACAGTTCAAATGAGCAGACACAGTAAGCCTTTAACCAGAAATTCCCAGCTCTGGAGGGTAGAATCTAGCCTCTCCTCCAACAAGAGTGCAGACCACAAACCTTCTTAATACAAAATAACTGGCCTGGAGCCCAAGTGCTTAACACAGAACTAATAAACATTTAGAATAACAGACACTGAGACTTCAATCAGCAATTCCCAACTTAGAGGGATGTAAGCTACCTGTCCTGCCACAACAGTGCAGACCACCAACCTTCCTAATGCAAAACAACTGGTCTGAAGCCCAAGTGCAATAACCAAAAGACTTAGAATAACAGTTACAATTTAATCAGACTACTACCAAGCAGTAATAAATGCAGGAGAATAAACACAATTGAGTACTTTTAAGAAAAGGCAAAAGCAAAATAATGTAATAAAGTAGGAAGAAGCACAAATACAGTAAAAGCAGATAAAGTGCAAATTAATTTTTTGTATATATATATATATATATATATATATATATATATATATATATATATATATATATAAAACAATAGAAAACAAGCAAACTGATTTGAACAAATTACCCAGTTAACCGGCAAAAACCTCAGAACTGTGCCCTGTTCCAGCAGTCTTCAATCAGACAAGTTCAGGGTCTAAGTGGGTATGCCTACTCAAATGTTCTCTCTGTATTAGGCAGGATGAGCTAATGAGACTAAACTAGGATAGGGCTGAACAGATGGGAATGGTAGGAGTGCTGAAATCAAAATATGATCTCACTGTACTCGGTTGAGTGAGCAAATGAGATGGGCCCAGGAGAAGTGTTTGAACACAAATTTACAGGAGGGGCAGTCAATTCCAAAGCCACCAAGATTAATACCACAACAAGAACAGGGAGGGTGGGTGAGGAAAACTAACTGCAGACAGGGAGAGACAGAGGGGAGCTTCCAATTGACAGGGAGAGACAGCGAGGAGCTTCCAATTTTCAGTAAACAAATAGGCAGATAAATGCACTACTATTTTTAACACAATATTCACTGAGACAATAAATAGAAAAAATAAAATTCAGTACTATCTTATAACACTCCAAGTTTGTACTTATCTCAGCTTTTAATAAAGTTGATGTAGGGTGTGCAAAAGCTAACCAAACAGTTCCAGTATGCAACTATTCAGCAGAAATAACTTCAGAGATAAGGAACTAAGACTTTAAGGCACAGAGAATCCCTCTAAGCTAAGACTTCTACACCAAATAACAATAAAGTGAGTTGAATACTAACTGCAGACAGAGAGAGACAGAGAGGAGCTTCCAATTTTCAGCAAACAAATAGGCAGATAAATACAGTACTATCTTTAATACAATATTCAATGAGACAGTAAATAGAAAAAATAAAATTCAGTATTATAACACTGCAAGTTTGTACTTATCTCAGCTTATAATAAAGTTGATGCAGGGTGTGCAAAAGCTAACCAAACAGCTCCAGTATGCAACTATTCAGCAGAAAAAATCCCTTTTATGACTAAAGATATATATATATATATATATATATATATATATATATATATATATATATATATATATATATATTAATATCAAAACTAATGTTTTTCACACTCTTTGTAGAAGTGATTCTGACCACCTACTTTCATGCCAGGTACATCTTAGTATAGAGAGAGACACTCCCTCCACTCAAGTATCAAGTGCCTTCACTTCCATGTCATGGTAACAATACCTGAATAAGAAACTGTTTTATGTCTTCCACAAAATCTTTATGGTAATAAGATACATTCAAAATTAACTTATGCAAATTCTGTACAAGTATGATTAAATGCCTGGTTATTTACTTTTTAACACCTTTATTGAATTATCACTTCTGACATAGGGATATGTACATTTATATAAAAGTAATCAAACTGTATTAACACGTTAATGATTATTTTGTGTGTGTGTGTTTTTATAGATTTATTGCATTTTGTCAGCAAATACATCCAAGAGGCTTAAGGCCAAATAGCAGGGAAACCCCAAAACACCTCTAACATGTTTGGCAGAAAAGTACATTTGCATAAGGGTAGTCACTATAATAGCAAACTGAGGGAGAAAGACTTACAAAGTATAACACACGGTATTTTAACTATTACCCATAACTGAGCCTGCCCTTGAACAGCAATACCTGCATACATCCAGCTCAAGAGCAATATTAATTTCATGCTGGTGTTGCCATGAATGTTACTGCTATCCACATATATCATAAATATAGAGCTATCCTAGTCTATCTTAATTTTTCCCAATGTAAAGTACAGATATTCACTATTAATCACAACTAACAAATTTATTTAGAACAAATAAGAAAGGAAAAATATAACAGTATAATGGTAGGAGCCACATCTGTTTTGTTTTAGTCTGAGGAGTATTTCTGCAGCAGTATAATACATGGACAGAGTTACAGGTAATGTTCACCCTTGGCAAGGATTAGGTTGTGTAGAATTATGATAAAATATCTTATAGGGCTGCTAACCAGTCTTGCTCCTGGAATACGTGTCTAGTTTATAGTTTGATAAACATTGTGAGCACACTCCAATGTCCACCTCTAGAGCCTTCACAAATGGCTTATGAAGAGGCAGAAGTTGCAACTACTCTGGCAGAGTCACCTTTGATAACCTTAGTTGGTACTTTATATTGCTCAAAGCAGAGCAAAGAAGAGAGCAATATATTCCGTCTCTGTAGTACAGAGGGATGAAGGACTGTCTGTGCCTCAGGAGATTATAAGATCAGGGTTGGATTAGCAGCCCAGGCACTTCAGCAGGCCCCCATGGAGGATAGGAATGAGCAGCACACATTGGCTCACTCATGCAATGAGGGAAACATGGATGAAGGCAGGGAGGTGCACCTCGATAATGTGCAACTGCCACTTGGTGGAGGTGAGTAGTACAAGTATCAGGAAAGTGTCAGCAGTAAACACTTACCTAACAAGTAGCAAACACGGTGTAGCTGAAGACTCAAAGTAGTATATGAGTACCTATTCAAGCCAAGTATTTCAGGTTTTGAGGAGCTTATGCAAACCACAATATGAGGGCATGTTAATTAAGGCAGCATAGAAAAAATGATACAACCACAAATAATTGCTTGCCAGGTCTCTATGCTTACTTTCCACTGTTGGCTACTTAATATGAAGGGCTATGAAAAGGCAAACTTTCCAAGGAAAGTATGGCCTCCCAAGGTCAAAGCTCAGGAAGAACAAAAATATTTAAAAAAGCAGCAAGACAGTTAGCCTGTTAAGTAGGGAATCCCGGGAAAACTGTTTAGTCTTTCTAATCTCATTTCTTTTGAAAATATAGTATCTGATATTGAGAATGTGCACACAAATGTATAAACAGCCTCCCCTTTATTGATTTAGAGGGAAAAATGCAAGTCGGTTTGGAATGTTCAAAGAAATGGCAAACAAAATTTTGGCATAATGAACAACTAGTTTTCAAAGCAGCTCTTTCCAACTTGAAATGCTCTTCCAAAAGAGACTTGAACCTAAGGGGATGCAGTGCACAGAGCTCCTTCTAGATTTTATGACAACTAAACAAGTACAGCTGTGTGAAAATCTCAACTTAAATAAAATATTCTTACCATTTCAGTTATCTATGGGGGATCCTCCTTAATGGCTCCTTGACTGTGGTCAGCATCTCCATCAATCATCACCTGGTAAAATTTTGGAGTACTCCACTCTCAGGTATATCCATCCATCAATACTGGCATATGGCAAGATATAATATGCTACCTTCATAATTGTGCACATCCCCTCAAGCCTATCAATCTGACCCCATGCTACTAGGAGGAATCTTCCTGCAAATCAATTACTATTACTAAACAACAATATACAAGTATACATGTGCCCGACTTACAAATTTGGCTGCAGTAGCTGAGGCTGGCAGAAGAGACAGCCTCTCACGGGAAATGAAGAGAGTGCACTCCAGACCCACCAAGAAAGGCCCTGTCATAGTTCAACAAAGAGGGTAAGAAGATCTGTTATATTAAATGTCAGTGACTCCTTCATGAATCCTTGTTAGTGCTGAATCTAAAGCAGTAATCACCAAGGTGGAAGGACCCAGAAGACCACATATTCAAATAGTGAGGTCCTGATGTACTGCTTTTTCAAATAAAGTGTGAGCTTTTACTACATCATTGTGCCAGTGGGTGGCAAGCTGCCTGATGACAAAAAACAATGCAGTTGGCAAGAAACTTGAAAGTTGTCTGTTTGGAAGTGCAAGCCATTCCCTCACTAGGACAGAGAGGTAAATAACTGGTCAATTTTATTAAATTTGTGCATCCATAATTTCATAGGTAACTACTAGGCTATTGATCTGTGAGGATTTTAAGAACCCTAGCCTTACATTCCCAGGGTAGTTTTTAGTCCCTTCATTTTGCATACAAATAACCAAGTGATGGGCCACACAAGGATATGTTGGGATATTTACAGGTTTCCCCATCCATTATGGACAGGGGTTTTAAACTGAGGGTGAATCTCTGGTTACACATACAGTCATCAAAATTATGTTTGAATATAGTAAGAGAAGTACTTTGTTTTATGTGGAGTGGAACAGATTTACATAGAAGTATTCTTTGTAATACATACTTGTCCCGCCAATATGTTCTGTTTATTTTATAAAAGAGATTGAGATCCCTTGAGTGAATATTTATGATACAATTGTAATAGGTCTAATGGAATAGAGTCTGCTGAAGTTCCATGTATGAAGTATAGGTCACCTGTTAGTATATTGCATGATACTGAGAAGAGAGACAAGGTTTTGAAATGTTCTGCTTAATTAATACAGTTTAGGTCCTTGATTTTTTTAGTGGGAAAACATTGTGGTCACACCATTTGTGAGAAGTGTTGGCAGAGACTGAAAGGAGCATTATACTCAAAGATAAGCCCAATGAGTGCTGAGTACAAACAAACCATTGTGTCCTTAGGTATAGACACAATACCTTTAGATATAAGCTGGTCAATGAAAAAGGACATACTTACAACAGTGGATACATGGTGATCAAAGGATAGTTCATTGTCAGCAATAGGATCCCAGGTCCTTATCAACATGATACATTTTCTGGTGTGTGTTTTCATGTAACATTTGAGCTGCAGGGTCTGCATCCAGGGTTTGAAGTGCCCTCTCCCCTCTGGTTTCCATGCCCATCAAGAAAACCAACAGAGACAGACAGACTAGTCCATGAACAAATTAGGCAGCCATCTTTGAAAGGAAAGAGAGGGTCATCCAGAGACAGACACTCTCTGTTTGTGAAACACCAGAAATAGTTTCCTACACATAAATGTCTAAAGTTCTAAAATCCTCAACCCAGAACTGATGGACATCAGAAACAGTGTTTTCCAAAAAGCAAGTTCAATACCATCAAGGCAACAGGTTCAAATGGCAAATAAACAAGACTGTCAACCATGAGTTTCAAATCTCAGGGTGGGGAGGAGTTTGTCATAGGATCATAGATTCAAAGGCACTTGTTAGGCTATTGATCTGTAAGGATCTTATGAAGCCTAGCTTTACATTCCCCTGGTAGATTTTAGTCCTTCTATTTTATGTACATATAACCCAGAGACAAACAGAACAAGGATATGTAGGACATTTACATGTTGCCCCTATCTATGAGTGACAAGGATGTTGAACTAGGCATTTGAAGAGAGTAAGACAAGTACTTGGAGTGGATAATGGTTCCATAGAAGTGTCTGTGATAAATATCTATTCTTCCAAAATGTTCTATTTATCTTGCAGAAGAGATTGAGATCCCTTGAGTGACTGTTTATGTCATCATTTGACTTGCATATCTGTAATAGATCTGACAAAATAGGATCTGATGAGGCTCTATATGCAAGGCAGAGATCACTTCTCAGTAGCCTATGTGAAACCAAGAAGAGGGACAAGGCTTTGAAATGATCTGCATATTTTTTATTATTTAGCCCCTTGATTTCCTTAGTGAGAAAGCGTTGTTGTCATTCAGTTATGACAAATGTACAAACCAAAAGGGGCATTACACTCAATAATCAGCCTATTGAGTGCTGACTACAGTGAAATGATTACATCCCTGGACTGGATGCTCTTCCTTTAGATATAAGCTGTGCAATGAAAAAAGGCTTCCTTGCAATAGCGGTTACATGATAATCTAAAACACTTCATTCTTGATGTAGGTTCCCAGATCCCTGCTTACAGGATCAATTGTCAGTGGTGTTTTGTCAATGTGATAGTTACAAGTGGAGTCATGACAAGTCAAGACAAAGAATATGATTATACATTTCTTAGCATTAAGTATTAGTCCATGATTTGAACACCATCTATTTATTTTGGACAAGCCCTCTTGGAGGATGACAGTATCCTCTGGGGAGATTATGATGGTGCCAAGGCTGCAGTCATTTGCCAGCTTGGTCAGCCATAAACCATTAACAGTAGTTTTTGACTTTCAAGAACTAAACACCAAAGAGGAGTTGCCAAAAGACTGAACTCTGGGGTACACCACCAGTGACAGTTTGGAAGAGGTACAGCCACCCACCGTTATTTCCTGGGTTCTGTTTGTGAGCCAGTTTGCTATCCGATGAGTTACGAAGGGATTTGTACATAGCTTGGAAATATTATCTATGATACCTGAGTATGGAATGGTGTTGGACACCTTTGTGAGGTCTGGATAAGTGGTATGTACTGAATGCCCTCATACATTGCTACAATAACTTTTTCAAAAAAAGCAGCTGTTCAAGTAAGCAGAATCTGCCCTTGACAAATCCAAACTGGCCTGGGTCAAGAGTCTGAAGGTTATGTATTTCCTTATTTATTAATTCCATAATCATCCCAGAGACTTACAGATGGGGCTGATCAGGCTTATGAGTCTATAATTATCCAGATCTGTTGAAGCCCCACCTTTGTGCAAGGAAATGACTGGTGGTGTCACTATTCATCTGGCATGAAGCCTGTTTTGAGGCTGATATTGAATAGCTTCTGTAGGGGGGCTGACAAGTCATGTTTCAGGCTGACCAGTAGGCAGCATAGTATGTTGTCCAGCCCCATAGAAGTATTTTTCTTGGTCTTAGATAGCACTTTGAGGACTTGTTCCTTGGAGATTGGGGGTGTAGATGTGGTTATGAAATCGGACAATGCTGAAGGGGAAAGGGGAATGAAGATCGAGCTAAATTGGTCTGCAAGTAGATTGCCAATGTTCTCTGGATCTCAGTATGTGCTACCATTTGTCATTAGTTCTGCACAGTGCCGGACATTGTTTCTGAGGTTTCTAGCACAGTTAAAGAAGACTTTGTAGTTATCCTTCATGTGGGTGGTTATTTTTACCTCATATCTCACTTTGGTTGATTTGATCAGAGTCTGGATCTCCTTGAGTAGTTTGGGAAAAGAGTTTTTGGAATCTTGAGAGTTAATTTTATTTTGTGTACATTGATTTTTTTTTTCTTTTCTAATAGATCCTGGTTATAATAAGATCACACCATAAGGGTTAATTTTTAATTTTGCTTTGTATTTATTTCAGAGGGGGGCAGCTGCATCTATACAGCTATTTACACATGCATATAATTTGGTAGTAAAGTATTACACATAAGCATAAGGTCACCGAGATGGAAGAGATCAAGACTCAGACACCAAAATCATCAGCAGTATACTACACATCACACCTCTCCAAGACCATCACAATACATATAATCCATCATATGCTGAGGTTCTAAAGATTAACTTGCCTACATCTCAAAGAACTATAAAACACAGCACAGGCACAAAGCACAATCAGCAAATTAAGTCTGCATCCTCACATAGCACAAGAAGTCTAAAAGTCATAGATGCTGAGCCCATAAGGCAGGCATTGACCCAACTGAACATTCTTGTTATAGATTACTCCATTGTAAGGACTCCCTATTGAAATCTTGGCACTCAAAATGCCAACTGCCAAAAAGTAAAAAAAGACTGAAAACCCGGACAAGCATGAATCTCGAAAATTGTTCTCCTCCTTAAAACTTCTTTTTGCAGTGGGGAAAAGCCCCCCTGCAAGCCTCCCACATCCCTTGAACTTATATATATCAACCCTGAGACTCCAATACCTCAAAAAAGGGAATATTCTGAGAAATAACATCTCTGACTTAGTATATGTGAGTCCCTTCTTTATGCCATTCAATCTCCATGTTTCAGGACTCACTCTAGTAGGACCTGACATTTTAGATGGTTCCCTACTGCAAGACATAAATATGTGTCTCTTACCAGGCAGTGCAAGTGAAGAGTAATGATTAATTGCTTGTCTGTTGCCAGCATTTGTCAGGTCACACACGCACTCAAGTCCTTGAACAAGTACGAGTAAGACTCTGGTCACAGTTCATGACAGTGTCAGTGACTTGAGGTGTACCTCCCTGAACTGCATGAAGAGAGACATGATGGAGCTCTCAGACTATGTGTCCAAGGCAGGTATGAGCCTAGTACTGAGCAGTATTCTACCTTCTCCAAAGATGACACCATGATATGAGCAAGAAATAACTGACTTCAGTAACTGGCTTAGGTTTTGGTGTCATTCAAAGGTAGTGCAATATTTGTTAGCCTGGAATGATACAATCAACAGATCACACTGCTTCACCAGTGATGGACTGCATCTGTCCCCTCTAGGATTTTGATTATTGTCAAAAACATTGTCCCCCCCCCCCCATAGTGCCTTTCTTAGGTAATGCCAGCCTGATAAGCCTACAAACATAATGAAACAAGTAAATGAAAATATGAAGGTGTTACTGATCAATGCTAGGAGCTTAAACAAGAATCCCCACTCCCTATAAGCCCTTCTCACCCAGGAAAACATTGACATCCATGTAGTGACTGAGACACTGTTTAAAATAGCGAATAGCACTCTGGCTGTCCAGGGCTATAATGTCTTCCACACATTTAGAGATTTCTCTTCAGTAGAGTCAGTGAGCTGAGGGCTCTGGCATGGACTGTCTGTTCCATTCCAGAGTGTAGGGAGCCTCTGGGTTAATGAATCAGTCCCTCAGCACTACCTATTTATTTCTGTGTTGAGGTTTAAGTCACTTGTCTCATGGCTCTGATGGATTGGATTTTCTGAGTGGAGCATGTCCATTAATTCAGGATTGGACAGGGGTCTTTCCTGCTGCTGCGCTGCAGTGAGATACATCCCAAATGGGGCATCATAACAATCATTGGCCTTCATTAAAGAGGAGGAGAGAAAGCACACAACAATCTCTTTGATCTAGATGATGAACCCTTCCTTCATGATGGTGCAATATATAAGGTCTTCTTCCTAACCACTTTGCAATGTGTGTGTGAATGAGGAGGTTACTGTCAACCTGGGTCCCTAGGTCCCTGATTACCTCTTCCGTACTTAATGGATTACTGTGGGTTCTCCTTGAGAGCAGTTTTGCAACCCCATCTGTGACATATGGGGTTTACATTTAAGCTGGTGAGTTTGTCTATGATGCCACCATCCGGTCGAGTTGCATTGATGTTTTTTTTAGCTTTCACCTGGGGGGGCTCTGAGATGTGAGGAGGGAGGGTTAGGATAGTTATTTCTCTGGGATTCTTCTTTTTGGGGGGGGGGGGAGAAATTGCACTGAATCTGTCTGCCAATGTGTTGTTGGCAATGTCAGTGGGTTCAGTGTATTGTGTATTTTTTTGACTAACTTGAGCATATGGGAGTTTTTCCACAGGTTTTCTAAATATAGCTAAAAAAGGCCTTGTGATTGTCTTTCCTCCTGTGTAAAGTTTTTGTTATGGCTGGGGTCCACCAGACGGCACCCCCCTTGGGGGGGGAATGGGTCTTGGTTTTTTTGGGATTGCATGATCCATGCATTTGAAGGTGCCCATAGAAGGCATTTGCAACTTCAGTCTAAGAAGTGTGAAGTTTGCTTTGAGAAGTTCTTCACTGTGGTCTTTTTTCCAAGGCTGAATTTATTTGATGGTCTGATCTATAATAGCAAAGAGGGATATACTATTTGTGTGTCCATTTGCATGTTTGTGATGATCAGTATGTCTCCTCTTGTTGTCCTCTTGTGGGGGAATGGTGACTAGTTGTTCATTTGCATTTGAGTTTATGAATTGTAGGAACCTTTGGGGTGTTGGGAAACGAGTAATGTTTCTCCTATAGTTGTTAGTTGTTGTCTCCCAAAATGATGGTATTGGACATTCATACTTTCAGTATTCCAGTATCTTCAGGAAGGCTGTGGGGTTCCCTGAGTTGGAGAGGTGTGGTCTGTAACATGCTACAAACTGTAAGGCAGTTTGCCTATGATTAGTACTACCTGGAGTGTGGGTGTGGTGTTTGATGATGATGGATCCTCCTCCTTCTCCTTCCTTGTCAAGTTTGCCGGTTTTGGGCATGAAGGAAGTAAAACCTGATAGTGCTGGGGTGTGCTGGGAGCTGCTCAACAGGTTTCAGTCACTTTCACAGACAGACACTCTCTATTCTATACTAGGGAGGAGGAGAGGCGTGCATCTTGAAGTTTAGACTTCTGGCATTGAGCAGCATTACCCTAGTTTTTTTCCACTTGTTTTTTCTAGGGAGGTAGGTTTGTCATTTGTAAAAAGGCAAGGTGGGGTGGCAAGAGCCAATATCAATAGCCAGGGGGGGGGTGACAGCAAGCTGCTCCCCGCGCTAAGCAGCGTGGCTTGTCAAAGCATGTCATCCCAAGCAGACAGACATGGATCCCCTTAGAATGACAGCCAATTTAAAAACTGATTTTTTTTTTTGTTGTGTGTGGCATCATTCTTGGTATCAGCTATGTCTCTCTCTCTTTTCATGTAGTAGGGAGGGAGGGGCAGGTCGTTTCACACCACATGGCATGTACAATGACTGAGTCATTGTTGCTGCTGTGGAGTGACCTGAGGTGTGTCTGACTCGGAGTCACTATTACAAGTGTGTCTGGCATGTTGTTTGGCCTTTGGGCGTGTTTGCTGCTTTTGCACACTTTTTTGTGAACTATGTGTTGCATGTGCTATATGTGTCTGTGGTGGGTGCTTTGGGTGTCTGCTTTGGAGGCCTCTGTTGTTTTGGTAGATTTTTATCAAGTATGTTTTGTGTGTTTATGTGTTTGGTTTGCTGTTGTGATAGTTCTATGTGAGACTGGGTTTGTGGTGTGCGTGGTTACCTTCTCCTCCTGACTGGTCTTGCCAGTTCTGAGTTGAGAGAGCTCAGCCTCCAGTTTGGCTATATAGTTGCATCTCATATATTTGTATTTGTTGGGAGGAGGGAGAGGGTTGTGTGTACACAGGCAATTGCAACATTGCCTCAAGATTCCCAGATTCACCAGCTGAACAGGAGAGGGGCGCCAGCAACTGACCCTTGACATGCTAGAAATAGTGAAAAAGATTGCTGTGTAACTGAGTCAGAAAGGACCTATAGGGAGATGTGTACTCAACAGAATTTAGGTGAGAAAGTACTTTCTTTTGTTTAAGAGTGCTTTACCTGTATAAAAATGCTTTAGGAGCAAGTGCTGAGATTTTCAGATAGAGTATAGGCTGTTTAGATTGCAAGTAGAACAGTTCTAAGGGAAAAATTGAAGAGCAGGCGAGCCAGAGAAAAAAGTTTTAACCTTGTTTAATCCGCTATCCATACGACCAAAGTAAAAAGATTTTTTTAAGCAGTGAACTACAAAAGAGCTAGGAATGAGAATGAATTTAGACCAGCTACTGTGCAGGAGAGGAAAACAATGTGGAGGTGTCTCAATCTGCATCCAGAAGAGACTCACATCAGGGCTGGTAAAGCAACATGATACACTAGAGCTTCTTAATGTCTAAATAACCATCAGAAAGGTCCTGTACCATATATTGGCTAGTCACTTTTTAACTTCTCCAAGTCTTTTGGGTTTCTAATGCCATGACAGGAATGGACCACATTCCTATGTCAAAGTACTATTAAAGTTTATGAAATTAGTATCATTTCAATCTTTGTTAGCCAGACGTGCTCATTGCAGCACCCGCAGTGTGCCCAGTAGTGACTCCTTCTGTAATTCATATCACATTACATGTATCGGTAACATATCTAAATACGATTGTAAATTATTTTCTATAAGACCCATTGCTCCTACTACTATTGGAACTGCCTGGGTATCCTTCTTCCACATTGCGCATGTTTCTGCCTGCAAATCCTGGTATTTTATGACTTTGTGTCTCTCTGTATGTAAGAGACTGTAGTTGCTGTGTGTAGCAATTTCAATGATAATGCTACTTTTTTCTTCTTATCATGAGCAACTATATCTGGCTTTCTCACATCTATTTTTTGAACTGTTGGTAATGGATGATCCCATATGATATAAACTTAATCTTTTTCTGTAATACTTTGTGTTTCGTTTCCAGTGTTTTTTTAGCTACTTCAGTATTATAATAATTACACAGTCACCAATGCAACAGTCTTGCCATGTTATTATGCCTTTCAGTATACAGTCCTTCTGCCATTAGTATATCACAACCAGCAACAAGATGTGAGACTGCTTTTAATTGTGTTTTACAAAACATACATTTGTCTGTTTTTCCCAAATGTTCAACGGACTTTGTAAGCCAACGTGTATGTAGTCCACTGTCTTGGGCCGCCAATATTAACCTTTTGTGTTTTGGTTTAAATTTGCCTCTCCTTAACCATTCCTGTGATCAATCCTGATTAACGTGAGGTTGTTCCAACAGTTTTTTATACTTGTAACTATATTTATGCATTTTCCACATTTCTTGCCTTCTCATCTGATCTTTTACCTTATATTCTTTCTTTTGGCACATTCAGTTGCTGCCTGATTTTTGTCTACTTCTGGTTTGATTTCCATTCTCACTTGATGCTGATATGGTTCTGCTAAACTAAGCAGGGAAGACGTCTTAGACTTATTCTCCTCATGTTTCAAAACTTTCATTACATTTGAGTCTTGTGAGGTCAGCAAATATGCATGCAGTCCCACAGTTGCAGATCTATACATGTAATCAATTTCAAGGAGTCTCATACCTCCTTCAGAACGGGGAATATATAGTCTTGGTATACACTGATTTTTTCATAAATCATTTGATGAGCATGAAGCACCCTTCTTGTTCTCCTGTACAACCTATCCAACACCTTTTGGGTTGAGTCAGTCACTCCAAAACTGTAAGTTAAGACAGGAAGAACTAATTTGTTTATAGCCTGGACTTTGTTACTAGATGTCAACGCTGTTTTCAGTATTAATTTTAGTCTTCTAAAATATACGTTACTAAGTTTTATTCACAATTGTTCATGTTTTAATGTTGATCCTTCATCTACTCACAAATATTTATGTACTCCCCATTTGCTCAACTTCTTTTATGTCACATTCCTGTCCCAAACTGATGTTTTCTTGGTGCTGTAACTTTCCTATTTTAAAGGTTGCTTTTGCACATTTATAAAAACCAAACATACTTATATCATCTGAAAAACTTTTGATCACTTGCAGTTGTGCTTTTTGTTCCTCATCTGATGAGCTATACAGTTTTAAATCATCTACAAAAAGAAGATGAGAAGTCTTTATACTTTGTTGTTTTCTGGGATCCAAATTGTGATAATGACCTAATCTGTTAAGTAGACAGCTTAATAGGTTCAGGGCAAGACAAAAGAGCAGCAGTGACAGAGTCACCCTAGAATATCCCCATTTGAACTTTTATCCCTGGAATAATAATTTATCCTTTATCATGGCTTTACTGCAAAGTGGTTTGCCACTGTTTCATGGTCACTGTAATGTAATCAATCAGTGTAGAGTGTATCTTATACATTTTTAAGCACTCTTTTATCCATGAATGTGGGATGCTGCCAAATGCTTTTTCTAGTCTAGCCATGCCATACTTAGCTTCTTCCCCTTTTTACAGTTCTCCATTATGACTTTATTTAGCAACAAATGATCATTTGTTCCATATGACTTTCTTTTATTACCTTTTTGTTCTATTGCCATAATGGAATTTTCTTCCAAATGACTATAAACTCTGTCGGCATCAATACCAGTGTATGGTTTATATGTCGTCAGAAGGCAAGTTATTGATCTATAGTTTTTATGATATGTTGCAAGCTCACTCTTAAGTACGAGTATTGTTTTTCCTGTTAACCAGGCTGATGTCTGTTCAGGGTGTGCATACAAATAGCTCTTACACATAGCTAAATCTCTATGTAAAAACATTAATACTTTTAGCCAGAAGTTAGGTACTGCATCTGTGCCTGGGGTTTTCCAGTTAGGAGCTTTTCTTAACTTTGTTTCAATCTCTCTGGCTATTACTTCATCCCATTTCATATCCTATACATTTGAATGTCTTATTCTTTCTTTATTTCTTCTATCCATTTACCATCTTTGTTACATTCTACAGGATCTTCATAGATACTTCTCCAACACATATCTATTTCTTTCCTTTTTGG
Source organism: Protopterus annectens (assembly GCF_019279795.1). Classification (NCBI taxonomy): domain Eukaryota; kingdom Metazoa; phylum Chordata; order Ceratodontiformes; family Protopteridae; genus Protopterus; species Protopterus annectens. The sequence goes on from NC_056732.1 coordinate 553,480,199, forward strand.
TGGTGTTTGAATTCCTTTTTTCTTGTTTTCCTAATTCTCTATAAAAACTTTTTGGGTTGTCAGTCTTCTTCTTCTTCTTTCAGCTTTTCCTGGTAAGGGGTTGCCACAGCGGATCACCTGTCCACTCATGACTGGCAGTGGAGTTTTACATTGTCGAGTTGCCAGCCCGGAGCCCAACCTTCCACAGAAGGCACACACACGCAGTCACGCCTAGGGCAAATTTAGAGTGTCCAATCCACCTACAGCATGTCTTTGGGATGTGGGAGGAAACCAGAGCACCCGGGGGAAACCCATGCGACACAGGGAGGACATGCAGACTCTGCACAGAAGGCCATCTGCATATCTTATAAGTTTTTCTGCCTGTGCTGATATTTTTAGTTTATTATTTGTAATAATGCACGATAGATCTTGATCTGTTCTATATTTCACATTGCTTTCATCACGTCTATCTTTCTGAGTATTTTTGTTGATCTGTTCGCTCTTCTATACTCTTCTAACAGTGACTCTTCTTGTCTTAATTGCTTTATGGTTTTCTCTATTCGATTCTTCCATGATGGCATTCAATTTCTCCCTTTCCTTTCCGTTACTACCCTAAAACAATATGTTATTAATTTAGCTGCACAGTAATATATTCTATTTACTTCTATTATATCGCATGAATCTATATAGACAGTCCTAATTACTGTATTCATTTGTTTTATCAAACTTTTTAACATTTTGGGTTGTATTGACTTCCTGTAGCCTATTTCTTTCATTGATCTTAATATGTCTATCCATCTCTATTAAATCACGCAACTCTACTCTTAGATCATTTCCTTCTAAATTGAGGGCACATTTTTTGTTCTACATTTCCTGCGAGCATTCTATAGAAAGTTCCATAGCATCTGCCTGTGCCACATTCTCTTAATTTTCATCCTGTGTCATCTGTTGCTCTTTCAAATGGGAACTCACTGGTCTATCACAACACTGACTGTGTCAGAGTTGCTACAGTTTACTATTCCTAAGGTTACCATACGTCCGGGTTTCCCCGGACACGTCCTCCTTTTTGGGCTCCTGTCCCTGCGTTTTTTGAAAATTCTGCAATTTAATCGCAGAATTTTCAACAAACAGTCATCTCTATTTCGGAGTCTTTCCTCTGCTTTGTTTTTTTTTTTTTTTGATTGGCTCATATACTTGTATACGAGCCAATCAAAAAACAGAGCTCTGTTCAATGCGGAACTGCTTGATGTTCCGCATTGAACAGAAAAGAGTCCACTGTGAGCGTTTTTGATTGGCTTGTATACCATTTTACGAGCCAATTAAAAAGCAGAGCTTTGTTCAATGTGGAACTGCTTGATGTTCCGCATTGAACAGAAGAGGGTCCGCTGTGCGAGGTTTTGATTTGCTCGTATAATGGACATACCGTATACCCCAAACACAGACCTTTTTTTTTTTTTTTGCTCTTCAACTAAGAGGGGAGCAAAAAAAAAAAAAGGTCTTTAGTTTTAGTCCTACAAGAGTAAAGACCTTTTTTTTTTCTTTTATTTGCTCTTCAACCTAAGAGGACAAAATAATATGTGCTGGTACCAGCACATATTTTTTCGTCCTCTTTTACATACAAACAATTATGGTAACCCTAACTATTCCTTCCCTTGCTGTGCAACTCCAGCTGAATGTTTGTACTGGTTTCCTATGGAAGGCTCCAGAGTGTCTTCATGTGGCAACTGATGAGATGTTTCCCTGGTTTCTCCTTAGTTTGGGGATCCATTGCTCTAGCCTGCTGTGATGTCATCAGAGTTAGATTTTGTACATTAAATCCTTCACTTCACAGGTAATCCATAACCTCAATTTCTATTTCTTTAACTTCTCCATTATTAATCCACTTTTCTACTTTTCCTCTTTATTTTCTTATTTTTTTGTATTGTAAAATGTTTCATGTCCAGTTGCCTTTGCCTGTATTTCTCTTCAAATATCTTTGGTGCTGCTCTTTTTGTATTGATTAGGTTTGCTTTCTCCTTTGCATAAATACTGCACTATATTAAATCTTTTTCTTTTCCATGTCCATATTTCCTCTTCAGATGTCTCCTGCTCCTGCTGTTTCTCCTTACTTTGGGGACTCATTGTTCCATCATGCTGTGATATAACCTGTGTTAGGCTAGCTAGCTATAGAACTCCCTTCATGTCACAAGAAAGCCAAAATGCCTATTTGCAGAAAGTAGAATCACTCAGTATTAAACTCAATACCATTTTCCTAGGTGATCTAAACAATCAAACTATAGACTGGGAAACCTACACCACCACTGGTGCACAAAGATTACTGGACTTTGTTAATACAAATGCTCTTGAACAATTAGTCAGAGTACCCACTAGGAGGAATAACATTTGAATCTTGTGCTTCTAATATGGGAGCATCTTGCACCATCCCTTGCACATCTTCATCACTTGTTAGGTTTAACTATAAAGCAGTCTCCTTCAAAATAAAACTGAAACTAGAGATCCCTTCCACCCAAGGCACCTTTAGAAACTTCTTTAAGACAAACTGCCTACTGCTAAATGAAACATTGGCAAGCTTCATATCCTCACTAAACCCACTTAACGCCACTGAATACACAGGAACGTACACCACTGCACTATACCAGCATGTAAACAGTTGCATACATGCAGCCATTGTACAGCATAGGAGCAAACCCACAGGTTGACCCATTATATCAACAAGCTTTTTAATAAAAGGAAAAGAATTTGGCCAAAAGTAAGAAGAGTAATTCCCAGAATATAAGAGCCCTGAAATAAACAAACTCCTCAAGAGCTTAATAAAATCAACCAAAGCCAAGTTTGAGGCTAAAATAGCTACCCAAACTAAAGACAATCACAAGGCATTTTGTAGTTATGTTTGTAATCTCAAAAAGTGCAACATAGTAATCTGCTGAGCTAACTGTGAAAGACGTTACCTATACTGAGGCTGAAGATATAGTGAACCTTCTGGATGATAAATTTATCTCTAACTTTACCCCCTCTCCCTTCAATCTGTCCTTCAAGATATACCTAAAACTGGTTCACCTCCAGCTATCACACAAAATCAAGTCCAAAAAGTGTTATCAAAAGCTAAAAATACTGCATCAATGGGTCCTGTCAGTATCCCTGGAGGCATCTTAAATAGCATGAAGCACAGTTTTCCCACACCCTAACAACACTGTTTAATCTCAGCCTCCATACAGGTTTTGTACAAAGTGAATGGAGAACAGCTACAGTCATTCTCCCTGCATAAATGGGGATCTTTCACGGACCCAGGCAATTACAAGCCCATAAGTCTGACCAACCTCATGTACAAAGCCATGGAAGACTTATCCTGGAACTAATCAATCAGCTCATATGGATCCTCCAAACACTGGACCCATCTCAGTTTGGATTTATCAAGGGCAAGTCATGCTTACACATCCTAATGGATTTTTTTGAAAAGGTCACCAAAGAGATGGTTGAAGGCAAATTTGTATGCACAGTATACCTCACGCTAGCCAAATAAACTGAGAATAATCCCCTATGTCACCCATTGGATTGCCAACTGTCTCACAGATAGGATACAGATAATCAAAACAGAGGACGTTACCTCCACAAAGAGACCGGTCACCAGTGGAGTCCCCATGGTTCTGTGCTGGGACCTCTCCTGTTTGGCATCTACTTTTCTCAAGTAAAAGCCAATACCAAAGGGCTCTAGCTGACTGTCAGCAAATGACTACAAGCTAGGAGCAGTAATTTGAATCCCCAAATAACTTAGCTATCCTGCAGGAAGGTTTGTCCCAAATAAATAACTGGTGCCAAAATCATGAACTGAAACTAAATGCCAAAAAATGCATTATTGTATCCTTTGGTAAGTTGACTACTCCAGGAAATTACCACATTGACAATATGCCCCTAAGAGTTGATCCAGTTGTTCAAAAGTTGGGAACAATGGCCTAACTTTTGACCAACATGTGTCCATTGTTGTATGAAAGTACTTCTACATTGCACAGCTTATAAACAAAGGGATTGTGTCTAGATCTAGGGACGTCATTGTCCTCCATTACTAAGGTCTCTTTAGGCCAGCCATTGAATATAATTCCCCTTTTGGCATGTATCTGTGAAGAAACATGCAACAATTGAAACTCCCACAGAGATACCTTACTAAAAGGTTACAAGACCTAAACAACATGTCCTATATGGAATGATTCAAAGCCGTCATTATAGTCGGTATCCTACAGACTGCTTAATAGGTGACCTGTATCTGGCATACAAGTCTAACTAATTACTAATACTAATTGTGCTTGTCTCGAATATCAAATGTAAATAATGTACTGTTTTTCTGGAGCTTTTCTCCCCGGGCCTCCACTGAAAATGGGCCACTGGCCGAGTCGGACTATTTCCTTGTTAACAAATGTGATAAATAAATAAATATAATACAAGGCGTTCTCTGACTCATTACTGATGGATTGACTGTACATCATCAAATCAAATGGCTTTAGAAATACTTGGTCTATTTATCTAACCTCTTCAGCAACATCAACAGAATGATTTGGAGGGACAGTTTACCTCATAGACGATACTGCTGCTCTGGAACAGACTGCCATTCCATATAAAACAAAGTTCATCCCTGTCCATATTCAAGCACAACTTAGATCTATGGATATGAAACATAAAATGTACCCAAGGACTGCCCCCTGTACTACTAATAGACAGAGTCAGCTCCTAAATGTTTTATGCCATGCATGGGTCCCCTCAAATTATCTATGGCATGATCTCAGTTATTCTCATTAGGGTTAATATAAAATTATTGACCATGGGCTGGTTAAGGCCAGTCTATAACCAAACGGGATAGGTTATTTTGAGCACAAAAAACGGCAATCAGCTAGGCTTAAAATGGCTGACAAGGGCAGCTAACTAGTACTTAACTATGAACCTATGAACCTACACTGGACTTTTGAATTGAGCCAAGTCATCACTCAGCATTCATAATTACAGTGAATGTGACTTATCTGTGGTCTGGTTTGACCAGGGAGGAAGTTACAATTGGTAGGGAGCAAAGCTGACCCATATTGGTAAGGACCAAATCCAGGATTATATCCCCCCTGGTTGGAGTGCACTCTAAATTGTCCAGAGAACTTGTATTGATGAAGTCTAGAATTTTCTGGGCATAGAAGTTTGAGGATGTACAAATCTCCCAGTTTATGGAGGGGTAGTTGAAGTCTCCTAGGAGAATGGTGCTTGATTTCATAGTTATGGACTCTATACTAGTTAGGGAGGAGGTACGGGCTGAGGGGAACATAAAGCATGTCCTGTGGAAAGTTATGATATGATAAGGAGTCTGTTAATAGTATGCTGGACATGGATGAGTTCCAGTTTATTATCTGATCTAACAAGTCTTAGAAAGTCTGAAGGTGATTTTTTTTAAATGCTTTCATCTAATACAGTAGGCCTGAATGTTTGATAGACACGGAAGCCCTGCAATGACAAAGTGTTTTCATTAGTCTTGAACCTGGACTCTGTGTTGATGCATATATCAATACTTTCCAGGGTAAGGAGTATTGCAGGGAATGGAGTTTTTTGTTATTGTTCCTGGCTTTGAGCAGCAATACTTTTATATTATCCAGATTCTGTTTTGTTATGATTGAAGCTTTAGAAGTCTAACATTGCCTAAAAAGGCACTAAGAGAATGGATAAAACTATAGCTGGTATGCAAAAGACTTGGGAGGGAGGTGCAGGCCATTTCTAGCAAAGCAGTTAGGACTGTTTGCTTTCTCCTCTGAGGCTGATATATATTGTACCCCCTTTGAATGGCATCAGAAACTAAGCCAGTTGTTGAAAATAATAACCTTTTTTTTCTATTGTGGCATAATTATTAGTGATGGTAGAATGTTGCTCAAGGCTAGGTTCATAGTCTCAGACACATATTCCGAGAGCACCATCATATCCTCCTTCAAAGGAACAGCATAACCACCCAGTGTTGAGCCATAATCCTACTTTCCAAGATGTCATAATCAGTACAGACAGCAGAGGCAGGTACCTTGATCATAAAATAGTTGAGGCCAAAATCATACGTGTATGTCAAGATTACCTGCAAGTTGACATATCAGGACAGTACTATGTACTTCTCCACCCATACTGAGAAATGCTTCCATTTGAAAGTATACACCTGCATTGGGATCAGAAGCCAGTCTCTAAGGTGGTACTACTTGTCACCACAGTTCTGGGGGTGGTCTTTAACATAGCTCAGGAGAGTTTTCTGAATAGCCAGGTGCTTGCCAGTCTGAAAGCATATCCAACATGATTAACCGAAGATGACAATAATGAGCTTTGTTTTTTCATGTGTGTCTGCACTGATGCACATAATTTGCCAGGTATGGGCTAAAGGACTGAATAAGTGGCTTACAGTATCTACAATCTCATTCAGTTCATGTAAGAATGTGAACTGTTGACAATATGATGTTCCTGAATGTTCCTGAATATGTTGCACTGACAGCAGAACGTCATTTCCCTGAACAGTGGGTTGGAACAAGTCCCCCCTGCTTGTATCACACAATGGACTGCTTGTCTGACTGGATGAGAATAGACACCAGAAGCAATTTTGACTCCAAGGTGAGGAGGAAGGGTCTCACCTTCAAATGTCTAATGTTCATTTGATTTTATTTATTTATCAAAATAATGTGGTTAAAAAAAGAGAATCATGGCTAGGCTTAAAATGGCTCTTCAGGGGCATTAGCCTAGTATTCTCCTATAATCCTGAGATCCTATGCAAAGACTTGCAGGACTTATCACCATCCCAGATCCAAGATACAAGGATCTGACACCAAATGAAGGTTCATGAGTGAATGATGGCTCTGAAGCACCTAACACCTCACAGTCCATTGTAACATCCACATCCTTGGGTATGCAAATGCTACCATGAAGATTACAGCACTCATTAAGCTCATAAGAAGCAGAACAGTCTATTGTCAACACTGAAGTGTGTCCTCACCGAGGTTGCCAAGTCCATGACCTCCTTTACATTCTTTAAGATCATGACTATTACATAGCATCCAACTCCATGCTACTAAAGGCAGTCATCTGAGCAAGACTCAGAAAGGACTTCCTCCAGCTTTTGGACACCGTATTATTATTACTGACAGCATCCACTTCAGGGACATTTCCAGACAGTCCTTGGATGAGGCTACCAGGAACTAGCCATTCATTTAATAAATCATAAGGAACTCATTTTCCTGTAAGGCTTCAAACTAAAATGGCTAACACCCTGGTAAAGATTCTGGTTAAACAGAAAAAATGGCAACAATCTATATTAGAAGTGATGTCCACCAAGCACAAACTGCAGCAATCTTTTGATGTCAAATGATGATATGCCAAAGGGCATCAATCATGTCCGGTGGCAGCATCCAGCAAACCTTTTCCAGGTGACCATCCAAAAATCAGATATAGCAGATGTGCTGGTTGAAACTGCTGAAATTCAGAATGGGACAGAACTTGTCCATCCATTTCAGGACCAGAAAGAGGAAAGATTAAAACTTTCTTTTCTTCCAAAAATGGGACAGCCACTCCAATTCCTTGGAGCAGTTGAGCCTGTAATTGTTCCAAGAGTTCTGCTGAGATGGATTCACCCAAAGATGCTCTTTCTGAGGACAAATCATCTTGTTCTAGAACATGGCTGAGCATGACCATGTCTAAACCACACCTGTTCGTTTTTCTCCAAGGCAGAGTCAGTTTAGAGGACCACCCTTCCCCATTAACAGTCCCAGTCCTGAATTAGTACTACAAGGAAGGGTCATATTCATGGGTAATCTGGCAGCACTGGGTGGCAAAAGCCTGTGTGAGAACCTTGCTCAGGTGTTGAGGAGGCCTCTTCCTCTTTTGTGTTGCTTGAGAACAGAAAAGGTAGAAGTAGAGGTTGAAAAAGCCTAATCATAAAAAAAACATGCACAGAGTTGATGACTTATTCCTCTTCAAGAGTACACTGCACAGCTCCTGAATAGGCTGAACAAAATGTATCTCCACAAGAAATTGGCATCCAGGACCATGTAACTGGGCTTCTCATTAGCAGAAGCCAGTCTCAGCCACGCAGTCCTGCCTAAACACACACTTGAACCTATAGCCCTGGCCAAAACTATGCTTCTCTTGAGGGGGGAAGGATCACAGTCAGATCCCTTGGTAGGACTGGATGCCCAAGCCTGCATCATCTGTTTCCCTACCTACTGGGATACGTAGCTTGTGTAACAGCATGCATGCAGGTGTCCCATAAGCAAACACTTGTGTAAGTTACAACTGCAAAGGAAGGCGTTAGGTTCTCCATCTATATGACCAAAGAGCTGCCACTCCATAACACCCAACTCTCACCTCCAAAGGAAATGAATGGTCTGAATATGGTTTTGACCTAACTGGGGATCAAATGGGTTGCTGGGTTCTCACTCTGTATGAGGAATGAAAAGTCCTGGTTATCATCTTGGAGGAGGAATAAATGGTTCAACTGGGTACAGACTGGTGAGCCATTGGGCAGATCACATGGATGGAGTAGGGGAGGAATTACAGTGAAACACAGGGTAACCCACTGTAGCTGCTGTAGACTTATTCTTAGTGTCTCAGTGAGATCTTCCTTGAGCCCAGATTCTGAGAGGTCCTCTAACTTATCAAGCACCTTGATAACCAGATGGACCTGGAACTAAAGCATGTGAGTTGAATCCATGAGGACATTAAGCCACATAGTAAAGGAGAAGTAAATTTTCCTTCTACACCTACTCTAAATTTTAGACTCCTGGTTATTTGTAATGGCAATAGAACATAGTGGTTTGAGACCTGTTGTGGACCAAAGAGGTCATAGAGAATCAGTACTACAATGCTTGGACAATTGGTGTACCCTTCAAGTGGAGGCTTGTAAAGTACATCTCCCTTCTTGGGGTCATAAGAGGCAGAGTCAAAGAGTTTCCAGGTTGTTTGAAAAGTATATGTAATAGCTGGCAACATACAGGGGAGCAACCCAGGTATTTTTAAGCCTGAAGCATTTCTAGGGAGAGGGCTCAGGGGCTCAAGTTCTGTCTAAGCTATACCTCATAAGCCTGACAGCCTATCCAAAGATGCATGTCATTCAGGAAACAGGTGAAAGTGGAGTCATTATCCTTGTCTATCTCAGAGAAATAGCCTTGGGATTCTATGAATGTTCACAGGATCTAAGGTACAAGGGAGTCCTGTGCCCCATACCAGTACCCACATGAGTAAACTTGCTCACCATTTTGTACGAAAGTGAGAATGTGACTGATAAGTCCACAGGATTTAATAAAATCCATGTAGGCACATTGTAGAGCCTACACAGAATGTTACCATGTTGGTGTACACAGTTTCCCCTCTGCAGCGCGCCATGCATATTAATCATGGAGCGTTGCGAGGGAGACCCATGGAACATGATTATTGAATCAATGTAGGGAGTGTAGTGCCAACTGTGTCCACAGATGAGTAAGACACTCCTGCACTGTCCAATTGTATAATGTCAATGCTTATTTTATTAAGTGTTTATTTTTTTTTTCTTTCTTTTAAAAAAGCATGTTTGCATGGCATGGAGCGCAGCAATGCCATACAGAGCCAAGACACCTTCCAGACATCTAAAAATAGAAACTGGATGCAATTAATTATCTATTTAGAGGTCATATTTAAACATGTCCAACACAAAGGCAAACGAAAAAACTGTGTATCCACAAAAACTGACTGAGGCAGGCAAAGCAGCACACACCAACAAAAACAAAAACCTTTAATACTGTTAAGTGCTTTTCGTTTGAGACTGTGCTCAAACTTCATCAGACAAAGTGTATTCACAAACCACAAGCATAAATACTCAGCTAATTAACAGCTCAAATGAGCGATAGAAGCAATTAACCAATTAAAAACAACTGAAAATGTTTAAAGACATAAACATCATTAAAAGCATAAAAAATAATAATATAAAAACACAATCAAATAGATATCAAAATTACATACCACCTTCAACTGCAAATAATTAAGATATATCTGTACAAAATATCAAATCAAAAAAATTCTCATAAATATAAAAAGATTAATAATCATATCTAAAAGTCAACATAAAACTACCTTAATAAACTTTTAAGTTTTAAAATACTACTAATAGAACAGCATTCATTAAGTCCAGGGGTGTTATATGCATTTAATCTAACTTGCCACATAAGTTCTAATTCTTCCAGCTTTATTGGAATGGGGCCACCCCTAGAGTCCTCACTGATCTGGTCAATTATTATGAATTTAAATTTATGGTCAGGATTGAAACTAACATGCTTAGCTAAAGCATTCTCAAGTTTATTCCTCTGGATTGCATAAATATGTTCATAAAGATGCTCACGAAGACGTCTCTCCGTCTTCCCAATATAAAATGATGAACAATTCTGACACTGAGCTAAATAGACTATCATTTTAGAATTACAATTAACACAACATTTCAAAAAATATTGATGATTATGTGTATTAAATCTATTAGATTCAATGACATACTGACAATAATTGCAAGACTGGCACTTAAACATACCAAGTGTTTTAGGGTATGTACGTTGACGTTGTTCCAATAATGACTTTAGATTTTTTGCCCTCCTATAAATAACTACTGGTTTATCACCCACTTTATTGAAAATACTGGTGTCACTTTTAAAAATGGCCCAGTTTTTACATAGAATGTCATAGAAAAAATTGCTATTAATACTATAAGTAGTGATAAAAGATGGCACTTGGAGCATAGGTTCAAAGGTTGTAATGATTTTAACTGTAACATTCTCAGAACTACTGTACTGTGCAACTTCCACATTATTAATGTTTAATAATGGTTTAAAAAACTGCCTAGTCCGTTTGGACATCACTTCTTCCATAAGTTCATTAATCATGTTCTCAGGGTAGCCTCGATGGATAAACATACTTTTTAACAAAGAACATTCGTCGTGAAAGTCACTGTCAAGAGTAGAAATACGGGCTGCCCTAACTAATTGACCCTTCACTACAGCTCGCTTTTGGTGCTGAGGGTGGCAGCTAGAATAATGCAAAAAAGCATTAGAATATGAACTTTTTCTATAAATCTTAGCGGTGTATCTCTGTAATAAATGATTTTTAGATAGTGAAATGTCTAAATAAGCTATAGACTCAGTACTAAAAGTAGAAGTAAACTTTAGGAATTGTGTGGTACCATTAAGGTAATTAACTACCATATCACTAATGACTCTGTCACCAATGAGCAAGATAAAAATATCATCAAGGTAACGGGTATAAAAAATCAATCTGTCCTTATATTCAGAGTTAGATAAAACAAATGAATGTCCCCAATGGTCCATTACTAGATTAGCTATACTAGCTATACTAGCACCACAAGGAGAGCCCATCGCTACCCCTACTTTTTGCAAATAAAATTCGTCATTGAACATCAAAAAGTTATTACTGAGAACAATATCCAGAAGTTCATCAATTAAATCAAGCTCATTCCTAGCGCAACCACTTGTTCTTAAATCCTGCCTGATCCAATCGCTAACAATTTTGTGTGGGATACAGGTATGCAAATCTTTTACATCTATAGTTAAAAAAATGTGCTTAGTGTCAAAGGGTAACTCATTAATTTTCTCTAGAAAAGACCATGAGTCTTTACAGATTTGTTTTTCCTTAACTAGGAATTTTTGCAAAATTGCATCAATGACCTTAGCACACGAATATGTAGGTGAGCCTCTGCTATCAACAAGTGGGTGCAGTGGAGGATCTAAAACGTCCATATGGATTTTGGGAATACCAAAAAGACTTGGGAATCTAGGGTATGTAGTAAGCATGTAGTTAAACATTTTCTGATCAATCCTCCCTTCAATAAAAATTTCTTCCAAGGTATTCTTTATATGCAAGTATGCTGTATTAACTTCAGAATGTGAGCTGACTAAATAAGATGAACTGTTCAATAGTTTTAACATCCGGTCTACATAATCAATCCTATCAAAAACAACCATACCCCTCCTTTATCTGGTTTACACACACGAAGGTCATGGACCTTAATAAAATCAATACATTCCTTCTCTGTTATAGAATCAACACTACTGAACATATAGTAATATTCAGACTGGAATCTATGATGAATGTCCAACTCACACATGAGCTCAAACATTTGGAGAAGGGGATGAAGGGGGGAGGGGTTAAAAACACTAGAAATTCTGAATGAATCACTATTAGCAGTACTATTCCAACCCATCATAAGGTTGAAATTAAGTTTCCTAGTGAACAATTTAAGATCAATAATAGACCTCACCACATCTAATTTCTGGGGCGGAACATAAGTGCCTCCCTTAGGAAATAATTCAACATGGTTATTGAATCAATGTAGGGAGTGTAGTGCCAACTGTGTCCACAGATGAGTAAGACACTCCTGCACTGTCCAATTGTATAATGTCAATGTTTATTTTATTAAGTGTTTATTTTTTTTTCTTTCTTTTAAAAAAGCATGTTTGCATGGCATGGAGCGCAGCAATGCCATACAGAACCAAGACACCTTCCAGACATCTAAAAATAGAAACTGGATGCAATTAATTATCCATTTAGAGGTCATATTTAAACATAGCTGAGCCAGTTTGCGTGACATGGTGCTCAGCAGTGCTTATAGGCAGCTCAGAGGTATATGTAAAGGTATAGCTAAATTCCACATATCCTGGTAGCTAAAGGGGTAGAGATACAACTTCATGAACTGTAGGTGCAGGGTTTGAATACATGGAAGAGAGAATAAGCATTTATTTTTGAAATACAAATTATACCAATTATTTTTAAATTCTGGCCTGCTGCACTCCACTAAGCTCTGCCAAGACCTGCGAAGCACTGCATAAACACAATAACGGCTGAAAATGTTTATGCACTGTTTGGCTTTCCTTAACTGGTTTGCACACTAAGCATTGCTAAGCATACGGGTTTTCAAGTTTTCACACTGCTCAGCTCAGCTGTGATAGTCTGTGTGCTGCTAAGTAATGCACCACATTTGTAAATGTTGCCCAATGGCATGTAAGGGTGGGAAAACAGACTATATTAAGCCCAATAGGTGGGAATACAGCATAATCCTTTGGAGTTCTGTCTCTGAAGGATACAATGGCAGACGCTGGTGAGGGTCCGTGCTTTCGGACACAACATTGGGGCATTCTGGAGTCCAGGGTCATGATCAAACTCCTAGTAAAAAACATGAAGACCAGCTGCTGCAGGGAAGTTACCAGGGCTCAGAATACAAGATGGAGGACTGGGATTTGCTGGCAAGGGAACTCACCAGTGCAATTGGTATCCCCCACACAGGTGAGCAGTGTCATCACCACCATGATGACCTGAAAAGATGAAAGGGGGATCTCTTGGACACCTGGGTCCAAGAATTTCAGGCAGGGAATGTCCCACATGTGTGTAAGTATTTCTACCTCTGTTTCATCAATATCTAATCTGAATGTCTGCTAATCTGGTATGCATAATGGTGTGCTTCTCTCCCAACAGCTGCAGAGGAGAGGGCTCGCAACCTCATGGTGCATGCTGGGTTCTTGAACAGGTTGCACCATCAGTGTGGTGAGTATGGATGTATTATGCTAACTGTAGTGAAATAAGCAAGAAAGAGTAAAGCATTACCTGCAATAAAGTATGTATAGTAAAGTTTATTTATTTATTTATTTATTTTATTTATTTTTATTTGTCCTTGGAGTGGAAGGGTCCATTCCAGATTGAGGAGGGAGGGAGAAAAGAAAGAAAAAAAAACAAACAAACAAAATAGACAGTAGTTACATATTATTTAATTAACATAACAAACAACACATACATATTATTTACAACATTGAAGAACAAGACACAACCAGCAGACAACAAACTAGAATCTTGTTAGTACATAACAACATACAACACAAATGTAACAATGAGAAGTTCCTGCTGTATAATAAGTACTAGGCTTATGAGCATCTGAGCTTGCTATCATCAAGGTAGTTAGTGGAAGTTTGTATTGCAATAACTGTGGAAGTAGAGCTGTATTGCAAGACCTGAATAATGACAACTGTTGTCCAATAAAAACTTGAAACAGTACCAGAAACTGCATTAAAGTATATACAATAAATCTGTAGTGCAATAAGTGTGGAATTAGAGCTGTTTGTCAAGAAATGAATAATGAATAATGAATAATGCCAACTGTTCTGCAATAACACATGAACCAATACCAATAACACCAAGGTAAATTGTGTATATCAGGTTTGTCTTCATTTAACCATTGCACTATAACTGTATGCATTCAAGACTGTAAGGTAAGGTACTACAGGCAAGTATAACACTGTAATAGCTATAACATGCAAATATAATGGCAGCCAAATGTCTTATTTAACACATACAGTACAGTTTAAGGCTGTTTCAAGGCCAGTATTGTCCACATAATGCTCTGTCATCCACAAACAACAGGTAAGCAAGGTATATGGGTGAGGTAGCCCACTCCATGATCTGATATTATTTGTTGACTTCACAGATATTTCAAACCAATAACAATATATTGTGTACACCTGCATTCTATATACTAATGTATAGATCATCTACTATCTCTGTCATGCTTTTATTTCATGCATGTGTGTTCTACTGTCACTGCAGTCTAGTATACAACTGTAGTAGTACTACCAGGTCATATATTGGTTCCATGTGAGCTCTAGGCAAATATCAGTTTGTTTGTTGACTTCACAGATATTTCAAACCAATAACAATATATTGTGTACACCTGCATTCTATATACTAATGTATAGATCACCTACTATCTCTGTCATGCTTTTATTTCATGCATGTGCGTTCTACTGTCACTGCAGTCTAGTATACAACTGTAGTAGTACTACCAGGTCATATATTTGTTCCATGTGAGTGGGAGGGTGGCCTAATGGTTAAGGTGTTTGCCTTATAAACACAAGGTGCAGGGTTTGAGTCTCACAAGGGATAATTGGCTAGGCTTAAAATGGCTCACAAGGGCAATTATCCTAGTACTAATCTATGACCTCTATGACCTATGACCTCTAGACAAATATCAGACAGCAGTGACTCAGTAGCACGGTTTGATAAATGCTCTGTCTGTAGTACATTTTGTCACATACAGATCAGGGTTCGAATCCAGTGCTGTGTAACACTAAATATTACAGTATCAGTCACAATGTTTACAGATTCTCTCTCCACAGGAACTACAGTTAAATGGGTGAGGTTGCCCATAGTATGAGTACATAATTGTGTGTTTAGATGTCACAGACTGTTAGAATCATTAGCAAGAATGTGAAAGTACAGCATAACATGAAGGAAATAAATATAATAATAAAATAAAATGAAATAAATAACATGTGTAATCTTGGTATGGCTGTATGCCTGCAGTGTCTGTTCAAAGCTGCTGCAGCCAATTCATACATTTCATGCAGATGTCCTCTGCAGTAAGTGCTACTGGGTTCTATCCCCATGCCTGCGAAGCAAGGCATGATAGTTGTTTAGTTTCTGTACTGTACACATACATGTCTCTCAAGTGTCACTCTGTCACATAATGTAATTAGTAGTGCACAATCCATCTGTCACAAGATTACCATTGGAATGATTACCTAAATTGCAAAGTATCCCTATATCAGCCCACAGTACACTTTGGTAGTTATATAAGTCCACCTGATGTGCCAGTCTTCTGCTTAGTAGTGTATCCACAGTTGTTCCTGCTTGGCCCATACTGTTCATAGGTTCATAGGTAGGTATTAGGTTATCTGCCCAAGGGTATTTATAAGCCTAGCCAGAGTGTGTCGGCTTTCGCTGCCCCATTGATTAATTAACTGATCCTCTGTCAAGCAGAGCCAATGAAGTGATCCCAAGGGTGTATTTTCTGTTACCCATCCACTTGTCAAGGTTTGTCTTGAAGAATGTTAGTGAGGGGCTCTGCCTGATGTAGTTTGGAATTTTGTTCCAAAGCATGGGAGTCTCTGTGACAGGAATCTATCCCTCCAGCATGTTCTATTTATTGTTGTGGCGATGGTTTAGCTCACTAGAGCGTGTGGCTCACAGTGACTTGGATTTTTTTAGGTGGAGCATGTCCATCACTTCTGAGTTGGACATGGCTTTGTAAGTCAGGCAGAGATCACCTCTGAGTAAGCGATATGCCACTGAGTACAGCCGGAGTTTTTTGCAGTCAGACTGCATAGGACATATGTTTGAAGCCAATAATCCTCTTGGTGAGGTACTTTTGAGGTCTTTCCAGCTGTTGGAAGTGTCTTGTGAGGTACATCCCAAATGGGGCATTGTACTCTATGATGGGTCTAATGAGTGATGAGTAGAGGGGCACTATAACCTCTTTATTTCTAGATGTGAACCCATTAGTAATTAGATGGGCCACATAGAAGGATTTCCTAACTACTTTGGCAATATGATTGTCAAAGGAGAGATTACTATCTGCCTGAGTCCCCAGATCTCTTATTACCTCTTCTGTATTAAGGGGGCTGCCACCTATGTGGTAATTCATGAGTGTTTTGTTTTTCCCAAATGGGATGACTATGCATTTTTTGGCATTTAGCTTGAGGCCATGACTTTGACACTAGGTGTCCGTCTCAGTAAGGCCCTTTTGGAGAATGTCCGTGTCAGCCAGAGAGTCAATTATGGCTCCCAGTTTGCAGTCATCGGCATACTTGGTTAGCCACAGTCCTCCTGTGTTTGCCTGTACTTCTGTGAAGTATATGCTGAACAGTAGGGGTCCCAGGACCGAGCCTTGCAGGACACCACTTGCAACTGGTTTAGAGTCAGACCTGGAGCCCGCTATTCTTACCGTGTGAGTTCTGTCTATAAGCCAGTTGTCAACCCATCTCGTGATGTAGGGGTTTATGTTCAGGCTGGTGAGTTTTTCTGTAATACCCAAGTGGGGAATGGTGTCAAAAGCCTTGGCGAGGTCAAGGTAGGCTGTGTGAACCACCTTTCCCTCTTCTATGGCCTTGGTGACTGTCTCAAAGAAGTCAACCAGGTTTAGTAGGCATGATCTGCACTTAACAAAGCTGAACTGGGACAGGTCAAGTGTTTGGAGGCTCTCAATGTTTTTGGAGGCTCTCAATGTCTTTGTTAATGAGTTCCATGATGATGCGCTCCATAGCCTTGCAGACCAGGCTAGTCAGGCTGATAGTTACCAGGGTCAGTTGTGGACCCTCCTTTGTGGAGAGGAATAACCATTGCTGTGTGCCATTCTATGGGCACATAGCCTGTGGGGAGGCTGAGGTTGAGCAGCATGTTTAGGTGGGGGGTTAGTACATTCTGTACTTCATGCAAGATGCAGGCTGGGACACCATCTGGTCCCATTGATGCTGTGTTTTTAGCTTTTGAAAGGGCTGTTTTCACCTGTGCGGCTGGGATTTTTGGGACACTACACTTTTCCAGTATTGTTGTGGGCCTTTTTGGAGGTGAGAGGGGGGGTGAAGTTTGCACTGAATCTATCTGCCAGGATGTTGGCAATATCAGTAGGTTCAGTATATTTTATGCTATTTTGCACTAGTTCAGTGCATATCTGCGAGTTGCCACTTAGATTCTTAACATAGCTAAAGAAGGCTTTGTGGTGATCTTTTGAATCCTTGGCTATTTTCCTTTTGAAGTTAGCCTTGGATGATTTCATGAGGGACCTTAGTTTCTTACTGATACTGATCAGGGATGTCTGTCCCATGCGAATAGCTTGAGAGGTATGTACATGCTACAGCAGTTATAAGGGACTTGCACACATAAAGAAAGGACAGACCCGTAGAGTAGATAGTAGTACTGTTGTCAAGTAAATATCTTAGAATGGTACTAATGGACTGTTTTTCTCTCTCTCCCCACCCCTTATCTTCATTTCTTTGTTATTGTTATCCATATGATTATGGTTTACTATTCACATATGTTTTTAAATTACCTGTATTTTGGGCATGTGTATTATTATTGTTATGTATTATAATGGTTGCATATTAACATATCTTGTTCAATTACCTATTTTGTTGGCCTTATGCTGTAACTGTTACTGGCATGCTGTTAATATACTAACTGTTCTGTTGTGTATTGTTGTGTTTCACATAATATGCATTGACATGTAATTGGGTTATTTCCACTGTTCTGGCATGCTGTTATTACTAACTATGTTTTGTTCATAACAAACCTATACTTATTGCTATGCCTCTATCACCACAGCACATCAGGGTAGGCCTGTTCCTAGTGATACGCCTACCTTGGCTCAACTGGCCATGGCACTAGGTCCTAGCACATCTGGGACCCAGGCCGGTGGTGCCCCCTCTGCTGCCCATGCACCACTTGCGGCATTGGGTGGAACCACCTCAGGAGACAGGGCCCAGCCTCCCCCTGTGAGCGGTGGTGAAGGGCCTGCAGTCACCCAACAGGAACTGATGGTCACGGTGTGGAGGACCATTCATCGGACCTATGAATGTCACCTGCACCAGACTGATGGCACACTGGCCAACCTGGTGTAACAGGCTGGCTCTTGTGCCCAGCCTCCAGCACAGCCACCTTCAGGGCAGTGAAGGAGCAGTGTCGACTGCCCATGGGTGGGGATGTCAGTCATGCTGCTACTGTATGGAGGCACATGCGACTCCGATTCCACAACACCCTCCCCTTCCAAGGTGTTTACCCCCACATGTCACATACCACCCGTGTCTGCTGTCTTGTCCATCTTGTCTGACTGCTATTGCATCCTCTCCCACCCAACTTACCTCCAGACATGTAACTATGTCCCTTCCCCAGCATTCCACTCTCTCCTTAAAAAAAATGGGCACTTGTCCTACAAAAAAATATTGCCCCATACATAGCTGTCTATTTTGCACACATGTCCGCTGGACACAACTACTTTGCTCCAATTGGCTTGACAACACATTTATGTTGTCCTCATCCCTCTCTCTGGAGTTTGAGAGTCCATATTCATGTACAAAACCTATCAAACTGCACAGCTGTTGCTGTCCAAGAAATGGATAGGTATGGTTCTTTCCTACACCCCATCCTCCACATCCCTACCTGCCTTTCACATTGTCTTCCCCCCTGCTTGCCCCCATTTCACCACTTTCCTATCACTCCCTTTTTCTTTTCTTTATAAGAACTTTAATGTCTATATGTGTCTATTACATTGTAACTCACATGTAGAAAATAAACACCTCTGCCAAGTGTCAAACCCCAGCCCCTCTCAAATATAACATACTCAGTTAACCCACCACACTACCAAGGCTTTAGGTTAAAGAGGTGTTTCCAGCAAAACATACTGCTTACCACTTACAGACACTTTGTATGTAACTGAAATAAAAAAAAATAATGTGAAAACTGGGAGTGTAGCCTGGACTCTGGTGTAAGAATAAATAATAATGAAGACATACCAATGGATGTAAGTGAGGCCTGTGATAGCAGGTATATGTGCCCTTTTATCAGCAGCTTATAGAAACCTGCTAAGGCAGGAATGACAAAGTACATGTACAACTGGGACCCTGGTGCAGAAATAAACCAGGCACATACTCATGGATGTAGAAATGTTTCTCACAGCCTGTATATGTGCACAAATATCCTGCAAATACACGTGCTTTTGCAGTATCTCAATAGCTCAGTCTGTTAAATGCCTTGTATACATTACATTTTTCCACACACAGTCTTGGATTTGAATCCAGTGTTGTGTTGCACTTCAATTTCATTATTGTGAAGACAGCAAGTAATGACCGAGTCATGTGAGCTTACTCCCCATAGATTACTGCTACTTAAGTAACTACTACCCAATTTTGCAAGACAAAGGCCTGCAGGCAGAGACACAATGTACATATCCATGGAGCCTAACTATATGTCGCCTACTACTCTGTTAGTCGCACTGTTGCCTAACAGATGTAGCTTAAGCACATGCACCAATTGCGCTGTACAGAATACCCTTACCCTGGCTCTGCCATAACAACAGGCCTGGCACAGCTGACACAGTTACACATACAGCTTGCTGTCCACCAAAGTGTTCAATCTCCCCCTATTTGTTGTAGGTGTAGCATACACAGCTGTATGTAAGGGTAGCTGCTACAGACCTACCATACCTCCCAAACCCCTAGAACAAGGGATCAGGACACAGCCATACTTAATGGGGGGCAAAGGCCCAGAGATAGGGGGGTCTATATTATAACATCGAAGTCTTAAAACTTCAAATGTTATAATATCGAACCCTATGCACCGAACACTGAAAATAGCGAAGCTACAGAATATTGAATACTTTCCTAGGGAAAGTATTCGGTGGGCTGTTTCTGCAGCTTCGCTATTTCCTCGACTGTGGAGCAAAGGTTACGGACTGGGTTAAGGTAAGTGTGCGAACAGATTGGGTTAAGGTGAGTGTGTGATATTTAGGGACCTTAGGGTTAGGGAGCAGGTAAGGTGAATGTGCGATAGGGACCTTAGAGTTAGGGAGCGGGTAAGGTGAATGTGCGATAGGGACCTTAGAGTTAGGGAGCGGGTAAGGTGAGTGTGTGATAGGGACTTTAGGGTTAGGGAGCGGGTAAGGTGAGTGTGCGATAGGGACTTTAGGGTTAGAGAGCGGGTAAGGTGAGTGTGCAATAGTTAGGGACCTTAGGGTTAGGGAGCGGGTAAGGTGAGTGTGTGTGGTAGTTACGGACCTTAGGGTTAGGGTTGGGTTAAGGTAACTGGATAGCTTGTAGTGTATGTATGGTTTAGTGTAGGGTTTTGTGAAGTGTATGTGTTTGGATTATTTATTTTGGTGTGCTTGTGTTGTGTGTACGTTTGTCGGAACAGCAAGTTTTTTCCCTGGGAAAAAAATTGCTATTCTGAGTGTTTGATGTTATAGTCTTTCGATTGAAATGGCTCGATATTATAACATTCTAAGTTTTAAGACTTCGATGTTATAATATAGACCCGAGATACAGACATGTTTAATAGACCCAAGATAGGAACATGCATAGTCTGATGAGTATGCCCTGTGACACACACATGTATTTCTTCCCTTACTGACCTCAGCCCACAGTGATTGCCAGTGCACTGCCAGATGACCACAATGGCATGGGACACTGACCACACACATGAGGCAAAATTGTGAACATACGTTATAAATCTCTACAGTGGACAGTGTTTGTATCTACCCTCTGCGATGCTGTAGTCTCCACACCTCAGTAATGTCCATCTCAAAAACTAAGACATTGACCAAAGCCTACGTGAAGGCCTTATATATTGCACTGTGGTGGCATGCCATTTGGCATGTTTTGGCTGCAATTAGCAATTCTGAGCCACAGAGTGGTGCAGAGGCAATTACCTGCTAATGAGCAGTACCTTGCAAAGGCAAGCAGCTGGTTATGGGCAACAGGTCAGTATGAAACTTAACACACACAGAGTGTATTATCAAAAGATTACTTGAAGCAAAGTTCAACAAATGAGTACTGCACTCCACCAGGTATGTAATAGATGTCTCCATATAACAGGATGCAGATGGGAGGATGGAGATATAGGGAACAGGGATTACAGCAGTAAGCCTGTCTTAGCTCTGTGGTGATGACATGTCATTGATACTCTGCTGTCCTACACCTCCATGCATGCCTCTCAACTGTCCCTGATTTCAATCACATCTCAGCTCTTTCCCTGTCAATCCCACCTACAATGGTCAGCTGTTGTGGGAAAGCTAGTGGATTACACGTAGTACATAGTGACAGTAAGGGAGGGTGTACACCCCTGTAATGTCAAACAATGTACTGTAATTCACCTCCTCTCATTCTGTCCATGTCTCACATAATTAGTTCTAACATTGTAAAACAGACCCTAAATGCCCCTGATGTACTCTGGCTAAGTCCCTGTCTGTTGACATTTGTCCCTGTTTGGTTGAGAGCTATGCCTAACATACCTGTCAGCCTCCAACAGCAGGAACTCAGGACAAAGCTATAATTAATGGGGGGGGGGGGGCAAAGGACTAAACTCATGGTACATACCTGAGGTAGCAGTATAACTACTGGCATATCATTCTCAATATAGGTGTACTGGGTGTTATGTTTACTTCTATCACATACACTGTCATATTGTATACCTTACAGGTGTATTGTACTGGCAACGTTAACTGGATGTAGCTGAAGTGCATGTTATAACATAGCAATATGATTGTAGTGGCATTTTAAGTATGTTTGTTAAATTATGGTTTGGAAAGAATGATAGCATAATCCCTCCCCCTTTAACCCACTTTCTTTCATACCATTAAAAAAAAGCACACAGCAGGAAGAGGGTTGGAAGCACCAGCCTTTCATTACCACATATAACACAAAATATCATACATCAATTATGTCAGTGTTCTTAAAAATAAAGTGTACTTTAAAATGAAAGCATACAATTGAGTAAGATCACCCTAATTCTGCTTTGTAAGGGGGAGGGCTTGTGTCTCACTTTAAAGTCATTTCATTTCAGTAATAAGCTGTTAGATAAAGATGAATGGGGGTTAATGGGGTACCTTCTCCTTACAAGTTATTGTTTCCCACAATACACTTTTAAGCATAATTCCCAGTTATGCCACATCCATCCATAATGATGATGGTTTCATTTTTTTATAGTTATTTATTTATTTATTTATTTACCCTTTGTTGATCAGGTTAGTCCCACTAGGCTGCAGCCTCTTTTCAGGGGAGACCCAAGGTGGTATTCTTACTCAGTAACCAGGAGAAATTTGGCCAGGGCATAAGAACATTTCCCATACTATTTTCAACAAGTGCTGTGGGTCTTATACATCTATGTGAGCTACCACCAGCTCTGCCACATGGGACCTCTATTTAATGTCTCATTTGAAGGACAGCACATTCAGAAGTGGAGTATTCTCCCCACCCCACCCCCAGGGACTGCACTGACATTTCAGTAATGGAAAATTAATCTATTCTCCTGGGGTGGGAATACAGCCCACAGTCTTCTAAACATCCAGCACCTAATATGAGTATCCTATCTGATACACCCTGACATTTCTGGTTATTCCATAAAATATGAAATCACAGAATACCTCTCAACTATACAGATTTTTTGCAGAATGCCCAGATTCTTGACTCACATTTTTGGTCCATTTTTCATAAAATTGTAGTTTTCTAACACATTAGTGGTAAATCACTAGAGACTGAAGTTAGAAAATAATGACAGACATTCGAGTTACAGACTTCATACCCTTCAGAAAATTCATGTAAATGCAAAACCTGTTATTCTATCAACTTTCTAAGTTTGTAAGAGCAATATTTAAACATTTCTCCTATTTTTGGGCCATTGTCCCACTTTTATGTATGGCTTTGTCCAGATTTCTTGCTCTAAGAGAAGAGATTGAGAGGTATTTCAGGCTTGACAGTCTGCAGATATGTGGGTATTCCTTTGCTATAGTACAAAAAATGACTCACTGCATTTGGTTGACTAGACTTGTATGTAGCAGCACATGTCCTAGTAGCAACTTGTTTTCATTGTTATCATTTTAATTTCAGGATGCCAAACTAGTTCAGCTGGCATACAACATGTTTAAATATTACTGACAACATGCAATTACCTGCTTTATTCTTTGCAGGGTCACAAAACAAAACAGTACAGTATCCCAGTACTCAGTGGCTGCAAGGTTAAAAACATTAGCTGAACTATGCCAACTATCATTCAAACTTCATAAACCCTTGCACTGATATCTCCAAGGTAACAGCAAACTTGGGTAGTTGGGAAAAGATGATTTAGCATAATTGTCATTCCAGATTCAGCTTTATTGAAATAATTTGCATGCTGTCTGAAACTTCATTTTGCTGCAATATGTAGCATGTCTAGTTTTAATTTGTTATTTTCCAGTAATGGGGGCTATCCAAGAAGGATGAGAACCTGGATGACGGCCCAACTGATCTCTCCTAACACCTGCCCTTGTGTTTTGTTTACAAACTTTTAAACAGTTCAATAAAAACTTCTGCAAATTTAGTAAAAGGCTACAGATAAAAGCATAAATACCATAACTGGCATATTAAATAAACTAGTAAAATATAACATAGTTATTAATGTAAATTAATTTATCACTGCTATCAAGTTGCAGCTTAATAACAATGTATGCTAGTTTCATTTAAACAACTAGATGTCCTCCTACATGTAAGGTTAAAAGGATAATATGAATAAAAACTGTTTTGGCAAGAAATACAGGCATTAAGCTCCATGTATTGTGCAATGAATGCATTCATCTAAACAAGCTTATCCACTTAAATAAAGAACCACCTATATAAAACTCTAGTCTTAATTACTTTATGTATTTCAAAAAATATTTTATTTGTATTGCTAGATTTAGACCAGATTCACAAATGCCTATTCAAGGGAAAATCCAAAAACCCTCTCAAATTTTAAGCAGTTGTATAAGTCACCATCCATAAAATTCACATACATTTGCAAAATGGTTTTAAAATAAAGCATACTGTCAGCATTCCTAGACTGAATCAAATCTGTATAATACACTATTGATTCTTACCTCTATATATAGATTATGTTCCGTGCCTAATTTTAAAATCCTTGCTAGTTTTGCAGTTTTGCCTTCAATGACTGATTTTACAGAAACATTATACCAAATATAAATATCACCCACCTGACTTCCAGCTGAAATGAATGTACAGTGAACACTTTACTTTGCTGTGCATTGGTGCATACAGCACAATGGCTATACATGCAACAGCCTGTCATTTTATTCTTGAAGTTCCTTCTCCTACCCATACTATGAGTTCTTACAAAATATGTGTCAGAGATCACTATCGCTATAGATCATTTCAACAGGTAGCCAAGAACATCTGTTGAAACTGAATTGACCATCAACATATTCCAATATCTATCTTTACCTGTTGTGATAACTTGATAATGTAGGTAACCATCAATCATATCTTTTACAACCATCAGCCACATAACCTCTCAGCGTATTTTACGTTCCCCAGTAGTGTAACTACTAACTCAGTCCTGTCCATCTTTCTACTTTAGTGCTGCGTGTCCAAATAAGTTACTCCCTGCAAGTTCCTCTCTCTACAAAATATATTTGCATCTCATTAGCTATAACTTAGGATTGTTATGGATAATATGAGCCAGACAGCAACTATCAGCTTTCAGAAGGTACAGTCTGCTAAGTGAATAATGGGAATAGACCCACCATAGCTTCATAGGTTAGTACTAAGCTAACTGCCCTTGTGAGCCATTTTAAGCTTAGCCAATTATCCCTTGTGAGACTCAAACCCTGCACCTTGTGCTTGCAAGCCAAACACCATAACCATTAGGCCACCCCCCATCTAACCAATCTAACCATTAACAAAATGTCCAAGAAAAAATATATCTGTGACTGACTAAACTTTTTATGCTGTCTGGATGCAGTTCAAAAAAACACATTCATCGCTATTACTTTTCCAAATCACTGAGATGTCTGAAAGTAAATGTAACAAATCCAGTTCCTTTAAACATTAATGATAACATCATACATAAAATGTTATACCCCCAACTCCATCATAAGATTAGCATTTGTAGGAGACAGAGTAGCACAGTTATTTGATGGTACACTCAATTTTGTACGACATTATATGTGTGGTCATTCTTCTGTATCTACCAGTGACAAGTTAAGGCATTTAGTGCCAATTTAGGTGATGAAAGTTTTCTTCATTAGACATTTTATCGAATTTCAGTCTCTCTATTTATCTATCTATCTATCTATCTATCTATCTATCTATCTATCTATCTATCTATCAGTCTATCTATCAGTCTATCTAGTTTCAGTTGTTGCCAGCTGAAGTGCGCATTATATTTAGCATTGTGTTCCCTTAAAACCTGTAATATAAACAAAGCAAGTAGAGTCATTAGGGGATAGTGTATTATATAGGTATTTGATTTAGTCCAGGAGCATTGATTCTAAAGTTCTCTTTTAAGGCTACAGAACAAGTGTATGAGTGTTATGCATGGGGGCATGACCAAATGCTTTGTCACAGAGAAACATTTTGGATTCTGACATTCTTTCTTCTTCTTCTTCTTCTTCTTCTTCTTCTTCTTCTTTCGGCTTTTCCAGGTTAGGGGTTGCCACAGCGGATCACCTGATTGGCAGTGGAGTTTTATGGTGTCGAGTTGCCAGCCCGGCGCCCAACCTTCCACAGAAGGCACACACATGCACGCACTCACGCCTAGGGCAAATTTAGATTTTTACAATAAAGGGCAATTTAAAAGCTTGTCTAAATGAGATAGAAATGAAACCTTTTCTGAAATGTGCAAATCAATTAAAGTTTCATATAGGTAACTGCTTATTTAAGCAGACAAGCTTACTTATATTTAAAAAATCATCATTTAATACATGTCTTGAGAACATCTCTCTTCTTGCAAAACAGTATTTCTTCATGTTATCCATGTTAACTGTATATTTAGGATGGCATCTAGCTGGCTAAGTTAAATGAGATACATTGTTACTAAACTAAAACTTGATCACATTGAGAAATAAATTCATTTTCACTAAATTATTTACATTTGGACTGTTGGTTTGATAAGGTAAATGTGGTGAGTTCAAGTTTACTAAATTTTGTTTGTAAACCAGTCATGAGATGTATCAACTGTAGTGTAATCTGCGTGCTATAGATGTATCAACTGTAGTGTAATCTGCGTGCTATAGATGTATCAACTGCAGTGTAATTTGAGTGCTATATTTAAACTGTTTGAATGGAGGTTTGCTACTTTATACTTGGTGATAAGCCACAGGTGAAGCTGATGACGTTTTTCAGTGTTTTTTTTTGTACAAATAAACAATGTAGCAGTTACTAGAATTATGTGCTATGTTGTAGAGTTTGCCCATTGTAGGAGTCTATATATTCATCACTCAGGATTCACCCTCATGATTAAACTCTTAGCCCTTACCATCATTGAAGGTAAGCTATGAACTGACAGCTTGATGCCATAATGTATTGCTTAAATATAAGACTGCAATAACCAGAGTCATCAGATGGACTGCATCCCTTCTTTGACTCTTTTTACAACTGTAAATAGTCAAATTCCACAGGATGAAGTTATAATAACAGGTAAAACTGTTACAGTCCAACATGCTTTTGTCATAAAGCGTGATGGTGGGGCAGTAACCCAAATGATAAGATTTCTAGCGAAAAGGAAGTGATCAAGAATCTGCTATGCTATATGCTAGCTGTGATTTCTCTGTCACAAAATATGATATATCCATAGCAAAGCACTACCTCTTATGGTTCTTCTTCCAAAAGTGGTGTCATATATACCCATTCCATATGGAAGTTGTGTTGTTTGTTCATGTGACCTTCCAAGTGGCATTTGTACATGGCTGCCATACTTGAATTCTTTTCTGTCCAGAAGCTTTTGCTCAAACAAGGTCTTGGGAGGAGGATTTACAAGTGATCCTGCCTAAAGAGTAAAACAAATCAAAGTTAGCCAATATTTTATATAAGTCACATATTTGTTTATAAAGCAGGTATAAAGATCAATGCCAAAAAAAACCTAATCAGGTATATAATGTCTAGTCATACCAACTTAAACTTCATGATAAAACAGGCAAAGCATATCTTATAATCCGAAACGTCTTCCACAGATGGTAATATAGTTTGCTAAAAGCCACAGTGCTGAATGAGTTTTGACAAGGTGTACTTAGCAGCAACTGATGTGGTTAGATACTGCCCACTTATATTTTCTCCAGAATCTAGAATAACATGAGAGAATATTACATTAAGAAAGAGGGTGTGGATGCAAACCCTCCCTCCCTAACCCCCAATGAGAGACATGGAAATTATTTTCATTTGATCAGACAGTTTTCGCACAACTTTGTTCATCCTTAAAATATCTGTCACCAAGATTTTCTGATAAGTAATAATATAGCACTTCCATCAGGGTTCTGGAATCAGACTGAATCCTGTATCACATATGTGGCTGTTACCTTATATATGAGTATATGAAGATAACAGCAGAAGAGAGTGGCCTGCCAAGTTCATATGATTACTGCAGTTAGCCTGTATGTAGATCCCCCTACTTACCCTCCCCCATACCATTGTCTCATCCTATCCTTTTGCTTGTCCAAGTAGGTCTGAAACCATCTGATGACTGCCTCAGGCAATATTTGTCAGGCCCTTCCATCTTCTCTGTGAAAAAGCATTTAGTCAAGTCTAACTTGTGATATCTTCTAGATGGCCCTCCTATCTTTTTCAAATTATTTTATGCATTTACTTTCTTAAATATCCCACTGTGCCATAAAGCCATACAACTGCCTTAAAATAAATAAAAATGCTTTAATTAAATAGCATTTCCTAAGACAGGAAAATTCTAATATTTACCTTCAATTGATCACAAGTGAAACCTACTCTACTCATCCTGGCATTGAAATAACATATGCTGATAGAATAAAGAGATTTGTATAGTATGTACATAATATATTAGAAAGGAAGGAAGCATTTGTGTCAATAGAGATAAGTGCACAGTTATGTGATGTACACACTATACCAGCAGATCCTTGAATAATCAGATGCCTGTTGTTGGATTTGTTATTAATAATTCTTGGGTATCATCTGTAATGTTTCATTCCACATCCTGAGAGAAGCAAAAGTAAATAACCCCTCTCTTCTACCTTGATCTGTTTTTCACAGTAACCTGCATGGTCTAAGACTGTTACCGAATGGCCTAAGAATGATAATAAATTGATATGTCAATATGCATGCAGTGATGCATTTGTACCTTTATTTAATACCATTGTGAGATCCAAGATGGAATATGCTATGCATGTCTGGAATCCTACTAGATCTAAACACACTAACTTGTTGGAACAGATACAAGACAGACTTAATAAGAGGACACAAGAGCTACATTCTCTCTCGTATTCTGAGAGGATGAGGCTTCTGGATACACAATGAAACATAAGAGGCTTACAGGTGATTTGATATTACCTTACAGAGCAAGTAAGGATATATTTGTGTGAATTATCAGGACTTATATTTTCATCTCTTTATGATTCCAGCAGATTTTAACTTTGCCTGGAAAAAAGTCAGTTACTAGAAGTTTCTTTAACAAAAGGACAGTACCTTTATGGAATAAGCTTTCAGTGGGAGTTACAGTTTTTCCCAATGTTGAATGTTTAACTTAACAAATATTTTGAGGTTGCAAAATATATTAGGTAATTGGGCTGTTTTTCTGAGTTTGGTCTTTTGTCTGTCATTTGTATGTAAGTATCTTGTATGTATATAAATATCTTTTCATCAGATGCTACAGAACATTTTGAGATGAAGACCTAAAGAGGAAAGTCCTGTCTTGAGATATGCTTAGTAGCCTGGATTTAAAATCCCTTTAACATTCTCAGTAAAGGATTGGTTTCCTGTCTTTGCTCTCCCTTTATGACACAGCAAGAATTAACAGTTTGGAAGCAAGCATCAAGTCTGTTGTATCCACATTTATCCATATGTGGCTCTACTGTTTGAGCTACTTGTGTCAAGCTTTTTCTAGGAAATACATCTGCAATTTCTTTAGGTAAATTATCAGTCTGTTTCAATATTTCAAAACGATACTCTTGTCATAGTCTGCAGATTTTTAACCCATCCACCTACTTTGGCTGACGTGTAGATGTTTTTTTAACCACATTTAATAAGCACCTTGCTTTCCTTGTCTGGTCTTGTGTACTTAATGCAGGTGTGAAGCCTTTCCTATTATGAGACTCTGGTTCTATTGCACTTGAATCAGCCAAGTGGATTTCAGCATAAATAACTCTGCTCGTCAAACACCCTGTAGAATCAATAAGCATGTTGCATGACATCAGGTTCCTGCGCCTGCATAACTTTATTAAAATGTCATGACAGTGAGCAGTAAATACATGGCATGGCCAGTGCCTTAGGCTGGTAAAGTTAAGTTTCACATCTCATGTTTTATGACCACTTAAAATGTTGCTGTGTTAAATTAATGGGGTCCACTACAAAATCTCAAGATCCCACAAGCTCGACTTTCAATATCCCGAAGCCATAATGTCAAGATTGTGGAATCTCGAAATTGTAAAACAAAAAGAAAAAAAAGATGACAGCATTTACAAACATGTTTTTGCAGGGGGGCAAGCCCCCCTGCACCCCCACACCTCCTGCAAATGAAATATACTAACTCCGAGATCGCACTACAGTGAAGAAAATGGTAATGTTCCCGTTCTGCACTGTATAGCGATATACATTACCATTCTCTTCACTGTACAGAGACCTTGGAATTAGTATATTTACGTTGCAGGGGGGTGTGGTGCATGCAGGAGGGCTTGTCCCCCTGTGAAAACATGTTTCTAAATGTTGTCATCTTTTTTTTTTTTTTTATTTTACAATTTCGAGATTCCACAGTCTCGAAATTATGGCTCTGGGATATTGAAAGTCGAGATTGGGGGATCTCCATATTTAGAAGTGGACCCAAATTAATGGCGTCAAAAAAGATGCACCTTCTTCAGAAAAACACAAGGAAAAGTAGCCTTCATCATCATCATCAGGATCTCCATCATCATCTGTATCAAAACCCATAATGGAAGGCATTTGATGTGAATAACCTGATTTATATTATAGCTATCCTTGGCTTCTGTTAGTGGTATGGTTTACAACTTTAAACTTTTCGCTTGGGCCTTTTCTGATGTTACTGGCATTAGTCTGGTGCTGGAACTGGATGCAACCTTTTTTACAAAGTCAAAATATTCATGTGCTATTTATTGTTCTATAATCTCTGAATTCTGGAGCCTTAGACATTGGGGGTGTAACACTTGAATATTAAGGATGGCATAAATAATGAGACAGAGAGCAGATGCATGCAACCAGCTTCATAAGCATGTATTTCAGATGAATCATATAGGATACCATAACAGAGACAGAGGTATATGCACCTGTATTATACTACAGTCCCCCCCACACTCAAAGTCAAACAAATTAACGCTTTACTTCATGGGGTAACGTTCTATAAATGTACAGACTTTGAATCATACTCTTTCTTATTGTATTTCAGGGCATGGCATGAATAAAACATAATTTTTTTATTTTAATAAAAATGCATGGGCATTTCAACATATCTGTAAAGTTTTTGATATTTTCCTTGAAAAGGGAGGGTTTGGATCTCCTATATAATTTATAGTTTCTTTATTTTGTTGTAAAGTTCATTCATGGTAGTGGACCACCAGGATGGGTTTTTTTAATTTCTTATTATTCTTAGTTCCGGTAGGAATTGCCCGCTCTATGTATTTTTGTAAATGGGTGTAGAATTCCTTAGCAAAGCTTGCTCTCTGTCAGGGTTAAGGGTGTTACAGTTTAAAATGAATTTTGATATTTCTTCATAGAGTAGGTTGGGGCTGGCACATTTATAGTCTTAAAATTCACAGGGATTTGTGGTCAGACATCACTGGGGAAAGAGATACCGGGCAAGTAGTATAAAAGGCAAATGTTTGTAAGAATCAAGTCAAGCATGATGTGTCCTCTAATAGGGTTGTTTGCTAACTGCTCAAGGTAGTTTGTTTATAAAGTCTAGGAATTTAGGGGGGATATCCTACATTGGAGATATAGGTGCTCCAGTTAACTGAAAGGTTGTTAAAGTCATCCAAAGTAATGGAGTTTCTGCTAATATGGAGATCATTTAGAACATTGAAAAATCTTACATGGTCATTGGGGACAAATAATGTGTTCTGTAACAAGCTATTCATTGATAATTAATCCTGTCTAGAGTGATCTGTAGTTCAGTAAGTTCAGTTTGTGCCTGAAGATAATACATTCCTTGGCAAATATGGAGACTCCACCACAGTTGCCACCAGGTCAGAAGGCATGAAAAGTGCAAAACTCAGATGTAGAGGGAGTGCTCTCTTTACATTTAAACCAAGTCTCAGTAACTATGCAGACAAGATTACACAAGTTACTGTGCAGACTTCTGACACTGTGGTGAGCTACCTTAAAATGAGCCTGTTTAGGTGACTGACTGCTAGCCATGTTAAAATGTTTATCAACTGGACTCTGCCTCAAAGAGGCACTAGGGGGCAGTAAAGGCTTTAACCAGTATGTATAAGCCTTGGAATGAGAAGTGCAAGCCATCTTTAACGAAGTAAGATGGACTGCCTAGCATCTTGTTCCATGCTGGCAAATACCGGTTCCCCTGCAACAACACCAACTATTAAACAGTTATGAAAACCACTTATCTTTTCTTTGCATCTAAGCATCATTCAAGCTGAAGAAAAGATTCCACTCAGGAAAAATGTTTATCCGCATTTGTAACATGCACAGAAAGATCTGACGTGTGTCTCTGCATGTCCGTCAGGGTTTAATACCGCAAGTCATTCACTCCCACATGCACCATTATCTATGTTATCTTCATATTTGTCAGGAGATTGGGTCATTTGGGCCTTTGTAATGTCAGAAATCATAGTAACTGAAACCTCACTGTAACCATGTCCTTGTCAAACCTTGTGAGTGATGAGTCACTGTGCCTGACAACAGACACTTACCACTAAAACATTTCTGTTGCTGCTGTGATTCAGAGTGGTAGATTTGGAGTGTTATTTTCAGGGTGACTCTTTATGGTAGAAATGCATGAAGAAGATGAGTGGCCTGATTTTCATTAAGACTTAAAATTCCTATTTCTAGGAGGCTTTGGGGCTGATTTTTTACAGCCTTAGAATAAAACATTTTACTGTAATTAGTGAAGGATTGTTATAGAGGTGTATGAAACTCAAAGAGAAAGTTTTTACTTGACAGGGAAGCCTCCAGTTCAACTACGTATTTCTACCTCTCATACATGGAATTATTAGTGATGGGAATACGTTTTTTTATCTGTGCACATCAGACAGTACACTGTCTTAGAAGACCCAGCGCTAAAAGGGTGGAAAACTTTCTTGCAGTTTTCTACTGAATGATTTGTTTGTGTGACCATTTTATCCTTTCGAGTGGATTAATGTCTGTGAACATTAGTCTTAGTTTTAAGCTCCGTGTTTCTAAAGGATACCCAGGCGATGCTCTTACACCGTACTGACAAGGTCAGAAAAAGACCAAAACATGGCCTGTATATGACTAGTGGGGTTTTGGCTTTATTGGCCTGAATGTACCTATAAAAGCTTAAAAAGTGAAAAGATGTGGTCACTCAGAAGTCATGCAGCTGAAACACTGTTATAGCCTTAAGAGGTAATTTGCAAATATCCCCTGGGCCTCTACTACAGCAGGTTTAAGGTATCACACAGTGAAGACTCTATCTTGGGTGGGTATTTTGTGCAGTTTTTTACTGAATGGTTTGTCTGTGTGACCTTTTTACCTTTTGGATTGATTCTAATAAAGATACATGAATTGTGTAGCAATAATCATTATGCTATACATCTTTTGTAGCTTGTCATTCCAACTTGTTAAACAGCTTAGACATTTGTTACTTGTTCCACACTGTGATACACTTTCTGTTTAAATGCATTTGTACAATTATTTTTTTAGAACAGTTACTGACTAGCAGTAGTAATATATGAGGGCATGTCACTGCTTCACATTACACACATTCATATAAAATGTATAAAATTATTATTTTTTTCCAA
Organism: Protopterus annectens; assembly: GCF_019279795.1. Classification (NCBI taxonomy): domain Eukaryota; kingdom Metazoa; phylum Chordata; order Ceratodontiformes; family Protopteridae; genus Protopterus; species Protopterus annectens. Next base: position 553,513,665 of record NC_056732.1, read on the forward strand.
ACATGCCTTCAGCATACATAGTTATACAAAATTAGTAGTTAAGTTTACATATTAGAAAAATAAATTGTCTATCAGATCTGCTGATCACGTCTCTTTCCCTTATTGTTCTATATGAAAAACTGACTTGTCAAGCTTGCTGTCTCCCAGTTTCATTGTCGGTTTAAACCTGTCTCTGTTTCTTAGATTTAGGGAGCAATCTGAGACTTTAGGGTTAAAAAGGAAGGGTGGAGGTTTAGGGCAAGGACTCTGGTTGAGAATAGTATGAGAGTTTTAGGGTTAGAGTTTAGGTTAGAGTAGGGCTATACAGTTGTATAGGTCTGGATGAGGGGAGGGTTATGTATAGCAGGAGATTGGGCTACTGGGAGTTGGAGCTCTTACTTTTAAAAACAAGTGGCAGTGAGCAGTTGTGGGAGAAGCAATTAGCACTTGAGCATCCATGGCAGACCTGTCATCTATGTTTGTTGTGAGCAATTATTACTTTATTGTGTTGCAGGTTGAATGTTACTTTAAAGCAATTTGGTCTGCAGCATGCTGTTGCAAACATGAGAACTTACAATATACTTTTTTTAATCAGTAGTAGGATGTTTGCTTTCTCAGCTATGTTAAGCAAGAACATTCTGGCCAGGAGATGAGAAATACACCATCACGTTGTTGACAACTACTGGAAGTGTGAAGGTATATCTTTAGCAATGCCAATGCCAAGGTCTACTTTGACCATCAGACTGTTAATGTACCATCCACAGTCTACAGTGAATGCTCTTACCACCACCTAGTAGATTGTCATCATACACTAAAGTAATTTAAATCTCAGTATAAATGTTCTTGCAGGGAGGCTATGCCACCAATGACCCCCAAGGTGGTGGATCAGTCATGTCTGGGAAAGAGTCATTGTATCAAAGGCAGCTTGGTTGAACGCAAATTGACTGAAAATGTGTGTCAAAATATTTTTAGGCATTTGCCAACAGTGCTTTTGATCAAATGTAGGAGGTCAATCTGCAGTTGTAGAGCTACTGTCAATCTGTCGACAAGAAGCCAATCTGTCCTCACACCCTCATATTCTGAATATACTACCTTCAATGTTGTACTGGTTAAGAGGAAAGGAAATTTTGATTTCTTTCTCTTCTGAGTTGGTGTGATTTCAATGTGGAACATAAAGTGATTGGCAGTGTGAGGGCAGAGACCTCACACTAGGGTATGCAAGGGTCACAGCATCCATGCAAAATCTATAAAGCATTATTCTACATAAATCATACATTTTATCATACAAAAAAGTGGAGGACAAAGCCCCTACTCCTGCTCCATAGCCACAACTTGGAACTCACTGACAGTAGCCATAAGAAGGAACTCTAACTTTTATGCTTTTAAACATACTCTACAAGACATCCTTCTTAACTCCTGGCTCCGCTCTTGCTCCAGCCCAGTCTGAACCCTTCCTACAGTAACATTTCCTTTCATTGCCACACATACTCCTCCTCCTCTCCATCTCTACTCTGTCATCCTTATCTGACTTTCTTAAAACCACTATTTTGCCATATAATCTAACTCATCTTGAAGATGAGCTACTTTCTTATCTTCCTTTTTTTAATTTCTCCAAATTTTTTGGGTTTCTAATACCATGACGAGAATGGACCCCATTCCTAAGTCAAAGTGTGATTAAAGTTCATGAAGCTAGTATCATTTCAATCTTTGATGTCAGCCAAAAGTGTTCTTCGCAGCACCCACAATGTGCCCAGTAATGACTCCTTCTGCAATTTGTACGGAGTTGCATGTATTGGTAGGGTATCTAAATATGATTGTAGACTCTTTTTTTATAAGACCCGTTGCTCCTACTACTATTGGAACTATCTGATTATCTTTCTTCCACATTGCTCTCGTTTCTGCTTGCAATTGCAAATCCTGATATTTTATGACTTTGTGTCTCTCTGTATGCAGGACACTGTAGTCACTGGGTGTGGTGATTTCAATGATCAATGCTACTTTTGTCTTCTTTTCTTGGACCACTATATCTGGTTTTCACTCCTGATCAACATGAAGTTCTCCCAGAAGTTTTCTATACTTGCAACTATATTTATGCATTTTCCACATTTCTTGCCTTCTCATCTGGTCCTTCACCTTATATCCTTTCTTTTATTTTTTGGCACATTCAGCTGCTACCTGTTTTTTAGCCGCTTGTGGTTTGATTTCCATTCCTGCTTGACGCCAATATGCTTCTGCTAGCCTAAGCAAGGAAGTCATCTTAGATTTATTCTCCTCATGTTTCAAAACTTTCATTACATTTGAGTCTTGTGAGGTCAGCAGATATGTGCGGAGTCCCACAATTGCAGATCTATACATGTAATCAATTTCAAGGAGGCATATCCCTCCTTCAGAATGGGGAATATATAATCTTGGTATGCACTGATTGTTATAAATCATTTGGTGAGCATGAAGCATCCTTCTTATTTTCCTGTCTAATCTGTCCAACATGTTTTGGAGCCAGTCAATCACTCCAAAACTGTAAGTTAGGACAGGAATTGCAAATTGGTTTATAGCTTGGATTTTGTTTCTAGATGTCAACGCTGTTTTCAGGATTAATTTGTCTTCTAAAGTACTCCTTACTAAGTTTTATTTGCATTTGTTCATGTTTTATTGTTGATCCTTCATCAGTTTCCAAATATTTATACCCTACCTCCTGTTTAAGTTCCTTTATATCACATTCCTGTCCTAGACTGATATTTTCTTGGTGCTGCAGTTTTCCTGCTTTAAAGGTTGGTCTTCCCTATGTTTGTGTAATGATGTCTCTGAAGTTTTACCATATTTCTGATATTTACTTTTACTCTACAATACATCCAGAGGTTTTGTGTATGGACAGACCGATATCTGTCTTAATATCTCCTGTCTAGCTCCTTCTTTTCAGACTCACTTTTCATACAGAAAATGTTTGTTGCTGCAATATTCATAAACAACATTCTAGTACTATATTACATTTAATGTAATATGTCTATTTTGAGTTTGTAATGTAAAATATCTTTTGCAATAATTTGGAAATTTGTGATGTAACCTAGAATATTATCCCAGGGTCTCCACTGAAAATGGGCACCCTGTGGGCCCAGTCAGACTTTCCCAGTGAAGAAATGACAATAAATAAATAATTAGTAATACATTTCTGCAGTAGTGCAGTGAGATAACATGGTCAATATGCTGGACTTCAGTAAGTTCGGCTCTGATTGCATGAAGTAGACCCCAGTGCCAATGGATGAGTATGACAGACGTTCAGAAATGTAGGCAAGAATGAACTCATCCATATTGCATTGATCACTGTGCAAAAAATGGAGGAAATGTTTCCTATGTCTTCCTACATACTGTGAGACCCTTAACAAGTAGTTTGGCCACAGTGTCAACAATGATGTGATTAGGACAAGTGTTGCCATGAAAATTATGTATCAAGAGATTTTGTACATGTGAACACTCCCTAGAAATAGTTTTAATAGCATAAACAACTTGTATGAGACAAATGGAGTAACTCATACAACATTGTATGCAATCAGCTGTGTCCTGTACGTAAATCTTTTGTATTGTTATAATCAAACAAGACTCAGGCACCCAGTGTCAAAATAACTGATTAGTGTTCATCTACTTTATCTGGCAAGAAAATATAAACAAGATGATATTGTTACATGCCATATGTCATGTGTGAAATTATTCGCTGAAGGTTGGGCGTCGGGCTGGCAGCTCGACACCATAAAAAAAAAATCTACTGCCAATCATTAGCGGACCTGAGTTCCACTGTGGCGACCCCTAACTGGGAAAAGCCGAAAAGACAAACAATAACAATAAACATAAACAATGAATTAACAAAATAAAAATACATATTTTTAAAACTGGGAATGTTTATAATACTTACACTTAAAGAGGTCCGAGTGCTGATACCATGCACCAGGTGGAGAGCGATATCTGGATCATTGGCTTTTCCATAGAATATTCTACTTGTAGATGGCTTGGGATGTGTGGTATTCCGAAACTTTTTTACAACAGGTGGAGTAAGTGGCTGCATAATGAATACAGAGGCAATATATTACACAAAAGCTACATGTGCTTCACATTACAAAACACAACCAAAGCCACTGTTATGATCAGTTAGTATTATTTAGAAAGTAGGGTGAAACAGTTCTACTTCATGGTCAGCAATCATTTCTACCAAATAAAGTCACTTTATTTGATGTTAAGCTGTCATGTAAACCTCTCCTTCAGGCATACCTCTCAGCTGTCCCTAATTTTGCAGAACATCCCTCATTTTGCTTCATATGTTTGCCTTTTTCTTCATAAATGTGTTGATTTTCTGGTAAATCACTGATGACTCCATAAAATTGCCACACCCATTGACTAGAGTGTCTTTCAAACTGAAAGAAATAAATTTGTAAAGCATCAAGACTTGTAAGTAAAAATAAGAGCAATGTGGAATAAGGATGCACCTATAGTTGCAGTTGTAGTAGGAGCAACGAGGCTAATAAAAAAAGAATCTTCAAACATATTTAGATATGCTACTGGTAAAAGTAACCCCTTATAAACTGCAAAAAGAGGCAGTTCTGGGTACATTGCAGGTGCTGAGAAGAGCATTCATATCAAATGTCAAAGACTGAAGCAAAACTGATTTCATGAACTTTATTATACTCTGGCTTAGGAACGGATTTTGTGAACTTTAAATATACCCTGACTTAGGAATGGGTTCCATTGCCATCATGGTATGTAAAATCCTAAGCTTTTGGAAAATGAAATGGCACATTAGCTTTTCATACTTTTTCCTACTCAGAAGGTGTATGTTTAAGTAAAACCTTGTGTTCTATTAATGTTATAAGTAAATTAGAGTGATAATTAAAACTTGACCCTAATTGTTGTGCCTTTGCCTCCCCATTATTTTTGGTTTTGTTCAGAATTGTTTTGCAAAGAAACTGAGACGTATGCTCTGAGGTACAGTTTTATATATTTTTGTCTGGTAAGGATATGACTTATATCAGACCTGTACTTTTTCTTTTTTTTTTTTATTTTAGTTTAGGTTTTAGCTGAAAAAGATCCCCATATCAATCCATCTTCCTGGTTATAAACTGAATTATACTAAATGTTCCTGCCTATTTCTAATTACTGATTGTACACATAGGATTCAACACCTAGGAGAATAAGTGCACCAACATTTGCAGAAAGACCCTGGGTAGGAAAATGTCGCCATGCTACAGAAGGGGCTCTGAAATCATTTTGTTATGGTGAGCAAACATTTGGAAATCATCTGCTTTGACACAGCCTTTCTCTTCTCCTTATCTTCACAAGAAATAAAAAAAATAGATCAGATCGTCTGAATAATTTATTTCTGACAAGACAGTACCTGGGTAAATGGATAGTTTGGCATAAAAGAAGGATTAGTTCTCAAAGAATCCCTGACCCTATGGAAAATAAATTGAGATGACTCACCATAGCAGCTTGCAACTCAGATACCCTTCTTGCAGAGGTCAGAGCAATCAGTAAAACTGTATTCCATGTTAAGAACCTCAAGTTGGCCACATCAGCTGATTCAAATGGAGCAAGTGTTAGCTTCCCTAACACAAACTTAAGATGCCAAGGAAGGACCACTGGTGTTCTTGTAGGCCTCTTATGCAAAACTCCTTTCAAAAACATTTTGACATGCGAAACATTGAAAGAGGAGGGTCTGTGGACAGACATGCTGAAATGGCCATTAAACAAACTTTGATGGAGAAGTAAGAAAGGCCATAGAATAGTAACACACAAAAATATTGTAGAAGTAGAGAACAACTAACCCTGAATGGGTGCTGGTTATTTTGTTGGCACCAACTAGTAAACCTTCATTTACTGATCTATAATTTTTGAGTAGCAGGCTTTCTTGTCTCCATTAGTACCCACTGTATGCCCTCATTAAACAGGTGTCTAAAAGGAATTAAGACTCTAACATCTAGGCAGTCAAATGAAGTTTATTGATGCTGGGGTGTATCAAACATCCCTGTTCTTGTGTGAGTAGACCCACTCTGTAAGGAAGCTTGTGGTACTTGCCCCTGGCCATTTCCAAAAGAAGGGAGACCCATGGGTACCTGGGCCAGAAGGCAGTCACTACAATGATCTTGGGGATTCCCTCTGAATCTTCAGAAGGACCCTGGATATTAGTGGAAAGGGTGGAAAAACATACAGGAAAATTCCTGTCCAAGGAATGAAAAGGCATCTGTTTTGCAGGCATTCTTGCATGGAGTCCTGGAACAGGATTTTTCCAGTTGATTGCTCAGAGAGAAGGCAAAAGGCATCTGTTTTGCAGGCATTCTTGCATGGAGTCCTGGAACAGGATTTTGCCAGTTGATTGCTCAGAGAGAAGGCAAAGAGATCTGCTTGAGGAACTCACCACAGATGACTCAAATCTTGGGAGACCCCCTGATCTAGTTTCCATTTGTAAGGGTCTGCCCTGGTCCTGCTCAGCTTGTCTAAAACAATTCAACTCCGATGGAATGTAAGATGCCTGAAGAGTGAGATTGTGTTGTGAAGCTATATCCCAAGCTAACATGGCTAGTCTGCAAAGGGGGGTATGTCCTGCTTCCCCTTTGCTTGTTGATGTACCATATGAATGTGGTATTGTTTGTAACTCCTTGAAGAGGTCCTGGGGACCTGGGGACCAAAGATGGTTCAGAGAGTTGAGTGCCTTGCTCAGGGCAAACATCTCCTTGCTATGTATGTGCTTCTGTTTGTCCTTGGTGTCTCACACCCCCTGTACTTTTATCCCTCCTGAAACTGCTCCCCAAGCAAAGTCCAAAGCACCTGTGGTGACTGACTGCTTTGGAACAGGGAAGGAGAAGGGGAAACCTGGATTTAAGGATATATGTTGTCTCCAACAAAAGATTTCTCTTCTGATAAACCCCAGCAATGGGATTTGAAAAAATAAAGGGTATAGATGCTGGGACCATAGAGATTTCAGATACCATTGTATCTTTCTCATGAGAAGTCTTGCCAGGGGTATCATGAGAATCATAGGTAACATGAAACCAAAAATCCTGAGGTATTCCCTCACAGCGACAGAAATCTGAGTGGAAAACCTTAAAAACAGATCTATCTAAAGATCTATTTTTTTCCTGTGGAAGAAAAGCTCTTTGAACTGAGGTGTCTATTTGACATCCCAGGAACACAATCTTATGTAAAGGAGTCAGGAAATACTTTTGAATGCTATCTTGAAATCCCAGCTTGTGTAAGAGATCTCTCACTCAAGAGAAACTCCTAACACTTTGAAAAAAGACCCTGCAAAGATATGTAAGTCATCTAAATATGGAAAAATGTGGATGCCCTATACACTACAATGAGCTATATAACTTGAGCTAGGCAATTTGTGATTACTCTTGGTGCAGTGGATAGTCCAAAGGGTAAGGCAGAGAACTTATAATGTGATCTAGACACAACAAAACCTTAAGAAACATCTGAAGTCTGGATGAAGAAGGATGCGATGATAAACATCTTTTAAGTCTGGTGTTACCAGGAAACTTGAAAAAGGAAAAAGAGGTAACAGCCTTGTAAAGTGATATAATTTTGAATTTGGGCACTATCACAAACAAGTTTAGGAAAGAAAGATCAAGAATTTTCTTTCTTTGGCACTAGGAACATCCTTGAATAAAAACCCTTCCCCACTTGGGAAAGAGGAACTGGTTCTATCACTCCAAGAGGCAACATGTGATGAAGAACTGGTGGAAATGAAAGAGTCTGATCTGCAGGGGGAGGGATGATCCCCTTAATAGGAGGAATTTCCTCCCACTGCCATCTGTGGCATTGATGAATGATTTTTAGAACCCATTTATTTGAAACTCTCTGTTGCCAAAGATAAAAATTGAGATTCAGACTTTCTGGAAGAAAAAGAGTGACCAGAATGGGAGGGGTTCATAAGGCCTCTTGAACAGTCATTCAGACTTGTTGGACTGTCCTTGATTTTGGGAGGTTAGAGACTTCTTTTTGGAAACCCCTTCCCATTTCTTCTTAAATGTCTGTTTACCTGTATTTTGTTGAGACTGCTTATTTCTGTTTTTCACTAAAACTGGTTGAGGAGATAGAAAATCATTGGGAAAATTTGGAAAATTAGGGATGAAAAATCTTAGTGATTCGCCAAATCATGCCCTTTTCATCACACTTTTGATCACCTCAACTGCAGAGGCCAAACACTACATTTCTATCCAAGGGAGAATTTAAAATCTCATTTTTAACATCATCTGGGAGGTTCTGAGAATACTACCATATAGACCTCCTCAAAACAGTATTAGTGGCCATAATCCTGGAAGAAGTATCAACAGAGTCATGCACACACTGCAAACGATAAGTAGTGACCTACTAACAACACTACCACCTCAGCAATACAGCCTCCAAGGAGAGAAACAATATAGAAAAGCAAACAAATAAATACTAATATACAAGCAAATAATCACCAAAATGATTATTCAATTAAATAATCAAATTAAAAATATCCAATTACATTCAGTATTCAGGCCATGAGGAGACAAAGTTCCATATTTCAAAATAAAAATTGTTTCTTTGTATAAAAGTTTGTTTTTTATGTCTCCATTACCATAGCCATCATAAACACTTGTTCCAAAACAGTCCCTTGTAGTCGCACCCCCCAGATCACTATTATGATGTAATTTAAAATGTGCAATTGGACTCTCTAGTCTACCTTTTGATATCTGCAACATGTTCTGTAGCCTTACCTTGAATGCCATCTTGATTTCACCTATATAGTATAAGTTATAGTATAATAGTATTTATGGGATTGCTTTTCTATATTGTTTTACTCTTTGAAGGCTATATTGCCGAAGCACCAGAGTTTGTAGTGGAAAAAAAGTTTTTATCAATTTGCTGAATTTAATGGGTATTTTGTGGTTTGCTTGCTGTTCAGTGCTTCTTTTATTTTGTGGTTGTTTTACAATGAGTAGTGACCTGTTCAGTAGAATAAACTGAGTTATTTAAAGCAGGGTTTTCCTGGCAAGAAGAAACTGCAGATAAAACATTCCTCATACTTTCACAATTTGTCAAAACAAACGCCAACATATTAGCCTGATAATTCAAAATTCTGAAAATCAAAAGTATACCCTTTTTCGCATACCAATCAATAATTTCCCTCATCCTTATCAGAAAGGGTAGGATTAGAAATAACTTGTGTCTAGCAACAATGGGATCAACTACAGATATAGCTGCTGGGTCAGGTTTGGCAATAATGTATACAAATTTGAAAGACTGAAGAACTTTATACATCCTATCTGCCTTTTTAGGAACAGCTGGCTATCAGAACAATCACAGGCAGTAATACAGGCATTTTCTAAAGCAGACAGGAAAAGAGGAATGGGTGTTGGATCTATAAAATCCATTTATAACAACTCATAGTGTTTTCTGTGGGACTGAGAAACCTCAGTGTTCTGCCACTGAAAACAATGGCACATTCCAGTAATAGTCTCAAAGAGAAATCCCCACAGGGAGAATCAGAAACTGAGCTCTTCTGAATCAGAATCAGAAATCTGAGGGAAAAATATCTGTCCCAGCATCTTCCTGTTCAGATTCAGAATCTTGAATCTCTTCAGGAAAAGATAAATCCCTCTTTCTTTTACCAGAACCTACTTTACAAGAAGGATCAATAGCCTAAATTAAACCCTGAGCTAGACCCAGTAAACTACTGATAACCAAAGGAAATTGAGGAGGAGCAGAGTCATGCCTTGTTTTCTGCTTCTTTTTGACAAGAAAAATGGAAACAACCATGATACTAATGGCAGCAGCAGCTTCCCCAAGGATGGGAACAGCATTATGACATAATAGGGAAATCTTCCTTGTTCCTTCTCCCAGGACCATCAAGAGTGGCACTCCCTTGCCCATTGAGGGAAGTCCAAGAGCTGTAGAGGATGTGGCTAACCCCCAGTCCATAGTGGCTGTAAGTGCTACACCAGAGGGATCCTAGGTAAAAGATGAGTGTTCTGAGGTACAACAAAAGGCCACAACAGAGTCACCCACCTGTAGCTGAAGCAAATTGTTAGCCTGCTGAGGTGGGTTTGCTTAATTTTTTCATTTTGTGGCTGGAAGAAGAACTGACCATGGAACCGATAGGCTATTCCATGATCAAGCTGAAAATGGTGCCTCTTTCCTAGGGAGAAAAGCAGTAATTGCCAGTAAACACTACTAAACCATAAAAGTTACTTTTTCTTTACAGAAAAGCGCAGTAAAAATCAATTTAAAACACTATGCAAGCCCCACAAAAGTAAAATAAATGCAATTTCTCCACGGATAATTTTTTTCATTTAATTTGCAGCACTTTTAAATTGAGAGAAAAGAGTGCTCCCTTGAAAAGTATGTTAGTCTCAAGACAGCCCATTAAAATACAACACTCCTAGCTTTAAAATAACTTTCCTGAAGAGGAAAGTAATAAAATATTAACAACATTTAAGAAAATGTAAACTTATTTCCCCAAAGGGTACTTATCTGCCCGGCAAAGGAAAGCACAAGCCAACCATTGATCCCCAAAAGCTTCAGAGGCGCGTACTCTTCTGCAGCAGTAAAGCTTTGAAGGGCTTCGCTCACAAACTTGTCTTTTAGTCAGCTTAGCTCAAGCTGCCTGACAGTTTGGGCATGTAAAAGAGGCCCTGAGGCTTTCTATGCTGGCTGGCTGCTATATCCTTAACAGGATATAACTTATATAGCTAAGGCTACTGCAGCAGTGATCAATATGCTGAACATTAATTGCTTTCCAACAGAATCACATCTTTATAAATGATTTCCAAGTCAAAAAGAATATGAGGAGTATATGAAGATTTCTAAACAACATTATTTTTGATTTTCCTGCTGTTAATAATCAGGCCCTCTGTTTTAAACCACTGGATGATTTTCATGAAATCTGACTGGAGTTCATATTATACATTAGTAGAAGGGTAGTAGGATCCCACGTCAACAGTACTGGGAAGGTCCCTGTACAGCTGGTTAATGAAACTGTTAAACAGAAATGATCTTAGGGCCGACCATTGTCATAGGATTCACAGGATCCATAGGAGTTTCAAGGCTAACGACCATGTGTGTTTTACCAGTACTCACTCTCAGGCATTACCTCCTTTCTCAAAGAGGGAAAGACCATTTAGTACCAGGACAAGTGTGCTAGTACCCACCCAGTCATCCAAGTTTAGTACCATGACAAGTTTGGTAGTATCCATCCAGTCATGCAGGTTTAATACCACAACAAGTTTGGTAGCATCCATCCAGTCAGCCAGGTTTAGTATCAGGACAAGTTTGGTAGTATCCATCCAGCCATCCAGGATTGGTATCAGGACAAGTTTGGCAGTACCCATCCAGTCATCCAGGTTTAGTACCACAACAAGTTTGGTAGTATCCATCCAGTCATGCAGGTTTATTACCGCAACAAGTTTGGTAGTATCCATCCAGTCATGCAGGTTTAGTACCATGACAAGTTTGGTAGTACCCATGCAGTCATCCAGGTTTACTACTAGGACAACTTTGGCAGTATCCATCCAGTCATGCAGGTTTAGTACCATGACAAGTTTGATAGTATCCATCCAGTCATCCAGGTTTAGTATCACGACAAGTTTGGCAGTATCCATCCAGTCATGCAGGTTTAGTACCACGACAAGTTTGGAAGTATCCATCCAGTCATGCAGGTTTAGTACCTCCATCCAGTCATGCAGGTTTAGTACCATGACAAGTTTGGCAGCCCCAGTCAGTCATGCAGGTTACTAGGAGGACTACTTTGGCGGTAGTCCATCCCATCATGCAGGGGTTACCGGTAAGTCTGGCAGTCTGGCGTATCCCATCCAGTCAGTTGGGTTTAGTAGACAAGTTTGCAGTAATCCATCCAGTCATGTGCAGGTTTTACCACGACGATTTTTTTTAGTATCCCCCCCAGTCATGCAAGTTTAGTACCAAGACAAGTTTGGCAGTATCCATCCAGTCGTGCAGGTTTGGTACCATGACAAGTTTGGCAGCATCCATCCAGTCATGCAGGTTTAGTACCACGACAAGTTTGGTAGTATCCATCCAGTCATGCAGGTTTAGTACCATGACAAGTTTGGCAGTATCCATCCAGTCATCCAGGTTTAGTACCACGACAAGTTTGGTAGTACTCATCCAGTCATGCGTGTTTAGTACCATGACAAGTTTGGCAGTACCCATCCAGTCATGCAGGTTTAGTACCACAACAAGTTTGGCAGTATATATCCTGTCATGCAGGTTTAGTACCACGAAATGTTTGGCAGTATCCATCCAGTCATGCAGGTTTAGTACCACTACAAGTTTGGCAGTATCCATCCAGTCATGCAGATTTAGTACCACAACAAGTTTGGTAGTACCCATCCAGTCATCCAGGTTTAGTACCATGACAAGTTTGGTAGTATCCATCCAGTCATGCAGGTTTAGTACCACAACAAGTTTGGCAGTATCCATCCAGTCATGCAGGTTTAGTACCACAACAAGTTTGGTAGTACCCATCCAGTCATGCAGGTTTAGTACCACGACAAGTTTGGTAGTATCCATCCAGTCATGCAGGTTTAGTTCCATGACAAGTTTGGTAGTACCCATCCAGTCATGCAGGTTTAGTACCACGACAAGTTTGGTAGTATGCATCCAGTCATGCAGGTTTAGTACCACAACAAGTTTGGCAGTATCCATCCAGTCATGCAGGTTTAGTACCATGACAAGTTTGGCAGTATCCATCCAGTCATGCAGGTTTAGTACCACGACAAGTTTGGCTGTACCCATCCAGTCATGCAGGTTTAGTATCATGACAAGTTTGGCAGTATCCATCCAGTCGTGCAGGTTTAGTACCACAAGTTTGGTAGTACCCATCTTGTCATGCAGGTTTAGTACCACGACAATTTTGGTAGTACCCATCCTGTCATGCAGGTTTAGTACCACGACAAGTTTGGCAGTATCCATCCAGTCATGCAGGTTTAGTAACAAGACAAGTTTGGCAGTATCCATCCAGTCATGCAGGTTTAGTACCACAACAAGTTTGGCAGTATCCATCCAGTCATGCAGGTTTAGTACCACGACAAGTCTGGCAGTATCCATCCAGTCATGCAGGTTTAGTACCATGACAAGTTTGGCAGTATCCATCCAGTCATGCAGGTTTAGTACCACGACAAGTTTGGCAGTATCCATCCAGTCATGCAGGTTTAGTACCAAGACAAGTTTGGCAGTATCCATCTAGTCGTGCAGGTTTGGTACCATGACAAGTTTGGCAGTATCCATCCAGTCATGCAGGTTTAGTACCACGACAAGTTTGGTAGTACCCATCCAGTCATGCAGGTTTAGTACCACGACAAGTTTGGCAGTATCAGTCCAGTCATACAGGTTTAGTACCACAACAAGTTTGGCAGTATACATCCAGTCATCCATGTTTAGTACCACGACAAGTTTGGTAGTACCCATCCAGTCATGCGGGTTTACTTCCACGACAAGTTTGGCAGTATATATCCTGTCATGCAGGTTTAGTACCACGACAAGTTTGGCAGTATCCATCCAGTCATGCAGGTTTAGTACCACTACAAGTTTGGCAGTATCCATCCAGTCATGCAGGTTTAGTACCACAACAAGTTTGGTAGTACCAATTCAGTCATCCAGGTTTAGTACCACGACAAGTTTGGCAGTATCCATCCAGTCATGCAGGTTTAGTACCACGACAAGTTTGGCAGTATCCATCCAGTCATGCAGGTTTAGTACCACAACAGGTTTGGTAGTACCCATCCAGTCATGCAGGTTTAGTACCACTACAAGTTTGGTAGTATCCATCCAGTCATGCAGGTTTAGTACCATGACAAGTTTGGTAGTACCCATCCAGTCATGCACGTTTAGTACCACGACAAGTTTGGTAGTATGCATCCAGTCATGCAGGTTTAGTACCATGACAAGTTTGGCAGTATCCATCCATTCCTGCAGGTTTAGTACCACGACAAGTTTGGCTGTACCCATCCAGTCATGCAGGTTTAGTGCCACAACAGGTTTGGCAGTATCCATCCAGTCATGCAGGTTTAGTACCACGACAAGTTTGGCAGTATCCATCCAGTCATGCAGGTTTATTACCATGACAAGTTTGGTAGTACCCATCCTGTCATGCAGGTTTAGTACCACGACAATTTTGGTAGTACCCATCCTGTCATGCAGGTTTAGTACCACGACAAGTTTGGCAGTATCCATCCAGTCATGCAGGTTTAGTAACAAGACAAGTTTGACAGTATCCATCCAGTCATGCAGGTTTAGTACCACAACAAGTTTGGCAGTATCCATCCAGTCATGACAAGTTTGGCAGTATCCATCCAGCCGTGCAGGTTTAGTACCGCGACAAGTTTGGCAGTATCCATCCAGTCATGCAGGTTTAGTTTTGAAGGAAGATAATGAATCGCATTGCTTAACCTGCAGAGAAAGTTTATTACAGAGAAGGGGGAGGTGCTAGGTAATAAGTATATCTCTCCCTCACATTCTTTTTGTCTACTGATGAAGGTTTAGGTCTCCAGTTCTAGTGTTAGCTGCATCGTTCTGACTTACTAAGATAATAAGCTGTCTTAACATTTAGTATACTGAGACAGCCTGTATTGCTTCTTGATATAATTAGTAACCTTGGTTTGAAATTAAATTATTGGGTTTTTGTCTTTGTTTTCCTCTAGTAGCAGAACAGCAAACCAGACTAGTTCTAGGCAAGTGCTTGTTACTGAGTAGAAATTCTAGTGTGTCCCTATTGGTTGATGTGCTCTACTGAGCTTTTTTTTTATTTTGCTGTTTTTGTTTGTTGTGTAGTCAGTTGCTGTGCTTAACACCACACCACCACAATGTGTGCTGTACAGACACAAGCATCTTGATGTACATCCGTACTCTTAACACTTCCCTCTCTCAGGTCTTGCTAGTCAGTACTACTATTCCAACCTGCAAGTACCAAGAGCAATGCAACTAGCGACAGCGTGCACTTGAATTACCATCTTGTCCACTATGTAGCCCACCGCTACTGCTCATAAATTCACAGTTGCCATCTTTGCCTTTAAGTATCCTGCCCATGGTTGGCATAGGATGCCACAAGCCATGACCACCCTAGAAATCAAATTATTTTTATTTCTAATTTCTTTTTAACAGTTTGAGGTGTGTTTTCTTCCATAAATCATTTAATTTAGCTACATATATTTATTCTGTTAGTCACTGTATCCCTCCATATGATAACCCACTTAGCTAGATCCATACATAAATTAAAAGTTATGTACTCACTTAACTAAGCATCTGTGTCATCCATTTTCATTCTTTCTCAGCCCATGGGTTTGGATCCAATCCTCTGATCCGACTCAGTCACATACTCCAAACTTGATCCAACTCTCAAGCTCCTTCCTCTAACCATAATGCCTGAGTCAATCCCCATTACCTCAGATCGAGTTTGTTGCTATAGTCCCCTATAGCTATACAGAGACAGGAATAGCTGACAGAGAAAGGAAGGGTTCAAACCCAGAACTGTAGGTTCCAATACACAGTCCTACAGGTCTCTCCAGGGAGGTGATGGATCCTTTATTGGTGGGTTGAGAAATAAAAATGCCTTTTAGAAATGCTTTGCACAATTTGAAAGAAGCCAAGGAACAATTTCTGTCTGCTGTGTGGAACTTAGAGATAGCTGCTAATTGCAACTTAATCATAGAGAAACTACCCCCCCCCCTTTAAAAAGAGTTGCTAAAAATGTAAGTACTGCAGAAAATGGAGCAGAGAACAGGTCAATCTCATTATCTAAAGCCTAAAGGGAGAATCTTTTTCACTTGCTCTTATAAACTCTTTTAGTAGATTATTTTTGTGAAGACAAAATAACAGAAAATAATGGGGAAGAAAGCCTGGGCTCTCTAACCATTACTGGAAGTGGAGACCCCATGAGGTTAGTTTGAGGGCTTGGATATAGGGATGTTGAATTCCTGATGGGTGAGAGACAGATCCAGAGTTGGCTCCACTATCCATGGAGGATAATGAAGATGAGACTATAGGAAGGGGAACCATACCTGTCGAGGCAAGAAGGGAGTAATGAGGATGACTGAGTTCTTCAGTCAGTTTGCTTTCTGTAAACATTTGGTAATCAAAGAAAGAGGGAGCTAAGCATAAGGAAGTTTAGAGGACCAGTCATGGACTTGAGCATCTCTCGGTGACTCCCCCTGAGAAGAGATAAGAGCAAAGTACCTGCTGCATTTGTTGTTGTGGGTAGATGCAAAGAGATAGCAGCAAGGTTGGCCCCAGTGACGGAAGATCCTTTCCTCCATTGATTGATTGAGAGACTGCTCATGAGGCATCAGAATGGATCTGCTTAGTTTGTCTACTAACATGTTTGTTTTCCCCAGAATGTGCATTGCAACTAGAAAGAGGTCTGATGAGATCACCCACTCCCACACTCTCATGGCCTCTTTGCAGAGGGGATAAGATTGGGTTCCTCCTTGCTTGTTGATGTACCAGACCACAGACATGTTATCAGTCTGAATTACAAGAGTCTTACAATAGTCTCTATAGGAAGAGTATCTTGAAAGGCCTGCAGTGCCAGTAGGACTGCTTTCATCTGTAGAACATTGATATGCAGATTGGTCTCTTGGGGGACCACATGCCTTGGACGTCCTTCCCAGGAAATGCCCCCTCCACCCCAGTTAGGATGTGTCTGTGGTCACTGTGGCTGTAGGGGGCAGTAGAATAAAGGATTGGCCTCGGTAAATGCCATCCAATTGGATCCACCACTGGATGTGGCATTTTCAAACTGGAGTAAGCTTGACTGAAAGGACAGGGGTTGATGAAGAATAAACCACTAAACAACTACAGTCTATTGAAGGATGAGCATAAAGAACCATGCTAGAGGAAGTAACATGGTGGCCACTGCCATGGAGCCTAATGTTTGAAGAAATGATCTGGCTGGGGGAGAAGGATGGGAAATAAGCAGGCAGACTTGATTTCTGAGGATGTAAATACGATGAAGTGGCAGTGAAGCTATCAGTGTTGCATTCAGAAGTGCACCTATGAACTCCAGGCTCTGGGTTGGAGTCAAGTTTGACTTTGCATAATTTATTGTTATCCCCAGTAAGTGACAAAGCTGGAGCAAGTAGTCCCTGGATTGTTGTAAAAGATGCTTGGAAGAGGCAGTAAGGAGCCATTCATCTAAATATGGAAACACTTGGAATCCTTTGAATCTCAGATGAGTAGCTACCACTGCCGTGCATTTGGTAAACACTCTGTGACCTGTACTGAGTCCAAAGGGCAGTGTTCTGAATTGGTAATGACTGGCTCACAGCCAAAAGCATAAGTGTCTTCTGGATTGCCTATCTATTTTGATGTGATAGTACACATCCTGAAATTCTATAGAGCACATCCAATCGTCCCTGCAAAGAAATGGCAGAATGGACTGAAATGTGACCATTCAAAACTTCAACTTCTTTACAAATTGGTTTAAACTTCTGAGATCCAAAAACTGGTTGAGGTCCCCTGTCTTTTTGGGCACTAAAAAGAAGAGGGAATAAATTCCATATCCTATTTGGTCTGGCAGAACCTCTTGGAAGACTCTCTTGTTTAGCAGCTTTTGAATTTCTTGTGCTACTGCTTTCCTCTGACTGGGTGGAACATTGGGAAGTTTCTTTCTTTTGTGAAAGTGAAGTTGGAAAAAATAGAATAGAATAACCTCTGGATGTTATTTTTAGCACCCAGGAATCATGTGTTATGTCTGCCCAGTTATTTGGGTGCAGGGATAATCTTCTCCCGACTGCCTCCAGAGATGGACAATCAGGCAACACTTCAGGAGCACTAAAAGGGTCTGTCCAGAAAAGAATCTCAGACCACTAGTTCTGTGGGCCTCTTCTGCCTCTAGAGTGACATCTCCCATTAGAATTTCCTCCTCTGCCTGTGGAAGAATTGTCCCCATGCAGATCTTGGAAAGGTCCTTGAGATTTTCAGAACCACATCTTCTTACCACCTCTCTGATTCCTAGTAAAGGTCTGTTGAGGGGAAGAAAATGTGATTCCCACAACAAACAGAGTCTTTCCTTCTTGTTCACTGAGGATAAGCGTCTCTTTAACTGATGGCCCGAATAAAGAAGTGCCATTGAAAGGGACATTGATGAATGATGTCTTAAAGGGCTTCACAGAGTTGCATAGCCACATCCAGGCATGCCTCCATAGGGCTCGTGAGGTACCCTCTGCTGTATGAGAAATAACCTCATCAAAGCATTTATTTATTTATTATTTATTTATTTTATTTCATTTGTTTACTGGGAAAGTCCACTGGGCCAAAAAGTACCCATTTTCAGCAGAAGCCCGGGGAGAAAAGCTCCAACAAGAACACAGATACTGAAAAAAAATTAAACATTAATTGGTATAGAAGTACAAAAAGTATTACACATAGCGATTACAGCAATATATACAGAATATATACACAAAAGCAGGAATTCAGTTGGTTTGATTACAACAAAATATACAGAACATATACATAAAAGCAGGAATCTGGCTGGTTTGACTACAGTAACATATACAGAAAATATACATTAAAGCAGGAATTTAGTTGGTTGCCAAATTAATTCAATCAGAGAGGTATAAACAGGGATATATTAATCAGTATTATTGTACCAGTATCAACAAATGATTAAAAAAAATAATGAATGTGGAGAAAGGTATCATCAGTCACTAGTAGCAAAATGCATAGGAGTTTAGTTATAATATAAGGAGAAGGTTATAGAGCAGGTACATAGCCAGGTAGAGTTGAGATGATTTTTTCAGAATTTGTTTGAAGGTGATGGTGCTGCCAGTGTTTCTTATGGTAGGCAGAAGTGAGTTCCATAGTTTGGCAACAGTGAAGGAGTAGAGGAGCTGACCAGCAGGAATGGTGGTCTTTTCTACTTTTAGAAGTAGATGATTTCCAGATCTTAGTTGCCTGCTGGGTTGGTATTTGGCAAGTAGAGTTGAGAGAGCAGAACAGTCTGTGGGTCTGTAGATTATTTTGTGTGCTGTAGGTAACTGGGTGAATGAGAGATGGTGGGGGAGTTCCAGGCACCCTAATTGTTTCAGTGAGTTACAGTGGTGGGACAAGAATTTGGCCTTGGTGGCAAATTTGGCTATTCTGTTGTAACACATATCAAGTTGGGATATTGTAGAATTTTGGATATTAGTGAGGAGGGGGGTACCATAAAGGAGAGAGGGTAATAAAAAGGAAGTTGCAAATGTTTGTCTAGCAGAGAGGCTAAGAAAGTGTTGGGGCCTGTAGAGCATACCGAGCTTTTGGTGTGTTTTTTATGTTATTGTTTATGTGTAGGTCAAAGTTAAGGTTTTCATCTACAATAATGCCTAGTAATTTAATTTGTGGAACAACTTCTATAGTGGTATTGTCTTGGGCTTGTATAGTGAAGAGTTTTTTTTATCTATGGGAGTATTTTCTTAGGGGTAAAAATTACTAGTTTAGTTTTTTTTTTTTTGGATTTAGGGCAAGATGATTGTTAAGCATCCAAGATTCAGTAGAGGTGAGGGCATTCTGGGTGATTTGCTGGAGTTCAGAGCTGGAATTTTCAGTGCATATTATTGTAGAGTCATCAGCATACTAGATTACTGAGCATTGTGGCAGAGTGGAATGAAAGTTGTTAATAAAGATGCTAAATAAGAGAGGACCAAGTATGGAGCCTTGGGGTACCCCTGTGGAAGTATTGAGGAAGGGAGAGTAAGATTGTTGCCATTTGGTGGATTGCTGCCTACTGGAGAGATAACTGTTGAACCATTGTAGGGTAGGTGGAGAAATGTGAAGGGTGGATAGTTTAGAGAGGAGGATAGTGTGGGAAATTGTATCGGATGCTTTGGAGAGATCGAGGAAAAGTGAAGCGATTATTTTACCAAAATCCTGTGCCCGGTTAACTGTATCAAGGAAGGATAGAAGGGTGGTAGTGGTGCTGTGTCCTCATCTGAAACCATGCTGAGTGGGTGAAAGAGTTTGATTATCAAGCAGGTGATTCAGGAGTTGGGAATGGATGTATTTTTCCAGTATTCTAGAGAGGTGTGAGAGAATTGCTATGGGTCGAAAGTTTGTGGTGTCTGTGTTGGTGACTCCTTTGTGTATTGGGAGAATGAATGCTTTTTCCAGATGTCTGGGAAAAGGGATTCTTTAATCAATCTGTTAATAAGTATGCTGATGGGATAAGCTATAGAGTTTGCAGCTAGCTGCAGGAAGTGTGGGGGTAGATTGTCAGGGGCCAGAGTACAGGCTTTTAGCTTAAGTAAAAGTTTTTTTTATTGTGGTGGTGGGTATGGGGGAGAATTTTAGGTTAGACTTGAGGGTAGGATTGTTTTCTGGGATGATTTGGTCATCGGCTATCTTGGTGGTGGTGGTGTTAACTGTAAGAAAGGTGGTGATTAGGATAGCTATGGTGTCAATGAAGTAGGAATTGAAGAGGGTAGCAAGTTCAGTAGAGGTTTTGTGTGGGTCAGGGGATGGGTTGCTTTGAGACCCTGGGTCTAATGGTTGATGGAGGACCAGAATTTTTTGGGATTATTATGTTGGCTTTGTAGGTGGAGGTAGTGGGCTTTTTTATCACTGGCTATTAGACATTTTGCCTGGTTACGTAGTTGCTTGTAATGTAGTACAGTTGAGGGGTCTTTGTTTTTCTGCCATGATTTCCAGAATTTATCCCTTGTGGACATTACTTCTTTGGTGGATTTTGAGATCTAGCTTGCATGGTTATGTTTTATTCATTTCTGGCGGGTGGGTGCTTGCCTATTTAGGATGTAAGGAATGTTGAGTTAAAGAATTCAGCACCCTCAATAAGTGGTAGGGATTTGAAGGGTTCCCAATTTACTTTTGCTAAGGTTTCCTTAAATATGGATAGTTGGAACTTAGTCAAATTTCTGGTTGATTTGTTTTGGTGTTAGCCTGGGGTTGGAGTAGTTTTGAGAAATCAACAGAAGTGCAGACGTGGACTCAGAGACAGAATTTAAAAGTTCCTTAGTTAAATCCCTCTGAAGTCTTGTAAATGTGCCAGATAATTAAGTGACCTCAGTGCAAAGGTTGCAGAGGCAAAGACTCACTTTCTGAATCTGTCCAATGCCCTAGACTCCCTGTTAGGCAGATGGACAGAAGAACTCTGTTTTGCTAGCTCTTTCTTAGTGGCTGCTGCCACCACCATAGCATCTACAGGAGCTCCTTTGATCCAGTGGGGTCTGTCTTTGAAAAGGGCTAAAAATTTGTCAGGTCTCTTAGGGATTGATTTGGTGGTATCCAGTTCCTTCCAAGCCTGACAGGAAACTAAATCAATGAGTTCATCCACTGGAGAGGGGTAACCCATGAGATAGATGGGCCAGAACCAAAAGCTTCCAAGAACACCAATTCCTCTGGAGAGGGGTTTTCGGAAGTGCAGACAGCTGTTTGTTTGAGGATTTCTAAAATGTCACCAAAGGAGATATCATCCAGTGGTGATCTGGGGAACCCTTCTTCTTCATCACAATTGGTGTCCTCTGTGAGAGATTCCAGTGGGGAATCTATGTGTCTCCTTTTGTACATTCTCTTCCAATTAATCTCCTCTGTGGGATGTTCAGGGGAGGTATCAGAAGAGAGAGGGATTTCCTCTTCAGGAACTGCTTAGAAACTTGGTGGAACTGGCTGTCCCTGTGGAGTAGGCCTGATGGACTTAGAGCTTGAATCTGATGATGGAAAGGAGACTGGATCTGAAGAAAAAGAGGGTGGTTCTCTACACAGAGAAAAAGCCCTTTCCACTACCTCAAAGGCAAGCAAACCCAGGGAAGCCGCAACCACCCTAGCTGGAACTGAGACTCTCAGCACAGGAAGTTTATGACCACTCCCAGATCCATGTCTCGAGGAAGGGACTGGACCCAAACTGTCCAGGACTGAAGCTCAGAGGGGCAGAGATGCATCTAACAACATTGGAGTAAATCCCAGC
The DNA here is from genome assembly GCF_019279795.1 of Protopterus annectens. Classification (NCBI taxonomy): domain Eukaryota; kingdom Metazoa; phylum Chordata; order Ceratodontiformes; family Protopteridae; genus Protopterus; species Protopterus annectens. The sequence continues at coordinate 553,535,566 of NC_056732.1, forward strand.
CCCACAGATCCGGTGCCAACACCTCTGCTCCAGGACCAGTTCCAATCCAAAGGTAGTGAAACAGAACTAGTCAAGGAAACCATCAAGAAGAGAACTTCTTCAGATCCAACTCTTGACACTCTCAAGGACTTCGGATTCTGGGGCTCTGAAACAGCAGGACAGATCAGAGAAGGAGCCAAAACAGTATGTGATGTCATTGGAAGGCTCATGGATCTGATAGGGGACAGAGCTGGTATGACTCCCACCTAGATCTGAGCTTTGAGAAATTTTCGCACCATCCTATCCACAGCTACCTCTGACAAATGTCTGGAGGACCTGGAAGATGCAGAGGACTGAGGTCTAGGATGCTTCTTTGGAATTTGAAACAAAGGTGAACACACAGAATAAGTGAAATGGGCTTTATGGTATACTCTAGCGTATGAGTTCTTTCTGAAGTACCAGGCTTCAGATCCAAAGGTCTGGGATCCGAAGACGGAGCTGTGGGGCTAACCAATGTGACTATCAGATTCAAGGGCTTAGGGGCCAAGGATTTTGGATCCAAGGTACAGATTTTTGGATCTGAAGATACAGAATCAGAAATTTTTTGAGATTTTAATGGAGGCTCCAATGAAGGCCTGGGGGACTTTGACAGAGACTGTTTCCTATGCTCCAATGGAGCTGACTTAGAGAGTTTAGTGGGAGTGGGGTTGAGCCCCAGACGACGGTAACAGTCCTTTCAAAATGAGTTTATTACGCTGGTCAGCTAGGGCCCTAGATTTAAAGGTAGAGCAGATGGAATAATTTGTATCTAGGTGACTGGGTCCCAGGCAGTAAATGCACTCCTTGTGGGCATCCGAGTTCAGAATTTTATGCCCACAAGAAGTGCATTTTTTTTAAACCTGTCAGCCTATCCAACATGGCAGAAGCCACACTCCTACAACTGCCACAAACTGGAATAGAATAGAATAGAAATATTTTTTGTTTGTTTATACAGAAAAGTAATGAGATAAAGAAATAAATATCAAAAATAGTAAGCTAAAAAGGAATATCCTTATAAAAGGGTACCAGAAGACACACCAGCTAAGGTACTGATAGGCTGCTGTCACAAGATAGTAGAAAGAATATAGCTACTTCATACAGAGAAGAGGGAGGATAGCAAAAAAAAAAAACATTAATTCAAAAGAATTTGTTCTAAAAACCAAAAAAGAAAGGGAAAAATGTTCATTTACAGGAAAGAAAGCACTGAAAGAAATGCTAGCAAGAGGAACTTGTACCTCTGCACAATGGCAGAAAATGAGATCTGAAGTAATGGGGATGGACTAAGGCATTATGGGTAAAGTGAGGAGCTCAAGAGTCAGTTCTGAAGTCTGAAGTATGAGGCTGAGTTGGATCCAAGGATCAGATCCAAATCCATGGGGTGAGGAAGAATGAAAAGGACAACATCAGATCTACCTCATATAGCTTCATATAGTTAGTTCTGTGTATTTCTTAACTAAATTCTCTGACTCACTAGATAAAAAACAAAAGGTCAGCCTGCTTGTTTCCCTCATATTACCAGCTTCTTAGCAGCTGGTATCCTCTGGCAGTAAAGTAACTTTCTTATGCTCACAGATAATGATGTCTTACTCGGCACAAATAATTCCATCTGTAAGAAATGCATATATTTAGCTAATCTGGAGGCTTCTCTCTTACGATTAAACATGGACTATGAGCAACAGACACACTTTCACCACATTCTAAACAAAGCTGAAGCTGTTAATAAATGCCTACCAAAGCATTCTATTTCCAGAAGACTAGTTCTCAGCACAAATCAAACACTGCCTTTCTTTCAGGCATACCTTTAGCAAGGAGTCAGCTAGTGTCAAATCACTTCAATTCAACTACACCAAACCATGGTACTAATAAAAATGTTTTAGAATAGGTGATTCTTTAGTCAGACTCAGACATGCAGATTCTCCTCTCACTAAGGTAGACAAAGACAGGGTGTATCTCTGACATCTCAAGTGCTCTAAAGACCCTTTCACCTGATAAATATGATTACAACATGGTGGTAATTCATGTGGGAGTGAATGAAACTTTTGAATTTTGTAGGTGGGAGAGTCATGTTTTTGTGTGTGTGTGTGTCTCAGTATTAATATTACTATAATTAAGTACCTTCCAGAAGGATTACAATTACTATAATTAACCGCCCTCCAGAAGGATTACTATGGCTGACTGCCCTACTATGATTACAGAAAACTCAGGGAAGATAAATCACTGAGAATTACAATTAGTCAGTAATACCAGTTATTAGAATATCATAGCTATTGCTCATAAAAGGATCTATATTACAACGTCGAACTCACAGGAGTCCGATCGTTGTAATATTGAACCCATATGTTCGAAATGTGAAAATAACGAAGCCACAGAACACCAATTTTTTTCCCAGGGGAAAAAAAAAATCGGTGGGCCGTTTTTCACGGCTTTGCTATTTCCTCCACTGTGGTGCGATCTTGGAGTTGGTATATTTAAGTAGGGGGGGGTTGGCGGGCACAGCCCCCCACATTGGGGGGGTGGGGGGGGCTTTAATTTTAAAGTGTACATTTTTTTGGGGAGGTTTTTGTACCGGAACAGCGATTTTTTTCCCTGTGAAAAAAAATCACCGTTCTGTGTTTTCATACTTTTTGGGTTTCGAACTTCCTGGTTTGATATTACATCGTTCGAACTCCTGTGAGTTCGACGATGTAATATAGACCCCTCAGAAAAGATATATTTTTATCTATCAGAGTACTGACTGTTTAAGTGACTTGCTTAAAGTCACACAGAAGCCAAATGGAATGAACAAAAGCCGTACCCTGTACCCCTGACTACAGGAAGCATCTCACAGCCTTAATCCACTGTACTAACTGCCAGACCTTCTGTAACTTCTACATTTTCTGATAAATCACTGGGGGAAACAGTCAGTCAGTAATGCTAGTCATTAAACCAAATTGTTTTGAGCAAAGACATTGAGAGGTATCTTTATCTATTCCTTGTAAAATGTGCAGCATTCTAACAAACTGTTGTGGACTGCAGTCATTAAATAATGGCAGGCATAAATTTCAGAATGTGTATCCTTCAGAAAATGCTTGATAATGCAAAACATTTTTTTTATTCTAGCAACTTTCTAAATATACGAACTTAAAAACAGTGAAGATGCATCTGGGAAGCCTAGAAGGAAAAAAATAACAAAAGAGGGTAGATTTTTGAAGACGTTTATAAAAATATTTGGTATGGAAGATGTGAATTCTGGAGAGAATTTACATATTATTCCCCAAGGTACAAAAACTGGGCTAGGCTAGACAGAATTATATTTTACAGAAACATTGACATTTAATTGAAAGTTTTGGTACACATCCAACTATTTCAGATCATGTGTCAATAATAGCTAAAATAAAAAAAGAGACACTGCTGCTTCCCCACTTATCTGTTAAAAAGAGAGGAATTTAAGGAATGGGTAATGAAAATCATTTGGGACGTATTAGAGAAAATAGAAATTTCTTCAGGAAATATAGCTAGGGAATGAGATAAAATGAAAGTGGAATCTGAAAATATTGTAGAAATAAAAGAAAAAGCAATATGGTTAAGAAGTAATGGGAATTATTTAGAGGGACTGTCAAAAGTTAAAGTATTGCAGAATAGGGGGAATCTCTCACAGAACAAGAAGAGGCCCAGTTGCAGAGAGGTAAACAGAAAATAAGGGACTACTTTGATAATATGCATGAGTTTAGAAAGGCTGCTGTTAAGCAACTCTTTTTTGATAAGTCCAGAGCACAGAATCTTTTAGCACAAAGGCTCAGGCAGCAGAAAGTAGAAAGTGTTGCTGCCAAGCTTAGAAAGCCTATAACAAGGAAAATAAAAAGAAGTTATGTCTTACCATAACATTCCATCTGTATTGTTGATCCTCGTTCAGTCATTATGCATGGGTATCGGTTCCGAGCTCGGAACCGAGCCGGCCATTTACCAAGCTTGCTTTAGCTTCAAACTCTCAAGCTAAACTCTTACCCACAATCCCCCTCTCCCTGTTACCTCAGATTGAGTTTGCAAGTCAAAGAAGGTAGAGGCTACCTCTGGTTAAATAACCTAAGAGAACCTGATGGTGACATCCACTAGAAACCAAAGGAGGGGGAAGGAGGGAGGGTCGTAATGACTGAACGAGGATCAACAATACAGATGGAACATTATGGTAAGACATAACTTCTTTATCTGATATTGTTAATCCTCGTTCATTCCTTATGTATGGGACAGAGTCCCCAGCTACCTCTATTCCTGGGAGGCTCTCATGGAAGGATATTCCTGAGCACCATAGAACCGAAAGATGCTCTTCCCCTAGAAGCCAGATCCAATTTGTAATGATTGATGAAGGTATGAGGTGTAGCCCAAGTTGCAGCTGCAAAGATGTCATGTAAAGAAGCTCTGGCATGGAAGGCAGCAGAAGTTGCCACCGACCTTGTTGAGTGAGCTTTCATGGTAGTAGGCAATGAGATATTACGTTGTGTATAAATAAAGGTCACACAGTCCTTCAACCATCTAGCTAATGTGACCTTAGCAACAGCAGATCCTAATCTAGGTCCAGAAAAGGCCAAAAATAACTGGTCAGATTTACGAAAAGGTTTAGTCCTGTTTAAGTAAAAATGGATTTGCCTGTGTATATCTAGGGTATGTAGGCAATACTCTCCTCTGTTTGAATGATAGGGAAAGAAAACTGGAAATTCAATGGCTTGATTAATGGACATTTCAGAGATCACTTTAGGCAGAAATGATGGATTAGTTCTCAGAGACACTCTATATCTATGAAAAATCAAGTATGGACTCTTGATACATAAAGCTTGAAGCCCAGAAATACGTCTGGCAGAAGTAATAGTGACCAAAAACAAGGTTTTCCATGACAAATACTTGAGGTCGCAAGAAGAGGCTGGTTCGAAAGGTGACATTGTCAGAGCTTGTAGAACTAATGATAAATCCCATGGTTGAATAGGTTCTCTAAAAGGTGGCTTCAGATGATTCACACCTTTTATGAAGGTCTTGCACAATTCATGGGACATAAGAGAGGAATTTTGGACACCCTCATGATAATTAGAAATTGCAGCCAAATGAACTCTAATGGTAGAGGCTGATAGACCCGATTGAAACAGGTCGGCCAAATAGTCTAGTATTATCGACACTGGTGCTGAAAAGGGGTTTACTTGTTTATCTTTCAGCCAACAGATAAATCTTTTCCACTTGCTCAGATAAGTAATTCTAGTGGAAGACTTATGAGAAGCAATGAGAATATCACGTACTGGTAAAGAAAGATCATTCTGCCTGGCAATCAAGGGAATTGGAGTAGCCAAGCCGTGAGCTTCAGGCTGTTCAAGTTGGGATGAATCAGGTTCTGTGGATGTGAGATCAACTCTGGGATTGGATGGAGAATCCATGGTCGATCTAGTAGGTGAGGCCAAAGGAAGGGGAACCAAATCTGTCGAGGCCAATATGGTGCAATGAGGATCACCTTGCTCTTCAACAGATGGGCTTTCTTCAGAAACTGGGGAATGAGGGGAAAGGGTGGAAATGCGTAAAGAAGACCCGAGGGCCAATCGTGGACTAGAGCATCCCTGGGTGACTGTCCTGGAGGGGGAATCAGGGTGAAGTAGTTGATGCATTTGTAGTTGGTCGGGGTTGCAAAGAGGTAGCAGCAAGGACGGCCCCAGCGGTGGAAGATCTCAATCACTATCAAGGGATTCAGGGACCACTCGTGAGGTTGAAGAATGCACTTGCTGAGTCTGTCTGCTATCACATTGGAACTCCCGGGAATGTGCGTTGCTAGAAGAAAACAGTTGGTAGCCATCACCCACTGCCATATCCTCATGGCCTCTTGACAAAGGGGGTAAGATTTGGTTCCACCTTACTTGTTGATGTACCAGACCACCGCCTTGTTGTCTGATTGAATTGTAATTGTCCCAGACGGCAGCAGGGAATGGAATGCTTGCAACGCCAGAAGCACCGCCCTCAGCTCTAGAACATTTATATGCAGATGGGCCTCCAGTTTGGACCAAGTGCCTTGGACTGTCTGTCCCTGACATAGCCCCCCCACCCCATCAGGGAGGCGTTCATGGTCACTGTGGCCTTGGGTTGCTGGGGGGAGAAGGGCGAAATCATTGTGAGAGATTGTGTGTCATCCATCAATTTAAATCCTGTTTGCACCTGTGGGTTACTCGAATCATGGCTGAAAGAGGAAGCTGAAAAGGATACCATTGGGTGAGCAGTAGCCATTGTAGAAGCCTCATGTGAAACCTGGCCAGGGGAACAATGGTGATGGAGGCTGCCATGGAACCCAATAGCTGTAGAACTGAGTGAGCCATGGATTTTTCCTTTGACAGGATTGGGATTAGTTGTTGCTTTATACTTAGAATTCTGTGCTCTGGAATGGCAGCTCTGCAGTTTTTTGTGTCCAAGATAACCCTATGAATTCTCGAAAAGGCAAAAAAGAGCAGCGGAGCACAAACCCAAGCACGCTGGTTTAATCAAGGCAAATAATGTTAGCACAAAACACTTTAGCCCAATGTCTCACCTTCTTCAGACAAAATTACAAGCCAACTAACTAGCACTTTTATATAAAACAGGGTTCAATAATCAGCAGTCAATCAATTCTAATTAAATCTAATCAGTGCTACTTATCTAATCAAATTAATAAATGTAAAACAATTTAATTTAAAAAGATAGCTGAGTTCACGTTTAAAAACCTATAAAACTGTTTTAAACTTCATGATTAAACATTGTAAATGTAAATAAATAAATTTATAAATCAAGTATATGTCAAATACTTATAATTATATGAGTATATGTATACTTATACAAATAAACAAATAAATATACACATAAATTTATAAAATTGTGTTTTAGTAACAATATATAAAACACATTAAATGGTAACCTAAAATGCATCTTAAAAACTTTGTATATTAACATAATACTAGATGCTAAATCATCTTAAATAGTTGATTCAATAGTCCACAAAACATTCATCTATTTAGTGAATCTACTTGGTTCATTTAAAATCAATGACAGCACATATTTCCATATTAATATGTGTATATATACAACAATTTGTGCAAACTGGCATCATGCTTCACTACTATATATCTACCTTTTTGTAGATAACAGTTTAAGAACACAGGCAATGGATACGTATTCATTTAAACCTGGATGCGTATATGCACATGTACGTATCTGCCAGACCAATTCATTTATTTCTAAGTGAATCTGCCAAGGGCCACCTTTGTTATCCACCAAAATTCTACCCAAGACTGTAAACTTAAAAAAGTGTCCAGGACAACAATTAATGTGCCTTGAGGCATTATTCAAATCCTGCCTAGCTATAGCATAGGTGTGTTCATAAATGCGCTGTTTAAGCTTTCTTTCTGTTTTCCTATGTAGAAAGCAGCATTTTTGACATAAAGCCAAATAAACCACACTATTAGTGTCACAACTATGTTTCCCTATTATTTTGTATTCTTCATTCCTAATCTTGACTTTTGGGTCAGTTAATACATGCTTACATTGGTTGCAAGCCCCACATTTAATCATTCCTGAAGTACGTTGACTTAAAGGATGTGGTTTAAGCTCTAGCAAGGATTTTAAGTTCCGCCCTCTTCTAAAAGTTAATTTAGGAACCTCACCTAACTTATGGGACAAATAATTGTCTTCAGTAATCAAGGCCCAATATTTGTTGAGCACCTTCCTAATTTCAAAATGGTCCACTGAGAAGGTACAAAAAAATCTCATTCCAGAAACAGACTGGTTCGTAGTGTCAGCACCTGGTCTCAAAAGATTAGTGGAAGCAGTTTCCGAGATATTAACATCAAAAGAAAGAATAGGTTTATAAAACCCTGATCTTCTTTTGTTTACTACTTCTGTTCTGATGTAAACAAGCAAAGAACCCGGATAACCTCTATTAAAAAACATTTGGCTCAGATGTTCACATTCCAACAAAAAATCTTCAAATTCAGAAATCATTCTGGCAGCTCTTACCATCTGGCCTTTGACCACTGCTTTCTTTTGATAACTAGGATGACAGCTCGTGAAATGCAGGAACGCATTGGAATAAGTGGGCTTTCGGTAAATAAGGCTCTTATATCTTAAATTTATCTCATCTTTAATGATCAAGATGTCTAAATAGTTAATACTAGATTTCTGCAAATTATAAGTGAACTCCAGGAAAGATGTCATACTTGTCATAGTGTTTAAAAATTTAGGGACCTCGGAAGGGGACGCTTTCCAAATAAGAAACATGTCGTCCTGGTACCTTGTGTACCAGGAGACATTGTTCATAAAAGTAACATCAGTGAACAAAAAGTTCTTTTCCCAATATGCCAACACACCGTTGGCGAAACTCCCTCCACAGGGCGACCCCATAGCAACCCCTGATTTTTGAAGATAGATTTTATTATCAAATGACATAAAGTTGTTGTTTAAAACTATTTCTAATAGCGTCTCCACTAAATATGTCGTATTGTCATCTATTTTCTTATCAAAGAGAAATTCACGTATCCATTGAATGCCCAATTCTTGTGGTATGACAGTATACAGATCCTTAATATCGATAGTCAAAAACCAGGAGTTTGCATCAAAAGGAATCTTCTTAATTTCTTGGAGAAAACTCCAAGAATCTTTACAAATCTGGGGTTCCTGATTGATTAAGGGTCTTAATATACTGTCAACATATTTAGCACATGCAACAGTAATAGAACCACGCCCATCCACAATGGGATGGAAGGGTGGTTGTATTAAACTTTTATGAGTTTTTGGAATGCCAAACAAGACCGGTAACCTAGGGGCTAGCACATTTAAGTATTGGTACAAATCAAGGTCTATAAATCTTTCAAGAAATAAATCCTCAATCATACCCCTAATTTTTACGTAAGCAGTGTTAACTTCATTAATACTCACAACTTCATAGCTATCAGTGTTTAAAAGGGTTACCATTTTCTGAACATATACAAAATTGTCCATAAAGACTAGACCGCCCCCCTTGTCGGGCTTCATAACTCTTATATTACAATTTTTTAACAACTCCAAAAACTCTCTTTCATCCCTAGTGGTATTATGAGGCCGTTTATAAGAGGGTTTATTCACCTTAAGAGCTCGTAAATCATATTCACACATCTTTTCAAACAGACGTTACAGACGTATCATGTAATGGGGGGTTGTAAACACTAGGCACTCTAAGGGTACCAGATGGAAATATTCCGTCACCCATCAATATTTTTAGATTGAGTTTTCTGACAAATAACTTAAGGTCAATGATGGTCTTGACCAAATCAAATGGCATGTCAGGCACAAAGGATAACCCTCTAGAAAAAAACTCAACTAAGTTAGAATCAATGTCAAAAGATGTATAATTATAAATTTTAAAGTCCCCCTTAGAGTCCGTTAGTACCACTGGGTCAGAAACATGATCTATCATCTCCTGCGTTGGGCTCTGCGATTCCTGTAGTTGCCCTGGTTGTTCCTCCCCTGTCCGTTGACTTGTCTGGCTTTTTTGTTCCTGGGAAAACCCTGCTGGTTATTAGAATTATCACAATTGTTTACAGAAACTTCTTCAAAAGAATTGTTATTACTATTGTCAGTTCTGTTAGTGTTTGTATTAACAGATTTACTGGCGTTACTCAAAAGCCTTTCGCTACGACGAAGGGGCATATCTTCATCGTCATGAGTTTCCCGCACTAAATTTTGCTGGCCATTAGCTACGTTATGCGTTTCACCTTGATTGTTTCCATCTAAAACTGAGTTTTGCAGCTTGTTTAACAAAAATGGAGGTCGAGGATAAGCTTTATTTAAGCGATATTCATTAATATCCCTGTTAATCTTTTTCATTTTATTATTAGTGAGCTTACTGATAGTGGCCTCAATGCTAGTAAAAATACGCAAGTACTCATATTTATATCTAATAAATTCTGAGTCCTCCTTAATGTTCTCTTCAAGCCTTGCAAGTTCAGTTTTAAAACAATCAACCTCCTTCTGATATTGTACAATCAACAAATTCATGTACTCAAAGCCCTGCTGGTCAAACAGGGCTAACAAATCTTTATGGAATTGTGAACCTTCCACTAATCCGACAGGAAAGCGCCATTGCCGCAGACCTTTCGGAACCAGTTTCTTGATCAAACATTCTTTTAAATACGAAATTTCAAGTTGCAGTTTCCTGCACTTGAACAGTTTAGAGTCAAAAACGGTAATAAGATAGGATAAGTCACTTACATTCTCTTGACTGCCTTCAATGACGCCTTCACTAGTCTCGTCACAAAAAAAGTTAATGTGACTGAGAAATCCATTAATTGAAGGGCATCCTGTGATATTAGAAGTAGGTATGGGACTTCTTTCCTGCTCACCATTTGTTGTACAGATCCTACTAGCCTGTCCAGGCTGGATGTCCGAGTTACCTAGGCAGCACGAAGAACCGGAACTGATAGTAGGCAAAGCACCAGAAGTGCTTGTTGTAATAATCCTCGGTGCCTCAAGGTTGTTAGGCTGAAGTGAAGGTAAAGAACGAGCGCTTGACACTGGCAGAAGTGGAGAACCAGCGCTTTGCACTCCAGGTACGCTAGTAGCTTGTAAAGCATCCACCTTTTGTGTTAGCTTGTCAACACGATCCATGACAAGCTGCAAAAGGAGAGTTAAGTTGCCTTCAGCATTCGCTTCGTTGGCAGAACTCTCCTGTGTAGGTGAGTTACCAGCACCACTATCCCTCTGTGAAAATAAGGATCCTTGGGTTAAAGTGCCCGAACTGCTCATGGTCGAACACAAACTTCAAAACCACGTCACCAAATAAGTACACAAACCAAGAAAAGGCAAAAAAGAGCAGCGGAGCACAAACCCAAGCACGCTGGTTTAATCAAGGCAAATAATGTTAGCACAAAACACGCTAGCCCAATGTCTCACCTTCTTCAGACAAAATTACAAGCCAACTAACTAGCACTTTTATATAAAACAGGGTTCAATAATCAGCAGTCAATCAATTCTAATTAAATCTAATCAGTGCTACTTATCTAATCAAATTAATAAATGTAAAACAATTTAATTTAAAAAGATACTGAGTTCACGTTTAAAACCTATAAAACAGTTTTAAACTTCATGATTAAACATTGTAAATGTAAATAAATAAATTTATAAATCAAGTATATGTCAAATACTTATAATTATATGAGTATATGTATACTTATACAAATAAACAAATAAATATACACATAAATTTATAAAATTGTGTTTTAGTAACAATATATAAAACACATTAAATGGTAACCTAAAATGCATCTTAAAAACTTTGTATATTAACATAATACTAGATGCTAAATCATCTTAAATAGTTGATTCAATAGTCCATAAAACATTCATCTATTTAGTGAATCTACTTGGTTCATTTAAAATCAATGACAGCACATATTTCCATATTAATATGTATATATATACAACAATTTGTGCAAATTGGCATCATGCTTCACTACTATATATCTACCTTTTTGTAGATAACAGTTTAAGAACACAGGCAATGGATACGTACTCATTTAAACCTGGATGCGTATATGCACATGTACGTATCTGCCAGACCAATTCATTTATTTCTAAGTGAATCTGCCAAGGGCCACCTTTGTTATCCACCAAAATTCTACCCAAGACTGTAAACTTAAAAAAGTGTCCAGGACAACAATTAATGTGCCTTGCGAGGGCATTATTCAAATCCTGCCTAGCTATAGCATAGGTGTGTTCATAAATGCGCTGTTTAAGCTTTCTTTCTGTTTTCCCTATGTAGAAAGCAGCGCATTTTTGACATAAAGCCAAATAAACCACACTATTAGTGTCACAACTATGTTTCCCTATTATTTTGTATTCTTCATTCCTAATCTTGACTTTTGGGTCAGTTAATACATGCTTACATTGGTTGCAAGCCCCACATTTAATCATTCCTGAAGTACGTTGACTTAAAGGATGTGGTTTAAGCTCTAGCAAGAATTTTAAGTTCCGCCCTCTTCTAAAAGTTAATTTAGGAACCTCACCTAACTTATGGGACAAATAATTGTCTTCAGTAATCAAGGCCCAATATTTGTTGAGCACCTTCCTAATTTCAAAATGGTCCACTGAGAAGGTACAAAAAAATCTCATTCCAGAAACAGACTGGTTCGTAGTGTCAGCACCTGGTCTCAAAAGATTAGTGGAAGCAGTTTCCGAGATATTAACATCAAAAGAAAAAATAGGTTTATAAAACCCTAATCTTCTTTTGTTTACTACTTCTGTTCTGATGTCAACAAGCAAAGAACCCGGATAACCTCTATTAAAAAACATTTGGCTCAGATGTTCACATTCCAACAAAAAATCTTCAAATTCGGAAATCATTCTGGCAGCTCTTACCATCTGGCCTTTGACCACTGCTTTCTTTTGATAACTAGGATGACAGCTCGTGAAATGCAGGAACGCATTGGAATAAGTGGGCTTTCGGTAAATAAGGCTCTTATATCTTAAATTTATCTCATCTTTAATGATCAAGATGTCTAAATAGTTAATACTAGATTTCTGCAAATTATAAGTGAACTCCAGGAAAGATGTCATACTTGTCATAGTGTTTAATGGCGCTTTCCTGTCGGATTAGTGGAAGGTTCACAATTCCATAAAGATTTGTTAGCCCTGTTTGACCAGCAGGGCTTTGAGTACATGAATTTGTTGATTGTACAATATCAGAAGGAGGTTGATTGCTTTAAAACTGAACTTGCAAGGCTTGAAGAGAACATTAAGGAGGACTCAGAATTTATTAGATATAAATATGAGTACTTGCGTATTTTTACTAGCATTGAGGCCACTATCAGTAAGCTCACTAATAATAAAATGAAAAAGATTAACAGGGATATTAATGAATATCGCTTAAACAAAGCTTATCCTCGACCTCCATTTTTGTTAAACAAGCTGCAAAACTCAGTTTTAGATGGAAACAATCAAGGTGAAACGCATAACGTAGCTAATGGCCAGCAAAATTTAGTGCGGGAAACTCATGACGATGAAGATATGCCCCTTCGTAGCGGAAGGCTTTTGAGTAACGCCAGTAAATCTGTTAATACAAACACTAACAGAACTGACAATAGTAATAACAATTCTTTTGAAGAAGTTTCTGTAAACAATTGTGATAATTCTAATAACCAGCAGGGTTTTCCCAGGAACAAAAAAGCCAGACAAGTCAACGGACAGGGAGGAACAACCAGGGCAACTACAGGAATCGAGAGCCCAATGCAGGAGATGATAGATCATGTTTCTGACCCAGTGGTACTAACGGACTCTAAGGGGGACTTTAAAATTTATAATTATACATCTTTTGACATTGATTCTAACTTAGTTGAGTTTTTTTCTAGAGGGTTATCCTTTGTGCCTGACATGCCATTTGATTTGGTCAAGACCATCATTGACCTTAAGTTATTTGTCAGAAAACTCAATCTAAAAATATTGATGGGTGACGGAATATTTCCATCTGGTACCTTTAGAGTACCTAGTGTTTACAACCCCCCATTACATGATACGTTACGTCTGTTTGAAAAGATGTGTGAATATGATTTACGAGCTCTTAAGGTGAATAAACCCTCTTATAAATGGCCTCATAATACCACTAGGGATGAAAGAGAGTTTTTGGAGTTGTTAAAAAATTGTAATATAAGAGTTATGAAGCCCGACAAGGGGGGCGGTCTAGTCTTTATGGACAATTTTGTATATGTTCAGAAAATGGTAACCCTTTTAAACACTGATAGCTATGAAGTTGTGAGTATTAATGAAGTTAACACTGCTTACGTAAAAATTAGGGGTATGATTGAGGATTTATTTCTTGAAAGATTTATAGACCTTGATTTGTACCAATACTTAAATGTGCTAGCCCCTAGGTTACCGGTCTTGTTTGGCATTCCAAAAACTCATAAAAGTTTAATACAACCACTCTTCCGTCCCATTGTGGATGGGCGTGGTTCTATTACTGTTGCATGTGCTAAATATGTTGACAGTATATTAAGACCCTTAATCAATCAGGAACCCCAGATTTGTAAAGATTCTTGGAGTTTTCTCCAAGAAATTAAGAAGATTCCTTTTGATGCAAACTCCTGGTTGTTGACTATCGATATTAAGGATCTGTATACTGTCATACCACAAGAATTGGGCATTCAATGGATACGTGAATTTCTCTTTGATAAGAAAATAGATGACAATACGACATATTTAGTGGAGACGCTATTAGAAATAGTTTTAAACAACAACTTTATGTCATTTGATAATAAAATCTATCTTCAAAAATCAGGAGTTGCTATGGGGTCGCCCTGTGGAGGGAGTTTCGCCAACGGTGTGTTGGCATATTGGGAAAAGAACTTTTTGTTCACTGATGTTACTTTTATGAACAATGTCTCCTGGTACACAAGGTACCAGGACGACATGTTTCTTATTTGGAAAGCGTCCCCTTCCGAGGTCCCTAAATTTTTAAACACTATGACAAGTATGACATCTTTCCTGGAGTTCACTTATAATTTGCAGAAATCTAGTATTAACTATTTAGACATCTTGATCATTAAAGATGAGATAAATTTAAGATATAAGAGCCTTATTTACAGCCCACTTATTCCAATGCGTTCCTGCATTTCACGAGCTGTCATCCTAGTTATCAAAAGAAAGCAGTGGTCAAAGGCCAGATGGTAAGAGCTGCCAGAATGATTTCCGAATTTGAAGATTTTTTGTTGGAATGTGAACATCTGAGCCAAATGTTTTTTAATAGAGGTTATCCGGGTTCTTTGCTTGTTGACATCAGAACAGAAGTAGTAAACAAAAGAAGATTAGGGTTTTATAAACCTATTTTTTCTTTTGATGTTAATATCTCGGAAACTGCTTCCACTAATCTTTTGAGACCAGGTGCTGACACTACGAACCAGTCTGTTTCTGGAATGAGATTTTTTTGTACCTTCTCAGTGGACCATTTTGAAATTAGGAAGGTGCTCAACAAATATTGGGCCTTGATTACTGAAGACAATTATTTGTCCCATAAGTTAGGTGAGGTTCCTAAATTAACTTTTAGAAGAGGGCGGAACTTAAAATCCTTGCTAGAGCTTAAACCACATCCTTTAAGTCAACGTACTTCAGGAATGATTAAATGTGGGGCTTGCAACCAATGTAAGCATGTATTAACTGACCCAAAAGTCAAGATTAGGAATGAAGAATACAAAATAATAGGGAAACATAGTTGTGACACTAATAGTGTGGTTTATTTGGCTTTATGTCAAAAATGCGCTGCTTTCTACATAGGGAAAACAGAAAGAAAGCTTAAACAGCGCATTTATGAACACACCTATGCTATAGCTAGGCAGGATTTGAATAATGCCCTCGCAAGGCACATTAATTGTTGTCCTGGACACTTTTTTAAGTTTACAGTCTTGGGTAGAATTTTGGTGGATAACAAAGGTGGCCCTTGGCAGATTCACTTAGAAATAAATGAATTGGTCTGGCAGATACGTACATGTGCATATACGCATCCAGGTTTAAATGAGTACGTATCCATTGCCTGTGTTCTTAAACTGTTATCTACAAAAAGGTAGATATATAGTAGTGAAGCATGATGCCAGTTTGCACAAATTGTTGTATATATACACATATTAATATGGAAATATGTGCTGTCATTGATTTTAAATGAACCAAGTAGATTCACTAAATAGACGAATGTTTTATGGACTATTGAATCAACTATTTAAGATGATTTAGCATCTAGTATTATGTTAATATACAAAGTTTTTAAGATGCATTTTAGGTTACCATTTAATGTGTTTTATATATTGTTACTAAAACACAATTTTATAAATTTATGTGTATATTTATTTGTTTATTTGTATAAGTATACATATACTCATATAATTATAAGTATTTGACATATACTTGATTTATAAATTTATTTATTTACATTTACAATGTTTAATCATGAAGTTTAAAACTGTTTTATAGGTTTTTAAACGTGAACTCAGCTATCTTTTTAAATTAAATTGTTTTACATTTATTAATTTGATTAGATAAGTAGCACTGATTAGATTTAATTAGAATTGATTGACTGCTGATTATTGAACCCTGTTTTATATAAAAGTGCTAGTTAGTTGGCTTGTAATTTTGTCTGAAGAAGGTGAGACATTGGGCTCGCCGAAAGCGTGTTTTGTGCTAACATTATTTGCCTTGATTAAACCAGCGTGCTTGGGTTTGTGCTCCGCTGCTCTTTTTTGCCTTTTCTTGGTTTGTGTACTTATTTGGTGACGTGGTTTTGAACCCTATGAATTCTGTCGACTGAGATGGGGTGAGATTGGATTTTTGCCAGTTTATGGTTATGCCTAGCCTTTGAGCAGTGAGGAGAGAGTATGCCAGGGCTTTTTCCAGTAGATGTCTGGTGGGGGCGGAAATGAGCCATTCGTCTAGGTATGGAAATACCTGGAATCTTTGAAGTCACAAGTGAGCTGTGACAACTGCCATGCACTTTGTGAATACTCTGGGGGATGTAGAGAGTCCGAAGGGCAGTACTTTGAACTGGTAGTGACTGACTCCTGCACGGAAGTGCAGAAATCTTTTTGATGGCCTATCCACCTTTATGTGGTAGTACACATCTTGAAGATCTATAGAGCACATCCAATCATCTTTTTCCAAAAGCGGGAGGATAGACTGTATTGTGACCATCCGGAATTTTTGTACTCTCACAAACTTGTTCAGTACAATGAGATCCAAAATTGGTCTCCAGTCCCCGGTTTTCTTTGGCACCAATTAGTCTTGAGTAGAATCCGGATCCTATCTGGTCTGGAGGGACTATTTGGATGACTCTTTTTCTTAGCAGCTTTTCTATCTCTAGTGCTGCTTCTTCCCTTTGACTGGGTGGAACGTTGGGAAGGTTTTTTTGAAGGGATGGGACAAAGATTGAAGGGGATATGATAACCTCTGGTTATGATCCTTTGTACCCAAGAATCGGTGGTGATGGTTAGCCAGGCAGAAGGGTACAAGGAGAAATGTCCCCCAACCACCTCCAGAGGAAAGGAGTTGGGCCGCTCTTCAGGAGCGCTGGTAGGATTGACCAGGGAAAGAATCCCTGGAACCCTGGTTACATGGACCCCCTCTGGCCCGAAAAGAGTGTCTTCCCTGTGAGTTTCTCCCTCTGCCTCTGGGGGAGAACTTGGCCTGTGTGTCACAAAGGACCCTGAGATTTCTTGAACCATATCTTCCCACTCTTTTGGTTTTGGGAGAAAGCACGTTGAGGGGAAGAATAACGGACACCTACGGCAGAAAGGGTCTTACCATCCTGTTCACATCTGGCCAGTGTGCTTTTAACTTTGGGCCCAAACAATGAGGAGGCCTCAATGGGGGCATTAAGAAAGGAAGACTTAAATGGTTCCTCGAAGTTGCACAAGCGCATCCAGGCATGTCGTCTCAAGACCGCAGCTAAACCCGCTGCTCTAGCTGCTCCTTCTGATGCATGAGATATCAATCGCATAGAGTAGCTAGATATAGATTCAATGGTGGCCAGCTGAGAGGCCACTTTGTCATGGACCTCATCAGACATGGCACCAGCCAAGGTTTCAGAGAGCTCAGAAACCAGATCCCTTTGAAGCCTGGTAAAATGTGCCATATAATTCGGGGACCTGATAGCAGAGGTTGCTGAAGCAAAGGTGCACTTCCCTATCCTGTCCAGGGCCTGGGACTCTCTGTTAGGCGGATGGACAGTCTGGCTTTCTTCTTCTTCCAGATCCTTTTTTGTTGTGGCTGCCACCACCAAAGCATCCACAGGAAGACCTTTGGACCAATGGGGATCCAAAGCAGGAGGTGACAAGATCTTATCTGGCCTCCGGGGAATAGCTTTGACGGTATCAGGAGCCTTCCAAGCACGCTGCACGATGAGCTGGACAAGTTCATCGGCAGGTGGATTAACCCAGGAGGTAGGGGGCCGGGCACGAAAGGCCTGCAGGAACACAAATTCCTCAGAGGTCAGATTAGAGGACTGCCAGTCACCTCTCTGTTTCAGGATTTCGAGGATATCACCAAAGGATACCTCAGAGGGTGACCAAGGGGATCCTTCCCCCTCATCGAAATCTGTGTCTTCGGTGAAGGACTCCTCTGTGGAGTCCATGTGCTTCCTCTTACACAAACTTTTCTGGTGGACCTCCTCAGTGGGAGAAGCTGGAGAAGACAGCGGAAAAGGGGATTCCTGAGGGAATATGTCCTGTGGCCCCTGCACCCGGTGTCCGCTAGGTGCAACTTGTGAAACGAGTGTACCAGAGGAGGGTAGAGGTATAGACAGTCCAGAATTGCCAGCAGCAGTAAAAGCCTTCTCCATCAGTTGGAAGGCTGGTCCACCCAAAGAGGAGTGCATGTCTAGGACAGGGGTCACCCCTCCCCTAAGTGGCTCAGCCTGCCGACCCAGAGTCCCCGGATGGCTGTGGAGCAGCAAACTATGCGTGTCACAACTGACACCCTGGGTCGTAGCAAAACTTTCCTGCCATGAAGGCAACTGCGGTTCCTTAGTGAGATCCATAAAGAGAACTGCAGACGGGGAAGACTGTGCTATATCCATGGACTTCAAAGGCAATGAAGGAGGAGAATAAGAAGGGGTCTTTGGAGATGGGTGATCACCTCCCAAGAAGGATAGTTCCTGAGGGGTGGGATACCTCTGGCCAAGAGTACCTGGTCCACAAGACACAACACATCATGTTCGGAAAGGCTTCTAGTGGACCTCATAGAGACTGAGGAAGAAAACAGGCATGTCCACAGAAGAGGCAGACTCATTGCCCATCTCATCTGACCGCATCAAGGACAATGGTGCCGAGAGAGACTGGACTACTGTTGTCTGCACCGAAGAAGTCATCGGTGCCAAGGTCATGGTCTGCACCGACACATGGATCGGTGCCGAAGTGGTTGTCGGTGCCGAAGCTGGAACCGACAAAACTGGAGTCAACAATAAAGGCATCGGTTCTGAGGAAGATTTCGGAGCCGACCCGGTCAAGGTCTGCGCCGACTTAATGGTCGGTGCCAGTACAGTGGTAATGGTCTGAACCGAGGAGCCCCTCGGTGCTGATATATAGAAGGCTGCAGGAGAAATGGAGCCAAAATCACTATTGGAGCCAAAGGCCTCAGTGCCGAAGGTCTAGGCACCGAAAGCGCTGGGGCTGACTGAGAGAACTCCGGAGCCGAAACTTTAGGTTTTCGTTGGCGGGAGTCCCCAGCCAGGGACAAAGGCAAAGATTTAGCCTTAGTAGGAACATCCAAAGTTTTCTTATGGGCTCTAGGAGGGGTTGAGACCTCCGATCCAGAAATAGCCTCTGAAAAAGGGGATTTTAGAAGTCCCTTCAGTAACAGCTTGTTTTTCCTTTCCAACAATGTTCTATTAGAAAAGTTCTCACAAATAGTACAGGGTGGGTCAACAGACAAATGGGAAGCTCCCAAACAATAAACACACAAAGAGCGTGCATCAGAAGTAGGCAGTTTGTGTCCACAATCAGAACACAGCTTAAACCCCAGACTACCTTTCTTATCTGCCATGACAGCAAATTAATTAATAAAGAAGGTACCAGCAATGGTACAAGACAGTACCCGAAGTTATGAGAGAAAAGGGAAAAGGATTACCAATGATGGTAAAGAGAGAATACCTTGTGGTAAAAGTGGTAAAGAAAAAAGCAGAAAAACCTGAAGAAATTATGAACGCTAGATGCGATAGGGTAAGAGACAATAAAATATGAACTTTCCTGACAGAAAAGTAATCTGTAAAACTATTAAACAACAATTGAATGTACTTAGCTCAGGAGAAGTAGCTTGACACGACCAAACGGCAACACGGCAAAAAAAATCTGAGGTAACAGGGAGAGGGGGTTGTGGGTAAGAGTTTAGCACGAGAGTTTGAAGCTGATGCAAGCTTGAAAAATGGCCGGCATGGTTCCAAGCTCGGAACCGATACCCATGCGTAAGGAATGAATGAGGATTAACAATATCAGATCCAGAGATCCTGTTAGCGGTATTAGAAATATTTCAGAAATTATAAAGCAGAGAAATATGGAAATCAAGAAAAAGTAAAAACAAAAAAGTTTATGGAAGAATTAACTATGCCAAAGTTATTGGTAAATGAGGCTCAATTACTAACAGGATAGAAGGAGATGGTATAAAAATGGTGATATATAACCAATCTACAAGAAAGTCCACAGGAATACCATGTATTCCTTTGGAAGTTTTGAAGCTAGGAGGGAATAAAGTGGTAAAGATCTAGAAGATTTTGTTTAACAGCATTTTAAAAGAAAGAAAATCACCTACATCCTGGAAGAAAGTGGTGGTGGATGTAGTACCTATAGACAGTAATGACCCATCAGATCCAGCTTCATATAGGCCCATTTAGATTCTAAACCATGATTATAAAGTGTTTATGTCTATAATGACCAAAGGAATAGCAAAGATGATGCCCAAATTGATAGAAATGGATCAATGGGGTTTTGTGAAGAGAAGAAAAACATTTGATAACATTAATAGAATAATTATAATCCAGAGGGAAGCAGAATGTAAGAAAATACCTATGTTGTTGGTGGCTCTTGATGCAGAGAAAGCATTCAACAGAGTAAGCACAGATTTTATGAGTAGGGCAATGGAAGCATTTTCATTCCCTGAAAAAAATATAAAGTTGATTATGGGGATATATGAGGGATCAGAGGGGAAATTTAAAGTGTGGAGGGGTCCTCTCTGATAAATTCTATTTGGGCAGAGGAACCAGGCAGTTGTGTCCTCTTTCCCCATTGTTATTTGTGTTATTTTTAGAACCATTAGTAAAGAAAATAACGGACTCAGAAGTTCTAAGATATACTTGGTATGGTAATCAAGAAAAGTTTTATTTGCAGATATTATCTTAGACCTGATAAAAACAGAAAAGGACATTTCAGTGTCATGGAACATTCTGAGACAGTTTCAGGTCTTTTCTGGATACAAAATTAATGAAGATAAAACAAAGACAATAGCTGTAAACTATGTACCCAAACACCAATTGGTTCAGTAATACCCATATTTATGGAGACAGGATAAAATGAAGTACTTAGCAGTATGGATTAAAAAGGATTCTGCTATGGCAGCTAAGGATATGTGGGAAGTGACTAACAAAAGATGAGCAAAAAAGTTAAAGTTATGTACTTACCATAATGGTAGAACCATGTTGTCTGTATTTCCTCTGGTTCGACTGTGGGTTGTCAGATCCAATGGGATCTGAGCTCAGCACCAGTTACAGAGATCTTGCCCCAGAGCTCTGGCTTCTCCCCTTCTTACAATTCACTGTGCTCCACCCAGTCACCTCAGATCAAGTTTGCCCTACTTAGAAATCTTAATTACTATGACAAGCAATAACATTAACTAGTATCAGCTAGTAAATCATCCTGTAGGAAATAGCAGGTATATTTTAAGCAAATGTAAGAGCTGCCCAGTTCATCCTAACATGGCCCTCAGGAATACAAATGACAATTTGGAGGGGATTGCTGGGTGGGATGTTGAACCAGATGAAAAACAGCATGTATCCATCATTATGGTAAGTGCATAACGTATGTATCCAATGTTGTCTATTTTCATCCGATTCAACTTTGGGACAGACTTCCAAGCACTAAAGTTTGAGTGGACTCACAGAAGGATATTCCTGAGAATGGTGGAGCTAAAAGATGAATGAGATCTGGATTGTTCATCCAATTTGTAATGAGAAATAAAGGTGTGAAATGTTGACCAAGTAGCTGCTTAGCAGATGTCATCAATAGGAAGTCGGTTTGCAAATGCTGTAGACACAACCACTGCTCTGGTTGAATGTGATGTTGGTTGAGATTGCAATAAGCCCTTTTTCATATATTCAAAGGAGGTACAGTCTGAAAGCCATCTGGACAATCTTAATTTGGAAACTGACTTCCCGATTTTTTATTTTGAGAAAGCGACAAACAATAGGTCCGATTTCCTTAATGGTCTTGTCCTGTGAAGGTAGAATCACAACTGACGGTGCACACCCTGCATATGTAACATGTATTCACTTTTATTAGAACATTTTGGAAAGAAAACTGGCAAATTAATACATTGGTTCAAGGTAGATTCAGATGTCACCTTTGGAAGAAAAGAAGCATTAGCTCTTAAAGAAACTCTGTCCTTGTGAAAAAACAGATAGGATGGTTTCGAAGAATGGGCTTGTAATTCAGAAATCCTTCTGGCTGAAGTTAATGCTACTAGAAAAACAGTTTTCCATATGAGAAATATGACATCTACTGAAGCTGTGAGTTTGAATGGCGATTGAGTTAATACCTGTAGCATAATGGTAATGTCCCAGGGAGGCACTGGTTCTGTAATATGTGGTTTAAGAAAAAAGTTTCCCTTTAAGAAGGATTTTCATATTTTTAAGGAGGC
Source organism: Protopterus annectens (assembly GCF_019279795.1). Lineage (NCBI taxonomy): Eukaryota > Metazoa > Chordata > Ceratodontiformes > Protopteridae > Protopterus > Protopterus annectens. The sequence goes on from NC_056732.1 coordinate 553,557,967, forward strand.
TATGGAAAAATTATCCAAGCCCACATGGAAATTGGAAATAGCTGCTAACTGTACCTTCATCATCAAATAGCGGGACCAGCATGAAATAACTCTGAAAGAAACTGTAGAAGAGTAGGAACTGGAGCTGAGAATGGGTCTAGACCTTTAGAAAATGCTCAGATAGAAAACTTTTTCTATCTGCTATGATAAACCTTGGTAGTAGAGTATTTCTGGGAACCCATGAGAATGCTTACTACTGAAGGGGAAAGCCTGGCATCTCTTGCTAATGTTAGACTTGCAGAACAGCACCAAATTGTTTGTTATCTGAAGAAGTTGCAGACAAAAACATGATGATACTGTTAAGGATTAATTTCAATAAGTTGTGTTTATTGACCACTTGAGCTTTGGACTTTTACATAGACCTCTTTGGTGCTGTTTTGTTGGTTTGTTTAATGTTAAAATTGGAGGAACCATGTGGTCAGCTTCATGGATTTCTGATTTGAAGTAGGTAATCCAGACGGGTGAGAAAGAAGACCTGGAAAGTGATCCAGCATCCACAGTGGATGAACTAGTAGAAGCCATAAGAAAGGAAACTAAGTTTGTCAAGGCCAAAAGGGGACTGTGAGGATTATCCTGGCCTTGCACGTCCTTACTTTCTTTATGAATTTGTTCATTAATGGAAGGGGAGAGAAGGTATAGAGGAGACCCTGGGACCAATGATGGACAAGTGTCCTTCAATGACTTAGCCTGTGGATGAGCTAGGACAAAATAACTGCTGCACTTGTTGAGATAGGAGACAAAAGATTACAGCAAGGTTGTCCCAGCAATGAATATCTCTGCAACCACTATTGATTTTAGGGACTACTCGTGAGGCATCATGATACATCTGCTCAATTTGTCTGCTAGAACAGTGCATTGTTATGAAAAAGAGTTGTGAAGACATTGCCCATTGCCACACCCTTGTGGCTTCTTGACATAATGGGTAGGAGTGTGTTCCTTCATTTGTTTAGATACCAGACTACCCATATATTGTCTGTCTGAATAGCTATCACACCTCTGGGGAAAGCATCCTGGAAGACTTGCAACACTGGGAGGACTGCAGTAATCTCCAGAATATTAATGTGGAGTTTTACCTCTGTTGGCAACCAGAAGCCTTAGATAGTGTTTCCCTCAAAGTGCCCCCCCCCACACCCATGAGGGAAGCATCCATTGTCACTATTGCTGCAAGATGATCTCTCATGATGGGAAGTCCCTCTGTCAATGAAGAAGATGTTATCCACCAAGGTATATTATTTCTGCAAGTTGGAGTGATTCATATCTTTGAATGAAGAGGACTGTGAGTCTGTGACCACTCTATCTCTAAGGTTAACTGAAGCACTCTCATGTGATATCTCACCAAGAGAACCAATAGAATGGTTGACGCCATTAAACCTTGCATCCAAAGGATTAGCTTGGCTGGAGAAGAATGATGGCTCATGAGTGATGAAGCTGTAAGCTGAATGGAAAGCATCCTGTGAGGAAGAAGGCTTACTATTTGAGAAGCTGTACTCAGGTGGCATCTGATGAATTCTATAGTTTGAGTTGGAATGAGTTGATTTTTTTCCATGTTGATGGTAATGCCCAATTCCTGAAGCAACCAGAGCAAGAGGTCACTGTGTTAGATCTGAGGTAGCACTTAGGAGCCAGTCATCCAAATATGGGAATACCTCGATCCCTAGTAGACAGAACCTTGCTGCTACTACTGCCATTATCTTGGTGAACACCCATGGGGCTGTGGTGAGACAAAAGGACAGCTAAACGAACTGATAATGGTTGGTTCCCAGCCTAAAATGGAGAAATCTCCTTGAATGCCTCTCTGTTTTATGTGATATTATGTATCCTTGAGATCTATTGAGCACATCCAGATGTTTCTCCTCAGAAGAGGCAAAATGGACTGAATTGTGGCCATCTGGAATAATTTTTTTTCATGAATTGATTTAAATGACTTAGGTCCAAAATGGGTATGAAGTCCACTGTTTTCTTTGGAACTAAAAAGAGCCTTCAATAGACTCCAGATCCTTGCTGGTCTTTGGAGACTGGTTGGATTACTCTTTTTTTCTAGTAGCTTTAAAATTTCTCCTACTTCTAGTTCCTACCAGACCTCTCAACTGTACCGAATTCCTCAGCATTTACCGTTTTTTAGGGTAAAATAATGGGGTGCCACGAATTCCCGAGTGGCCCCTTTAATTCACGATTTTTTTAAAGATTATTTTATTTATTTATTTATTTATTTTGTATTGCCACTTTAAATTTATGGCTGGCGTCACCACGCACCACCAGCCTACAGGCCGTGCTTGGTGACATGATCAGCTACTGCCTGTTGGACTGGGTCAGATTTATTTTAAACTATTTGGAGGGAATCTAACAGCAATGGCGGCAGACGGAAGTTTTCCAGAGTCCACCCACATCTTCCAGCAAGCTGTATTCTGTCTGCGTGTATCTTATCTGTTGTGCTGCAAGTCCAGGGCCAAAGGGGTGTTTTATCTGCTGTAAGTAAGTATGTTCAACTGCTATATAACTGTGTGTGCTGTATTCTATCTGCTTTGCAGAACTGATCATTCAAACTTTCATCCGTTCAACAAAGGTGTGTGTGCGTCCGTTCAAACTTTTATCTGTTGAAATAATTGTGCTGCCTGGCATCTGCTGCAAGTTGTTTTGCTAATAAGTCCATTCAAACTTTTATCTGCTGCTGACTGCTGTAAAGACAATGCAACTTATTTTTGTTATCTTGTTTGCTTAACTAAGAATTTACAAGTGTTATTTATGTAGTTTGCTTAACTAAGGGGAAGGGGAAATTACGAATGTAAGCTCTACTCTGTACTTTACAAATTGAAGTGTGTTGTGCAACTTATTGTTATCTAGTTTGCTTAGCTAACAAAGAATTTATAAGCGTTATTCAGTTTGCTTAACTGAAGGGAAGGGGAATTTACGAGTGTGTGTAAGTTTAAGCTGTACTCTTGCTGCCTGGAAATTGTTTTGCTAATAAGTCAGTTGCCGTTCAAACTTTTATCTGCTGCTGACTGCTGTAAAGACAATGCGACTTATTTTTGTTATCTAGTTTGCTTAACTAAGAACTTACGAGTGTTTGTTTATCTAGTTTGCTTAACTAAGGGGAAAGGGAATTTACGAGTGTAAACTCTACTCTGTACTTTGCAAATTGAAGTGTGTTGTGCAACTTATTTTTGTTTAGTTTGCTTAGCTAACAAAGAATTTATAAGCGTTATTTAGTTTGCTACTGAAGGGAAGGGGAATTTACAAGTGTGTTTAAGTCAAAGCTGTACTCTTGCTGCCTGCAAGCTGTTTTGCTAATAAGTCCGATCAAACTTTTATCTGCTGCTGACTGCTGTAAAGGGGAATTTGAGTGTAAGCTTTACTCTATACTCTGGAAATTGAAGTATGTTGTGAAACTTATTTTGCTGATGCTTAGTGGGATTTACAAGTGCTACCTTGTTTTGTTGGGCCAGAGTCTGTTGTGCAACTTATTTTTTGTTATCTAGTTTGCTTAACTGAGTGTTATTTATCTAGTTTGCTTAACTAAGGGGAAGGAGAATTTACGAGTGTGAGCTCTACTGTGTAATTTGCAAATTGAAGTCTGCTGTTCAACTTATTTTTGTTATCTACTTTGCTTAGCTAACAAAAAAATTATGAGCATTATTTAGTTTGCTTAACTAAGGTGAAGGAAAATTTACCAGTGTAAGGCTAAGCTGTACTCTGTACTTTGCAGATTAAAGTCTGTTAGGATTTACGAGTGTTATGACTGCCGATTCTCACTATACAATGCTGTACATTAAAACATCTGTATAAGTATTAAAGAACTATATAGCCTTATCAGGCAGTATGGAAGTCAGTCCCAGATACCAAACCAAGGAGGTGGGATTTATTTATTATCTGACTTCATAACTGGTGGAACCGTGCAGACTGAAGAGACCGGATTTGGCTGCTGATTGGGAATTTCGAATGACAATCTAAGCTGTCAGGTTGGACTTATTTAGCTACAGCAGGTCGTGCTGTTCTGTGAAGGTAAATATTGTGCTGTGGTAAATGATGAGTAGGAAAATCAAATCATGTGTTAAATTAAGCACTTAATGTTCTGCTGTTTGCTTTTCTTGAGAAGGAACATTAAAAAGCAAAACACCAGAACAGCATTTGATAAGTGGTGACAGACTTAATTTCCACTTATGCGTTGCACTAACCCAGTACCCATGCATCATTATGAAAAGCTCGGTACTGTATTGTCTTAAATTGCAGAATTCAATAGAATAATAATAATAATATTATTAACTGCAATAACAGCACTGATGTGGCAAAACCTATGGCTAAAAAGTAGTAGATGACCATGAGTATGTCCCTTTATTGACTGACTTTAGGAAGTTTTTTTTTTTTTTGCCTTAAAATGAAGTAGAGCTGAGTCTGGTGTTTTTGTTCTGTTATGGGAAAAGAAAGTAACTGTATGTGTTTTTCTATGTAACTATAGCATTATAACGTAAAACAATGTAAATTATAAATTGCATAGGAAGGAATACTGACTTTCTGTAACATCTGCTTTAGTTTAGAATGATCAAGGAGATGAATTTTTGTTTTAAAAAGTGCCCAGTTCTGATTTAATAAATCTTGATAATACTAGTATTAATATTATACACATGAGGTACGAGTTTCAGTAGCCAAAAATGCTGACTGTTAATGTTATCTCATTTGCTGGCCAAAGACCGTTAAGTAAGCTGTAGGGGAATTTACTAGTGTAAGCTGTACTCTTTAATTTGCAAATTATGAGGGGTTTGCTTAAATAAGGGGAATCAACAAGTGTAAGGCTAAGCTGTACTCTACTTTGCAGATTAAAGTCCATTGTGCAACTTATTTTGCTGATGCTTAGTTGGATTTATGTTTGCTGGGCCAAAGCACGACTGTAAGGTGTGTATTTCTTTATCCACCACTGGCCATATGCATTTTCTTTGGATGTCGTGTGGGTTTCAGTGCTGTTTCAATGAATGTGAGTTTCAAGGGCAGAGAAGTTTTAATGCCAAGTCTATTTTCATTGTGAGACAGTATTGCTTTATTTAGCAGATGTCTGTTAGTATTTGTGCATTGTTGTGCTGCAAAATGTAAAAATAAAATCCAAATCGTTGTAGAAGTAAAGCAGTATGCATACATTAGTGTTTATGGTAAATGGGGCAAAATAACCAGGTAATAGGACATTGGAATGGCTGCAGGGAGACTCTGGTGCCAAATTTTGGTTGTCTGTTCTTCAGTTTGTGTTTGAAAATTGGTATCCCACAATTCTGTTGGAGTGGGTGGAGCTATGTAATTATGCATGCAAATTAGATGTTAATCAGCATACAGATTTGTACCTATTTTTCATGGGCCTTGTCCAGATTTTTGATGTTTCCAGGTTGAGAGGTATGGTTCCTACTGATTGGATGGAACATCAGGAACCAATCTCTTCCATTTTGGGGGATGGGAAAATGAATTATAAAGCATCTGGAAATAATGTTCAGCATGCAGGAATCTGTGGTTATACTTTGCCAGGCTAGAGGGTTCAGAGACAATCACCCCTCGACTGCCTCCAGAGTTCAGTAGTCAGGTAACCTCTTGGGGGGCGATTAAAGGGTTTCCTATAAAAGGCCCATGAAACCCTGATTTTGTGGTCCATTTCTGCCCCTGGGGGACATCCATTCTGATGTCCTCCTTCTCTGCCATGGGGAGGCCTGTCACTAGAAGTCTCCTGGTACTGACTTCCTGAACCATATCTCCTTACCAGACGTCTTATTCCTAGAAAAGCATCTCTGAGAAACAGAGAAGCAGATTCCAACAGCATACAGGGTCTTACATCTTGCTGGCTTCTAGTCAGAGTTTCCTTGACCTTAGGACCAAACAAAGTGGATACACCATAAGCAGCATTAATATATGACATCTTGAAACTTTCAGTGAAGTCACAAAGATACATCCAAGCATGCCAGTGTACTGTAATGCCAGTGCCTGCTGCCGTTACTGTGCCATAGGCTACATAAGAAATCAGCCACATTGTCATGTTAGATGAGGCTTGAATGATTGATAGCTGAGATTCCACAGTTTTCTGTGTTATCTGTTGGCAGGACCCTTAGAGAGATTTGGAAATCTCTTTGATCAAATCTCTCTGAAATAAAGTGACATGTGCTAAATAGTTTAGTGCTCATGATGCAAAAGACACTAAATTATATGTGTGTTTCCCACAACAATCCAGTGCCTTTGACTCCTTATTAGGAGGATGGACCAAAGTGCTGTCTTCTGAAAGCTCTTTCTTGGTTGTTGCAGCTACCACCATTGTATCCACAGGTGGACCCTTGCTCTGTCTGAAGGTGTTGACAAGATTTTATTGGGCTTCTTGCGAATGGCTTCCATGGTATCAGGATCCTTCCAGTGAATAGGAGGTACTACTGAGGATGTTAATGAGCCTGAAAGGCCCCTAGAAACAAAGGTCTTCTGGAGAAGGATGTATGGTGGACCAAACCCTTCTGTTTCATCAATTCCAAGATTTCACTGAAGGTGTGATCTTTTGGCAGGTATCTGGGGGATCATTCTCGTTTATTAAATTCTGTGTCATAAGTGACCAACTCTAAAGAGTCAATGTGCTTCCGCTTGCATGTCTGCTTTTGGTGAACCTGCTCTATGGGAATGTCAGAGGGTTCTGAGTCAGACTGGGAGCTTATAGGATAAGCCTCCTGGGGTCTTGGTTCCAACTGTCCCTGTCTAACAGAATGATGATGGGTAGAGCCAGATTTGGTGTGGAGTTTTGGTGGTGAAGATCTTGATGGAGGTATCTTATCCCACAGAGTCAAGAGAACTCCCCAAAAAGCCTCAAAAGCCAATGACACTATAGGCTACAAAGGGACCCTCTCCAATAGCCTTGGTAAAGACCTTACAGAACCAAGAGGTCACAACTCTGAAGCAGATCTCAAAGCCAAGCTATCAAGACCCAAGACACCAAGAGGTAGGAATGGCTCTGAGAGTCCTGGTGTCGATCCTCTTCTCCTACTCCCATTTCCTGGCACCAAATCATGGCTCCAAACATGTCAGAGTCAGCAGAGGAAGGGGCCCAGTCAGGGTCAAAGTGGAGAAAGCCATCAGCCCTGACACACGTGCTTCGAAGCAGATCTGTGCCAAGCCAACCAGGTTCGATGGCTGGACTGGTGTTGGAGTGCATAAAGAAGGGGTGGCCAGTACTGTACTGGATGTGTTCAAGGGTTGCGGTACTAAGACCACTCCAAGCTGAAACCTCCTTATCACTCTGTTGACATCCTGCTCTGAAAGACTCCTGTAAGACTGGGTAGAAGAAGCCAAGGAGGAAAGTCTGAATTGTCTCCTGTATTGTAAAATGGGGGAATGTAGCCTTGAGGCATAGTGGTTCCAGTGAGAACAATGACCGATCAGTGGGTGAATGGATCTGAGTAGCTGATGGGGCTGATTGCAGAGGAATCTTTGGATCTGATCCTGGAATTGGAGCTCAGTCCAATGTCCTTTTCATTGATTTTTCTGGTTTGTCTATACCCACTTCTTTCTCTATTTCTTTAGTTTTTTTTTTCCTTTGATATAATCTTTTTTGTTTCTTTGCTTTCCTCTCTTTGCTGGCTGGAGAAGCTGGAGTAGAGGGAGTAGGCTCAGCAGAAAGAAGGCTTTTCCTTCCCTTGCTGTAATGCCCTAACACTGAAGGAAGTGCAAGCTTGACATGGGATTTCCAGACATTCTACTCCAAGCAGTAAACACATTTTGGTGAGGATCTGCTGGGAGCAGTTTGTGCATTTTTTTAAAATCCCTGTGTCTCTGACATGTTGGACCCTAATTAACAATAAGGAACTATCATTCTAATATAACAACTTGCACACAAAAGCAAAAATCTCTAGCTGCACAGTTAAGTACTTCAAACACTACTGACATAAACAGCACTGCACACGAAGAAAACTCTAGAACTGCGAAACACTATGCTACTAAAACTGCTACACACTACAATATTAATTTTACTAACTATCCTACAGGACCTAAGAAAAACTCTAAATTACTAAATTACTACTATTAGATAGGGGAGGAGCAAGAAAAGGATATCATTTATTTTGTTGAAAAATGAAGTTCAACAGACCCTCAAAGATGCGACTGAAATCTTCTGCAGCAAATGAGAACTGGGGTGATTAGGTGGAGCACAGGGAATTGTGGGTAGGGAGAAGCCAGAGCCATGGAGCAAGATTTTCCTAATCAGTACAGCCCACAACATTGGATATGAGAAATTGAAAGCTCTGTTTTATGGATATGAATAGTAAGATGCAAGCAGTGAAAATGTTTTTAGTCCCTTTAGTTTTATACACAGGTCAGGTATAGTTTTATAAACCAGAGAAGTTGTGGATAGCAGTTAATAAAGAGCTGAATGATTTTATCAGTGAGGGGAAGAGGGCAAAAGTCAAATGGGATAATTTGATCCTTCCAGTAGAACAAGGTGGTGTGGAATTACCTGAATTGAAGGGGTATTTCAAGAGCTACATAGATAAGGCTCTTATAGACAGCACAAGCAGAAAGCTGTAATTCAAAGTAGAAAGGGATGATGGTGAAATACCAGGGAAGTTCAAGAAACAAGGAGAGACTCGGATTTTGGATGCAGATCCTTAAGGAGAGTAACAATAACTATACAGAATGTTACATTCATAAACTAGCAGAGAGAATTCTAAGAACTAAGCCAGAAAAGGAATGGAGAAATGAGATTCTGTCAGTAAGGATCACTGCAATTAGGGTACAGATAATAGGCAAGAGGGGGCTGGAATTTAGTGAAAAAAACTGTCAAAGGAACCAAGGTACTGGCAGCAAATAATTAAAGAGGAAAAGTTAATAGAATAGGAAGAGGATAAGAATTAATTTAGACTGCAGGCTAAAGATTGCCTTCCCTATCAAGGATTGATATCAGAGTAAAGGCAAAGAGAAATAAATAGGGGGAGCCTAAATGAAAGACCAGTTATGGTAGAATCTTTAGTAGAATGTAGAACAGAAACTGCTGTTAAAAAAAGGGATAATCAATAGGGCATATAAAATATTGCATGATAACAATAAGAATCAATCAGAAGAGGTTAGAAAGGATTGAGAAGAGAGATTAGATAAGCAATTCACAAAGAAACAAAAGGGGGATATATGTATGGCTCCCAAATATGCAATAAAGTCTAGAAGATTTAGGATCTTTACTTGGAAGTATTTGCATAGGTATTTGTATACGCCAAGTAGATTCTAAAGAATTTTTCCTTAGGTAGATTGCAAATGTTGAAGATGGGATGGGTAAGAGGTAATTGGGAACATATTTTGGGGGTGTAATGAGTTAACAGACTTTACAAAGTCCCTGCAGGCTACTCTAACAGAAACACTGAGTGAGCAAATCAGTGTAACTAAGGAAATTATTTCTGTGCTATGATACAGAATCAGAATTGCCTATATATATTAAGGCCTTGCTGAGTTTAATTCTGGTGGCTGCCAAAAAAGCAAATCTAAACCAACTGTACTACAAGTAGTAAACATAGAAACAGAGATAAAACAACTGGAAGTGGGATTTTTAGAAAAGGGTAGGAGCATATTACATAGAAAAAATGAGAACTGTGGGAACTATACACAGAATGATGTTTTGGAGGAGGAATAAGGTGTAAGGAAAGGCAGGAAGTGAATGAGATTTGCAATGTTTGACTATGACTGTATGGATTCTAAGTGATGTATAGTATTTGCAACTGAAACTATGTCAGTATGGTTTGTTTTCATATATATAAATGTATGATTGCCTATATAATAAGTAATAATTTAATAAAGATAATTTTTGTTTAAAAAATATACTATGTTTAAGTTAGTATAATACTATGTTTAAGTTAGTATAAAGTTTTGTACCCACCATAACTAAGCATCTGTGTTATCCATTTTCATTCTTCCTCAACTTTTGGCTATCGTTGTCTACCTCAGATCCGACTTGGCCACATGCACTAGACTTTTGGATCCAACTTATGAGCTCCTCCCTCTAACCATAATGTCCTAGTCAGCTAGCAATACCTCAGATCAAGTTTGCTGCCCAATAGATCCTAAAATAGTGCAAGAAGCAGGAAAGAACAGCAGAGCTGGAGCTCAAACCTGTAACAAAAGGTACCACAATATCCACAAGGTCACTCCAGAAGATAAAAAGAAGGGAGAATGAGGGTGGGGAGTTGAGGAAGAATTAAAATGGACAACACAGATGCATAGTTATGGTGAGTACATAACTTAAATATTTGTTGTTGTCCTTTTCATTCATGTTTGGGACATAGTCTCCAGCTGCATGAATCTTAGGTGGCCCTCAGGAAAGGATATTCCAAAGAACTGCAGAACCAAAAGTAGCTCTGCTTTTAGAGGGCAAATTTAGTCTGTAATGAGCAATAAAGGTATGAACATTAGACCAGGTAGCTGCTGCACAAATGTCATCAATGGAAGTTCTAGATCAAAAGGTGGAAGAGGTTACCGTGGATCTAGCAGAATGTGCTTTAAGAGGCTTTGATAAGGAGAGGCCTTGCTGAGTACAAACAAAAGAAATGCAATCAGTAATCCATTTAGCCAGGGTAACTTTAGAAACTGGTGATCCCAATCTGTTTGGTGAGAAATAAATAAATAGCTGTTCCAATTTCCTGAAATCTTTTGCTCTGTGGAGATACATAGTTGTGTATGTACATTTAAAAAATGCAGCATGTACTCTCCCTTATTAGAAAAATTAAGGAAGAAGACAGGCAAGTGAATTGTTTGACTGATGTTCAATTCAGATGCTACCTTTGATAAGAAGGATAGATTTGTTTGTAGAGTGACTCTGTCTTTGTGAAAAATAATGTAAGGGGATTTGCAAGCTAGAGCCTGGAGTTCAGAAATTCAATTTGCAGGTGTAATAGCCAATAGGAATGCCATTTTCCAAGACAAAAATTTTAAATGAGACTTAGCTGGTGGTACAAAGGATTGTTGGGTCATCCCTTGAAGTATGACTGTTAAATCCCAAGAAGATGACAGGTCTTTCACTGGACGTCTAAGAAGGAAGGTGCCTTTTAGAATAGCCTTGCACAGTTTGGTAGTAGCTAAAAAGGAGGCATTTTCTCCTGAGAGAAAATTAGAAATACCTGCTAGTTGTACTTTTATTGTAGAAAGCCTAGCACCTTCTTGAAAAATAGATTTAAAAAATTCTAGAACCATGGATATAGGAGCAGTAAAAGGATAATTTTCCTTCTTCTTCTTAGCATTGCCGCCTCACAGCAAGAGGTTCTCTGGTTCGATCCTCAGCTGGGGTGCCTTCTGTGTGGAGTCTGCATGTCCTCCCTGTGGTCGCGTGGGTTTCCTCCGAGTGCTCAAATTTCCTCCCACATCCCAAAGACATGCTGTATGTGGATTGGACACTCTAAATTGGCCCTAGGTGTGAGTGTGTGTATGTGCCTTCTGTGGAAGGTTGGATGCTGGGCTGGCAACTTGACACGACCATGGTGGTGCAGCGGTTAGCATTGCCACCTCACAGCAAGAGGTTCTCCAGTTAGATCCTCGGCTGGGGTGCCTTCTGTGTGGAGTCTGCATGTCCTCCCTGTGGTCGCGTGGGTTTCCTCCAGGTGCTCCGGTTTCCTCCCACATCCCAAAGACATGCTGTAGGTGGATTGGACACTCTAAATTGGCCCTAGGTGTGAGTGTGTGCATGTGCCTTCTGTGGAAGGTTAGGTGCTGGGCTGGCAACTCGACACCGTAAAACTCCACTGCCAATCATGAGCGGACAGGTGATCCACTGTGGCGACTCCTAACTGGGAAAAGCCGAAAGAAGAAGAAGATTTTCCTTCTAAAGACCCCAAATTGAGAATCTTTTCCATTTGCTGATGTAGATCTTCCTTGTAGTAGCTTTCTGGGAAGGCAGAAGTATTCTTTGGACTGACGAGGAAAGCCTGGGATGTCTAGCTATTAATGGAATTGGAGAAACCATGTGGTCAGTCTGAGGCCTGGAATATTTGGATGAGTCATCCCAGAGGGACACGCAAGAAGGTCTATACTCAGGTCCAGTATCCATGGAGGACATCGAAGATGAGACCAAAGGAAGGGAAACCACACTTGGTGAGGCCAAAAGGAGCTGTGAGGATATCTGTAAAAATTTTAGAATCGGAGGTTTGGTTTCATCAAGGGTATGTCATGCCTACTAAGCCTAGTGGACTTTTGTGAGAAGGTCATCAAGGCAATGGATGAGGACAAAATGGTTCACACTGTATACCTTGACCTGGCCAAGGCATTTGACATAATACCCCACTCTGGCATTGTTGACAAATTCCAGAGATTAGGTACAAACCCATATGTCACCCAGTGGATAGCCAACTGGCTCACAGACAGGACCTAGGAAGTTAGAATTGGGGAGTCCACCTCTACAAAGAGGCCAGCCACAAGTGAAGTCCCTCAGGGATCAGTCCTTGGACCTCTCCTTTTTGGCATTTTCTTCTCTTAATTCAAGGCCAATGTCAATGGAATCTGGCTGACTAAATTTGCAGATGACAAACAATTGGTGTCAGAGTCATTTACTAAAACTAAATGCCAAGAAATGCATAATAGTATCCTTTGGGAAGTCATCCACCTCTGGTAGTTATCATATTGACAACACATCCCTTAGAGTTGACCCAGTAGTCAGGGACTTAGGGACAAACATAGACAATAATCCTGTCTTTGATTATCACGTGTCTACTGCAGTAAGGAAATCATTCTACGTTGCACAACTTAAAAACAAAGGTATGGCATCTAGGTCCAAGGAAGTCATTGTTCTACTGTATCCAGTATTCATCAGACCTATCATTGAGTACAATGCCTCCTTTGGTATGTGCCTAGCCAGGCATATCTAATAACCGGAATGTCCACAGAGGTTCCTCACTAAAAGTATACAGGGCATAAATAAAATATCCTATGTAGACCGCCTCTAGGCCCTATCCCTGTATTCTGGCTCCTACAGATTTTTTGAGGGGTGATCTATGCCTAGCATAAAGAGCATTGTCAGACCCCACTCTGATGGACCTCCTGCATATCCACAAAACAAACAGCACCAGAGTTACCCATTCTAAAGACTTAAACCTTGCCTGTGATATAAATAGGACCTGCTGGAGAGACAGGTATGTATCACAGAGACTACCCCTTCTCTGGAACAGGCTCTCCCATTTATGTGAAGTAGAGTCCTTTCCTAACCCAATTCAAGTGCAACTTGGACAATTGGATGGGCAGCAGGAAATTCATCCCTGATTTGGCACTTATGTCTGTAATGGACACAGGCAACCTGTAAATGGTTCATTTCCCAAGCCGTGCTTGTAAGTGTTTCATCTCCCAATCCCCTGCTTACACTTATCAAGGGTACCAGAACTTGTCAGAGATTTGGGATGCATGGCTAGGCTTAAAAAGACCCTTGTGGTTATTAGCCTAGTAAACACCTATGAACCTCTGAACCTATGAGCAGAGGATAACCATAAAGGAGACCGGAGCACCCAACGTGGACTAGAGCATCTCTCTCTGACTCCTCCTGAGGTGGGATTAGGGCAAAGTACCTGCTACACTTGTGGGAAGATGCAAAGAGATAACAGCAAAGTTGACCCCAGTGATGGAAAACCCTTTCCTCCACTGATTGATTGAGAGACCACTCTTGAGGCATCAAAATGGACCTACTGAGTTTGTCCCCAAGTATGTTAGATTTCCCAGCAAGTGAGTTGCCATAAGAGAATGGTTGGAGGAGATTGCCCACTGCCATATTCTCATTGCCTCTTGACAAAGTGGGTGAGACCAGGTTCCACCCATTTGTTGATGTATCAAACTACAGACATGTTGTCAGTTTGTATACCAATGGTACCTGTGAAAGGCCTGCAATGCTAGTAGAACCACTCTCATCTTTAGGACAATGATACATGAATTGGTCTCTTAGGGGGACCATATGCCTTGGACCGTCCATTCCAAGAATGTCCCCCCACCCCAGTTGGAAGGAATCTGTGGCTACAGTGGCTACTGGAGGGGACAGAATAAAAGGATGGCCTAGGAAAACTTTGTCTGATTGAATTCACCAATGAAGATGATCCTTGCAGACTCAAATGAGTTTGACTAGGAAGGACAAAGGATGATGCAGAATAGACCACTGAACAGCTAGAGGCCATTGCTGAACACACATATAAAAATCCACCATTGGAACTAAGGTTATGTCCACTGCCATTGAACCTAGAGCTTGCAGGGCATGTCTGGCTGGAGGAGAAGAGTGAACAAGAATTTTCTGTACTTGAAACTTGATTGTGTCCACACAATGTAAAAGGAAGGTAGCCTATTTGACCTACTGTGCTCAACTCAGCACCTATGAACTGCAGGCTCTGTAAATGGTTGTAGATAAGATTTAGAGATACTGACTGAAATGCCTAGCCTTTGAAAATTGAACCAAATAGTCCCTGGACTGCTCTAGGAGATGCTTGGTTGGGACAGTGAGAAGCCAGTCATCTAGATATGGAAACACTCAGAATCCCAGCAGTCTCAGGTGAGCTGCTACCACTGCCATACACTTGGTAAACACCCTGGGGGCTGTGGTGACACCAAAGGGCAGGGCTCTGAATTGATAGTGACTGGCTTCTAGCTGAAAGCACAGAAATCTTCAGCATCCTCTGTTCATATTAATGTGACAGTACACATCCTGAAGATCAGTTGAGCACATCCAATCATCTTTGTGTTACCATGACCATTTGGAACTTTGACTTCTTCACAAATTGGTTCAGATTGCTTAGATCCAAAATAGGTTTTAGGTACCTGATCTTCTTTGGCTCTAAACAGAACCTTGAGTAAGTCCCAAATCCTCTTTTGTCTGGTGGGACCTCCTGGATAACTCATTTGTCTAACAGCTTTTGAATATCCTGAGCTACAGCTTCTCTCTGACTGGGTGGGATGTCAGCAAGCTTACTTCTTTTGATTGGGGAATCTGGAAAATGGTATGAAATAACCTCTGGATATTATTTTTACCACCCAAAAATCTTTTGTTATAGAAGCCCAGGCATCTGGGTGAAAGACAAGTGTGCACCTCCCTCCCCGACTGCCTACAGGGGAGGATTGCTCTAGAGGAGTTGTCACCACGTGAATCCTGGAAAGATCCCTGGCACTTATGAAACCACATTTTTCTTGCCTCCTCTTTGATTCCATGGAAAGGACTTTTGAGGGGTATAAAAGCATATCCCTATGGCAGACAGGGTCTTTTCATCCTGCTCACTCAGTGAAAGTGTTTCTTTCATAGTAGGGCCAAAAAAATAAATTCCATCAAAAGGAACCTTGATGAAAGAAGACTTGAAAGGCTCCACAAAGTTGCATAACCTCATCCAGGCATGTCTCCTAATGGCTATGCCTGAACCAGCAGCCTGTGAGGTACTCTCCACAGCATGGGATAGTAACCTCATGAACGTATTGGAAATGGATAATAGAGTGGCCAACTGTGAAGAGTAATTATTGCAGTCCTCCACAGACAGGAACTCCAAGAAGGATTTGTTGAATTCCTTAGTCATATCCTGCTGTAGTCTTGTGAAGTGCACTAAGTAATTCAGGGACCTCAAGCAAATGTCACTGAAGCAAATATATGCTTTCCAAACCTGTCCAGTACACTGGACTCTCCATTAGGGGGATGGATTGAGGAGTTCTGCTCCACTAGTTCCTTCTTAGTGTATGGCACCACAACCATAACATCAGCAGGGATTCCTATACTCCAATGCGGTCTGTCCTTCAGTGGTGTCAAAATTTTATCTGGGCATCAGAATTGGTTCCACAGAATTCAGTTTCTTCCATGCCCAGTGAGAGATTATATCAATAAGCTTGTCTGCCAGGGGAATTGCCCAAGATGTAGATGTGCTAGACCCAAAAGCTTCCAGAAAAACTGATTCCTCTGAGGAGGGAGTATCTGAAGACCATCCACCTTTTTGTTTAAGAATTTCCAGGCTGTATCCAAATGAGATGTCATCCAGTTGAGACCTGGGGGGCCCTTCCCCTTTATCAAAGTCAGTATCTTTGGTGAGAGTCCATAGGGGAATCTCTGTGTCTCCTTTTGTAAATTCTGTTTCAGGGAACCTCTTCAGTGGGATGGTCTGGAGAAGTATCTGAAAAGAGGGGAAGTTCCCTGATGGGGACTGTCTCAATGCTAGATGGTACCATCTGTCCCTGTAGAGTAGGTCTGAGATGCTCAGAGGTAAGAACAAGTAAGATCCAAAAAGGAGAGATTAGTCAAATCTCTCAATCGAGAGAAAACCCTTTCCGCTACCTCAAAGGAAGATGGACTGGGAGAAACCATGGCTGGCTGCAGCAGAGCCAAAATCTCCAAAGCAACCAAGCCTCGACCTTGCCCAGATATATGCCTCAGGGAGGGTGTTGAACCCAAACTATCTAGTGCTGAAGCTCTGAGGAGCAAGGACAGCTCTGATGATATTGGAGTGGAAACAAGCCCCACCCACCCCCAGATCCAGCATTGACACTTCAGCTCTGACACTCATCCCAATCCAAGGGAATAGGAGTGGAACCAGTCAAGGAGGCCATCGAAGTTAAAGACCTAGCCATCTTCAGATCTGACACCAACACTCTTGGGCCTCTCAGATTCCATGGGATGGACTGGAGAAGGAGAAATCACTACATGAGAAGTGGACTAAAGGTTCATGGATCCAATGGGAGATGGAGCCAAAATAACTCCTGTAGAATAACATGCATGTTGTACCCTTAAAAAGCATTTCTAAGACGTGAACGTGCATATAAATAGCAGGCACGTGCTAGCTTCAATGCTATTTTTGTGAGTACAGGTAGAGTGTGAACATCTATGTATGAGACAGCTAGTTTGTATATATGTTTATGTTTGTATATAATAAAGCTGCTTGAACAGAACCCACAGTGTTCGTCTACTTCATCCTGACTAGATGAGTGACATGATGTCAGAACCAGGATTCCGGAGACTGCTTTTTAGAGCCACAAGGTGCAAAGTTAACTGTGAATGCAAACTTAGTGAACCGAGAGCAAAAAAGGGCCAGAAACAAGCTAAAGGTAATGAAAACTTGCACAAACGATTTATTTTACTAAAAAAGATAAAACAGAGCATTACAAGGGGACAAAATGCATTATTAAACAAACTTCTTCTTCTGGCTTTTCCCGGTTAGGGGTCACCACAGCAGATCATGTGTCTGCTTATGATTGGCAGTGGAGTTTTTACAGTGTCGAGTTGCCAGCCTGGCGCACAACCTTCCATAGTAGTAGTTGGGGGGTGGGGGTCTATGACTGAGCCTATTGCAAAATATTTAGATTCAAAATTAAACCTTGTTTTCAAGGGGTAGATCATGTTTTGATTTATTCTTGACATTTTTTAAGAGCTATAGGGAAGGGGAAATATGTGGGTGATTCTATGTTTGTTGGAATTGATGTGAAGGATTTATTTACTTCAATTCAACATGAAGAAGGGCTGACTTGGTTCAACGAAGTCCTAATTTCCAAGAAAGAGTTTAGCCAGAACAATATTAATGTTATGATGATTGCTATAGAGATTGCATTGACTAATAATTATGTATATTTTGATAGTGAATTTTACCAACAAACAAAAGGAGTAGCAATGGGGGTAGCAATGGCACTTGTTTTTGAAAATATTGTTTTGTGGTGGTGGGAGACCAACATTATTTTGGCTTCATCACTGATGGCTATCTGATTCACTGTTTTCATTACATGGATGATATTTCTACTGTCTGGGGTGGGGATGATATTAAACTTTCAGAATTTTTTAAATTTCATTAATAATATGACCTACTTCTTAGAATTCACCATGGAAAAGAACGGTGACCAGTTACATTTTTTCAATATCACTATTATAAAGAACAGAAAAGATAAAATATAAGAAAGTACCATCTTTAGGAAACCAACATGCTCTAATAGTTTCCTACATTTTGATAGTGAACATCCGTGATGGCAGAAAAGGAATTTGGTAATGGGACAGATGGTGAGATTATCCAGGTTAATTTCTAAAGACAACATTTTTTAAAAGAATTAGACAAACTTAAGATAATATTCCAGGAAAGGAACTACCCAACAAAATTGCTAGAGCAAATCTTTGATGAAATTATTGTTAAGTGGCTGTACAGTTTCTTTACTATTATTAGACATCCTGACAAAGTTCAGGTTCATGCTAAAGAGAAGAATGACTACAAAGGAGCTATGGTATTGTTTTTTTTAATTATGGAGCACACTACATAAAATACATTTTTAACAGGAATTTGAATGGGGTATTTGGGACCCTGGGAAACCTAAATTAGGAAACAGCCCCACTATAGTTTTTAAGAAGGGCAGATTCATCAAATCCTTATTAAAAGCTGCAAATAAGATGGATGGATACACTAGAGAGGACAATAACAAGATGGTGAAATGTTCACAATATCCATTTATTGTGGAAGGGGACAAAATCAACATCATTAATCACTCTAGGGTTATTGTTGCAAAAGGGAGATATAAGTCTGATACAAGCAGAGTAGTATATATTGCTATTTGCTCCTCTTGTTCAACATGCTATATAGGGAAAACAGAACTTGCAGTGAAAAATCATATCTACCACCATAACTTTGTTATTAAAAGGAAGGATACAAATAACACATTAAGTAAACTTGCTAGCAATTGTTTGAATTTTACTAAATTTGCCTTTTTTTATTTTAGAAAGAGTGACAAGAAATAAAAAGTATGGCAAGTGTGAAGCATTTTAGAATACAGATAACTCTATTGGCAGCTGTTATTAGATGATTCTTGCTTTCCAGGCTAAAATGAAAAAAAATAGTATTAGTAGTGTTTTAACCTTAAGAGCTGATAAATTGTAAATTGTTTTTTTTTTTCTTTTATGATTGGTTATATTAATTCAAAATATTGGTTTTGGTTTTCAACAAAATGGACAGGTTCAAGTAACTGTTACATTGTTGCATTGGTTTCTCATTTGTTTTAAGTTTTGCACTTGCATTACTTAAAATAGCTTACCACTTTAAGGAAATAATTACTTTGCTGAACGAGACTTAAGTTCCTTGAAACATTTGGAATGAAATTGCTGCATTTTTATCCTGTTTAATATGAAATAAATGTCTTTTAAGTTTTAAAAGGTTGGTTGGAATATTCTGGCATTTTGGGTGACATAAGTTAATGCTGGCATTTTTATATATTTCTAAGTATAAGTACGTATACTGCACATCAGACATACTCTGTCTAGAGATCTAAACCTCATCTGCAAAATCAACAGAATGACTTGAAGGGACAGGTATATCTTCCAGAGAATACCGCTGCTCTGGAACAGACTCCCCATCCACATAAAACAAAGTTCATCCCAGTCCATATTCAAGCGCAACTTGGATCTACAGATGGGAAACAGAAAATGTACTGCAGGACTGCCCCAGTACTACTAATGGACAGAGGGAGCTCCTAAATGCTTTATCTCATGCACGAGTCCCCTCAAATTGTCTATGGTACAATCCCAGTTATTCTAATTAGGGCTAATATGTATATAATTATCAACAACGGGATTCATAAGGCCAATCTCTAACTAAATGGAATAGGTACATTTAAGCACAAAAAGTGAAATTGGCTAGGCTTAAAATGGCCCTGCTCTGGAACAGAAGGGGAGATATGAATTACGGAAATTTGCTGTCTCCACTAAGTGATTTCTCTTTTGACAAAGCCCAGAACTGGAATTTGAAAAGATAATGGATGTTGTTGCTGAGACCAAAGAGACTACAGATACCATTGTGGAGTCTTGCCAGGGGTATCATGGGAATCATAGATGTTATGAGATCCAAACTCTAGAGGTATTCCCTTGTAGAGATGGAAGTTGGAGTGGAAAATCCTAGAAATAGATATGGATGTAGATCTATTTTTTATGTGGAAGAAAGGCTCTTTGAACAAAGGTATCAGGGAGATAGCCCAGGAAAACAATCCTGTGTGAGGGAGTCAAAAATACTTTTGAATGTTCTGCTGGAAACTAGCTTGTGTAGGAGATCTCTCACTCAAGGAAGAGTTTCCTGATACTTTGTAAAAGACTCTGCAAAGCTAATCAAGCCTTCTTATTATGGAAAAATGTGGATACACTATAGCCTGCAATGAACTATTACTGGGGCTAGACTCTTTATGAGCACTGTTGGTGCAGTAGATAGTCCAACACTTAAGGCAGAGAACTGATAATGTGATCCAGAAACGCAAAACCTTAAGAAACGCCTTAAATCCAGGTGATTAGGCATGTGATAATAGACATCTTTTAATTATAGTGTTACGAGAAAACATAAACAAGGAAGAAGAGGTAAGAGGTTGTGAAGTGACAGCATTTTGAACTTGGTCGCTATCATAAAATGGTTTAGGAAAGAAAGATCCAAAACTGGTCTCCAGGCATTTTCTTTCTTTGGAACCAAAACATCCTTCAATAAAAAAACATTCTGAAACTGTGAAGGGGGAACTGGCTCTATTACTCACTGAGAGAACATATGTATAAGGGCAGGGGAGAAATCGAGGAGTCTGGTCTGATAGATGAGAAATTACCCCCAAAATGATCTTCAGAACCCATTTGTGTGAAACTATCTGTTGCCAAAGAGAGAAGTGGAGATTCTGACTTCCCTGAAGGGAAAAGAGACTGCCAGAGTAGGAGGGAAGACATGGTCTCTTAAATACTCATTCTGGCTTGTTGGATTGTCCTTTGTTTTGGGGGGACTCCCATCTTCTTTTTGGAGCCCACTTAGCATTACTTCTTAAATATCTGTTTACCAGAATTTTGCTGAGATGGGTTATTTTCTTTCTTGCCAAAACTACTGAAAGGTTAGACAATCCCTTGGAAAATTTGAAAAAGAAGGGCTGAAAAATCTGAGAGATTCTCTGAATCAGCTTACCACTCGTCATGCTTTTCAATAACCTCCGCAGCAGAAGAACAAAAACTAAATCCCTAATGAAAGGAAAATTTAAAATCTCATTTTTTACATCTTTTGGGAGGTTCTGAGAATGCATCCAGGCAAACCTCCTCAAAAAGAGTGCCAGTGGCCATAGCCCTGGAAGAAGTACCAACAGAGTTATACACATACACACACTTTAAACAATGAGTTGTGACTTGTGAGATGGCAGAAACTGAACCATTTAAAGCATATTTTCCTCAGAAGAAGAAACTGTAGACAAAGCATTTCTCATACTTTCACAATTAGTCAAAATAAGCTTTAACATATGTGCCTGACAAATCAAAATTCTGAAAATCAGAGTTGCAGAAGCATACACTTTTCTGTGTACTTTTTTCCCATGTTTATCAATAAATTTTCTATTCTTATCAGAAAGTGTAGGATTGAAATTAACTAAATGTTTAGCAGCACTAGATTGACTAAAGCTATAGCTGCTGATTCAGGTTTGGAATGAGTGTATAAAAATTTAGATGGCTGAGGAACTTTATACAATCTATCTTCCTTTTTAGGGGGCAGCAATTTGACTATCAGTAAAATTGCAGGCAGTGACACACACATCCTCCAATGCTGACTGCACTGAGGGAGAGGGCAAAGGTTATGGAAATTCCATTTGTAAGAGCTCATAGTATTTTCTAAGAGACTGAGAAACTTCAGTGTTCTCCCATTGAAAACATGGCACATTCTGGAAACAGTCTCAGATAAAGAGAAACCCCCACAGGGAGAATCAGATACCATGCTCACATCTGAATTTGAGTCTGAAATCTCAGGAGAAAACTCTACATCTGTTTCATCATCTTCCTGTCCAGATGTGGAATCTTGAATCTCTTCAGAAAAAGAGGCATCCCTTTTACCTTTTCCAGCAACCACCTTATAACAAGGGTTGATAGCATGAATTAGACCCTAAGTCAGATCTAGTGAACTACCCGTCTCCAGGAAATTTTGAGCAGGAGCAGATACATGTTTAATTTTCTGGGGGATTTTTGTTTATTTTTTGTTGTTGTTTTTTTGTTTTTTTTTTTACAGGAAAAAATGGGGCCAAAAGTGTTGTTAATGACAGCAGCAGCTTCACAAGGGATTGACACAATATTCTGATTAACAAGGAAGACGTCCCTGCTCCCTCTCCCAGCACCGACAGAAGTGGCTTTCCTTGACCGCTGAGGGGAACCCAACAGCTGTGGAGGATGTGGTTAACTCCCAGTCCATAGTGTCTGCAAGTGCTACACCAGAGGGATCTGAGAAAAAGATAAGTGGTCTGAAGAATCAGCTTTGGCCTCAGCAGAGTCACCCATCTGTGGCTGAGGCAAATTGCTAACCCACTGTGGTGGCAAAAGCTGTTTATTTATCTTTTTCTTTTTGTGGTTAGAAGAAGGACCGACCATGGGACTGTTAGTTCATTCCACAGTTAAGTAGAATATATTGCCTCTTTCCCAGGAAAAACAATCAGCACAAGCCGGTAAAAATTTAAAGTTGTAAATAGTCACTTTTTCCAATAAAAACACAGTAAAAAAACACCTTGATATACTTTCCCAGACTCAAAAACTAAAATAAACATAATTTTTCCATAGAAACAATGGTTTTCAACTACTTTTAACAACTTTTAAACTGAGAGGAAAAAGTGGTCTCCCATTTAAAAGTACAATTAAGTCTCGAAACAGACCACTAAAGCACAAACTCCTAGCAAAAAAAAAAAATAACTTTCCTAATGAGGAAAGTACAATTAACCAATAAATATTTAAATGTGGAAATTTTTAAGTAAAAATTCCTAATCTAAAAATAACTTTCCTTACCAGGAAAGTGCAATTAACCAATAAATATTTAAATGTGGAAGTTTTTCCCCAAAGAGAACTTACCTGCCCAGCAACAGAACAGCACAAGCCAACTATCAAGCTTCAAAAGCCCACAGAGGAGCATTCTCTTCAATGTCAGAAAAGCTCTGAAGGGCTTGCCACTCAAGCTTGTCTTTTTAGGCAGTTCGGCTTGAGCTGCCTAATGGTCTGAGCACAAACACAGTTGCCCTGAAGCTTTGGAAGCTGGCTGGCTGTTATATCCTTAGCAGGATATAACCCATATAGCTAAGGCTACTGCCGCAGTGGTCAATATGATGGACATCGGATAGGCTAATTAGTGTTCTAGAAAACAGAAAAGGGTGTCAGCATTAGAGAAGCTTTTGAAGAAATGGAGTTCAGAATGAGATTACAGTGAGGAAACTCACTGGCAGGAATGACAGATTTGATCTGAAAAGCAGACAATACTTAAAGATAACTTTGTACACATACCAAGGAAAAAGAGATAACTGAGGCTATAGTTAAACAAACCAAAAGTAAAACTAGATGATGCAAGTTTCATAATCAAAATTATGTTCTTCCTGCTTAAGTTTTTAGAGACTAGATCACATTATTATGAACCTTGTATATTTAAGGCAGCATACAGGTCTTTCACTTAGAAAAAATTTCTCTGGTACCTACCCATAATCAAAAAACTTTTTACAGTACTTTACATTATCTTTCTGCTAATATTACTGTCAGGAGACATTCACCTAAACCCAGGTCCTACCATTTCAATCAACACAACACAGACCAGGGCACCAGACCCACACCCCGCATATCTAACCCATTTAATACTAAACACTTCACTATACTTTATTGATGTATGTATTTATGTATGTATTTGCATTTTTTACTGGGGAAGTCCAGCTGGGCATTGAACCCCTTTGCAAGGAAGGCTTGGGGGAGAAAGGGTCCAGAAATTACAATAGTACATAAAACAGAGTCATAGGTTCATAGGTTCATAGGTTCATACTAGGCTATCTGCCCTAGGGCATTTACAAGCCTAGCCAGAGTGTGTTTGGCTTTCGCCACCCATTTTAAAATGAATTTTGCTATGCCCTTTTTTGAGGTTAGTATACTGTGCATCTGTCTAACAGTGACACAGAAGTGATACCTGGAGTAAATCTACGATCTCCCATCTACTCATCAAGATTCCTCTTGAAGAGAGTCAATGAGGGACTCTGCCTAACCTGGACTGGGATTTTATTCCAGAGTGAAGGTAGCCTCTAGGTTATGAATCTGTCCCTCCAGCATGTCCTATTTATTTCAGTGCTGAGGTTCAAGTCTCTCGTAGGCCAGAGCTCGATGGGATTTGGATTTTCTGAGGTGCAGCATGTCCATTAATTCCGGGTTGGACATGGCTTTATACGTCAGGCACAGATCGCCTCTGAGCAGGCAGTATGCCACTGAGTAGAGCTGGAGTTTCTTTAACCGGGCAGCATATGGCATCTGTTTGAGCCCTTTGA
Source organism: Protopterus annectens (assembly GCF_019279795.1). Classification (NCBI taxonomy): domain Eukaryota; kingdom Metazoa; phylum Chordata; order Ceratodontiformes; family Protopteridae; genus Protopterus; species Protopterus annectens. The sequence continues at coordinate 553,582,210 of NC_056732.1, forward strand.
TCCTCTTGGTGAGGTACTTTTGGAGTCTTTCCAGTCATTGCAGGTGTCTGGTAAGGTACATCCCAAAAGGGGCATTGTACTCAATTGTGGGCCTGATGAGGGATGAGTAAAGAGGCACGATGACCTCCCCTGATCTAGATGTGAATCCCTTCATGATTAGGTGGGCTATATAAAATGATTTTCTAACCACTTTGGCCACGTGGTTGTCGAATGAGAGATTGCTATCAACTTGGGTCCCCAGGTCCCTAATTACTTCATTATTTAATTTAATCACTGATGACTTTCGTTGGTATGTATGGTGAAAGGATATTTTTAGACTGGGACATTTGTTTGGTTTATAGACTAGATTGTGTTCCGTAAGATGAGTGCATGAATTAATTAATTAATTAATTTCCGTAAGATGAGTGCATTAATTAAGTCATGAAATCAGAAAAATAATACATGAAACAGAATCATAAAACAAGTACATAATTTTCTGGCAGTTATTGATGATAACTTACTGTATATTTCACTTGTATTTATCTTTTTTCTTTTTCTTTTTTTTTTTTTTTGTGTTTCTTACTTGTATTTATCTTTTGAGCAAAACAGAAGAAAATAGAATGGTAACAATAGAGTACAAAAGTGAAACCAGTTTCTAAAAGATGTTACTTATGTTACAAGAATGACTGTTACTGCATTTAAGGTGAGTATAGTTAATTCCAGTAGAGGCAGAGTAAATGAATATAGGAATAATTTAGGCATTTTTATTATGTGCTGTTTATTCACAGAGGAGACACTCTTGATTATTCCAATGGGCTTACCTATGGAGACAATAGGTGATGACCTCAGAGAGGCAAAGTAAAGGGGGATGTTGGAATTATCTTAATATGTTTCAAAAGCATTGCGATGAGTCTGTTAGGTAGATTTTCAGTTGCACTTTGAATGAACAAAAGCTGTCATTGAGCCTCATGTTTAGAGGGCGAGAGTTTAATATTCTGGACATATGATTGCCATATAGGGCTTTGCCTGCTCAATTGTTAGCTTTGTGTATGCTTAGTACTTATAATTGGATCACAGATGACTTTCGTTGGTATGTATGGTGAAAGGATATTTTTAGACTGGGACATTTGTTTGGTTTATAGACTAGATTGTGTTCCGTAAGATGAGTGCAGCTGAACTGGTAGTTCTAGTTATGTGAGTTTTTGGAGGAATATACAATGATGACACCTATTTAGAAGGTTGCATGACATTTTGTAATTTTATTATAGCACTGCTGTTGTCTAGTAGTCATTTTGAACTATGGGTGAGGCATAAAGTGGTGTTGGAAGTAGATAGAAGCTATAGCTTTTCTGTTGTCTTCCGTGAGAAACTTATTTATGCTATATAGGGTCTGGAGATTTTGATATACCTTTTTTACTACTTCTTGTATGAGTAAGTCAAATTTCAGGTTATTATTAATAGTGATCAGTGTTATTTAGGGAAGCAGTGGTTACTTATGGCTTAGTATCTCTATGTAATTTGAAACTGAAGGGCAGTAATTTTGTCATTTGGGGATTTATCAAGAGTTGAAAGTTATTAAGCTAGGACTTCATGGAGGAAAATGATTCTTGAGTTTTGTTTACTATGAGTAAATATTTTCTACTGTACAGATGAGAAGTGAATCATCTGCATAATGTACCAGCAGGGCATGATTAGAGGATGCCTGAAGATCATTTATGAAAATGTTGAAAAGTAAAGGTCCCAAGATTGAATCCTGAGGTACCCCTACTGAAACTGAGAGAAAGGAGAAGAGTTTGTAGTTACAGCTACCATAACAGCAGATGTTACAAGTCATCACTGCAGCAGTAGCCTAAGGCAATGTGGATTATATTCTGCTCCGGATATAATGGCTGGCCATTCTCCAAAAATCTCTGGCCCAGGCTGCAGTGGCACAAGCTCCCAACAATAGTCTGGGCACCAAAAAAATACTCAAAAGTACTCAGGACTTTCTTGCCCCTCAAAAAGGAAACAGCCTACTGTCCTGAAAAAAAATAGTGAGGAACACATAACTTTATCAAAAAACATAACTACATTAAGCAAGAGAGGGATGGAGGGAGGGCGTGGCTACTGCAGCAGTGATGACCTCAACCATCTACTGTTATGCTAAGTGCACCTTTTACAACTGTAGCATGTTCATCACTATCATTGCTGCAGTAGCCTTAGCTATATGGATAGAGTACCAGAGCTTATCCAACATGGTAGGATGAAGAATTAGCATCCAGGAGCCCCAGGATTATGGGCCAAGCAAAGTCTGTTCTGCACATGGAGAAGGAATACAGTTTGTAACAGTATGAACTTTTAGTTATGTACTTACCATAACTTCGGATGTATGGGATCCATCTCGCCTACATTCATAACAGATGGGTTCGGAGCCGATCCATCGGCTCCGACTCGGCAACTAATACACTAGCACGAAGTCTCTCATTGGCTGGGCTACTCCCTATCCCAGGATGCACTACACCTGCTTCCCCAGATCTTGTTTGTTCGCTTTCATACATCCATGCAAACACAGAAAAACTAGTAGTCACTATAACCAACTAAAGTTCTTCAAGAAAGATCACCAAGAAAAAGGGACTACAGCTCCTCTAAATCCGAATGGAAGGGGAAGGAGGGTGGGTACTTATGAATGTAGTAGATGGATCCCATACATCCGAAGTTATGGTAAGTACATAACTAAAAGATGTAATGGGATCCTATCTCGCCTACATTCATAACAGATGGGACAGCGCCCTAGCACCTAAATCCCGGTGGCTCATTGGAAAACACTCCTGAGAACTGTGGAACCAAAGGAAGCTCTGCCTCGAGAAACCACATCCAATTTGTAATGAGAAATGAAAGTGTGCGGAGAATTCCAGGTTGCCGCAGCACAAATATCATCTATTGATAACTTGGAGTGAAAAGCTACAGAAGTAGCCATTGCCCTGGTAGAATGAGCCTTGACTGGAAAGGGAAGCTCTTTGTTAGCCTGTGAATAAATAAAAATGATACAATCTTTAATCCATTTAGATATGGAGGTTTTGTTACTGGTTGACCCAATTTGTTCATTGCAAAGGAAACAAACAATTGATTTGATTTCAGCGTGAGCTGTTCTATTCAAGTAAAAACGCAGTTGTCTATGTACGTCCAATTGATGCAAGGTATATTCTATGCTATTAGAGAATTCTGGGAAAAACACAGGAGTTCTATAGTTTGTTGAATACAGAAAGAGGAGGCCACTTTTGGTATAAATGAAGGGTTTAATTTCAATGAAACTCTATGCTTGTGAAAAATCAAATAGGGAGGATCAGAACAAAGAGCTTGAAGTTCTGAAACTCGCCTGGCAGAAGTTATGGCTACTAAAAAGGCCGTTTTCCAAGACCAAAATTTTAAATCACAGGTAGCAGCTGGTTCGAAAGGACGGGCAGTTAGGGCAGCAAGAACCATATTCAAATCCCAAGGGGGGACAGGATGAGATAATGGAGGCCTAAGGAGCCAAGCCCCTTTAAGGAAAGCCTTACAAAGTTTGTGAGACATCAATGAAGGTTCAAATGAGGCATGAAAATTAGAGATCGCCGCTAGCTGAACCTTAATGGTAGAAACTGAAGAGCCCAACTGAAAAAGGGAGGCCAGAAAATTCAGAACCTCCGATACTGGTGCAGTGAGAGGATCTATACCCCGTTCTTGAGCCCAGAAGGCAAACCTTTTCCATTTACTGGAATAAAGTTTGATAGTGGAAGGTTTATGAGAAGAAGACAATATGTGGACCACGTCCGCGAAAGGGCATTGTCTCGGACTAAGGATGGAAGTGGAGTAACCATGCTGCCAACTTCAAGGACCTGAGAGACGGATGAAGCCGTCCTGACTGATGAGTCAGCAGGTCTGGCACCGGATCCAGAAACCATGGACCTTCTATCGCATGCCTCTGTAGGAAAGGGAACCAAACTTGACGAGGCCAGTGCGGGGCAATCAAAATCATCTCGCTCTCCAGGTAAATGGCCTTCTGTATCACCCTCGGTAGGAGGAGAAACGGGGGGAAGGCGTAGAGAAGACCGGGGGGCCAAATGTGGGTCAGAGCATCCCTGGCAATCTGTCCCTGAGAAGGGAACAGCGTGAAGAACTCTCTGCATTTCGCATTGTGAGGGCTGGCAAACAGGTCGCAGCAAGGAAGACCCCATCTGTCGAAGATTTTCGCAGTTATTCTCTGGTTGAGGGACCACTCGTGGGGTAAAAGAATGGTCCTGCTTAATCTGTCCGCAATCACATTGGACTTCCCCGGTATGTGCATTGCCATTAGAAAGCGGTTGGTAGCTACCGCCCAGTGCCAAAGTCTCATGGCTTCTCTGCACAGTGGGTAAGACCTGGTTCCACCTTGCTTGTTTATGTACCACACCACCGACATGTTGTCGGATAGGATAGTAATCGGGCCTTGTGGGAGAGCGTGATGGAGAGCTTGGAGTACCAATAGTACCGCTCTCATCTCCAGGACATTGATATGCAAATGCGTTTCCTGGATCTGCCATGTGCCTTGGACCGACCTGTCCAGGTAATGACCCCCACCCTACCTGGGAGGCGCCCGTAGTCACAGTGGCAATGGGACGTTGAGGTATAAAGGGTCGCCCCTGGTCGAGATTGGATTGGAGAAGCCACCAACGCAGATCTCGACGGCAACTTTCCGTGATCATGATTAAATGGTTCAAGGGAAGTTCCTGATAAGACCATTGAACCGACAGTAGCCATTGTAAAATTCGCATGTGAAGTCTGGCCAAGGGAACTAAAAGTATGGTTGACGCCATCGAGCCCAACAGTTGTAGAATCCGATGGGCCGGGGCTCTTAGTAGGGGAAGACAGGATTTGACTTGATCTTGTAGGACCTGAATTCTTGCTGCCGGTAAAAGGCGCATTCTTTTGTGTCTAAGTCTGCCTATAAAAGTAATACGCTGAGATGGCTGTAGTACAGATTTTTGCAAATTGAACGTGATCCCTAAGAAACGCCCAAGGTGAACGCGGCGCTGAGCCTGGAATAGTAGATGCTCGGAGGTGGCAGTAAGGAGCCAGTCGCCTAGATATGGAAACATTTGGAATCCCAGACTTCTCAGGTGAGCAGTTACCACTGCCAGACACTTGGTGAACACCCTGGGGGCTGTGGTGAGACCAAAGGGCAGTGCTCAGAATTGGAAATGACTGACTCGAGGCGAAGCGTAAGTGTCTCCTGGACTCTTGAGCTATCGGAATGTGATAGTAAGCGCCCTGGAGATCTATGGAGCACATCCATGCATCTTTTCCAGCAAAGGAAGAATAGATTGAAGAGTGACCATTCGGAATTTGGACTTTTTTACAAAACGATTCAATGAACTGAGGTCCAAAATGGGCCTGAAGTCCCCTGTCTTTTTTGGTACCAAAAATAATCTTGAGTAAGTTCCTAATCCGATCTGGTCGATGGGGACAGGCTGGATGGCTCTTTTTTCTAGCAGCTTTGAAACCTCTAATGCTGCCTGATCCCGCTGACTGGGTGGTACGTCCGGGATTTCTTAAAGAAGGGGATTTGTGGAAAGGGATGTTGTATCCTCCAGTAATACGCGGCACCCACTGATCGCTTGTTATGGATTCCTGCTTGTGGGTGCGCCAATCGACCCCGACTGGCTCGAGATGCACAGTCGGGCAACAACTCAGGGCGCTGGTAGTATGAAGAACCACGAAAGGAATCGCGGTCTCCAGAGTTACGAGGGCCTCTGCCACCTCTGGGGTGGCGTCTTCCAGAATTTCCCCCCCTGCCTCTGGAGGGGGGATCACTGGATGGAGTAGGGAAAGACTTCTGAGATTTTCTAAACCACATTTTCCCTCCTCTCTGAGCCTTGGGGTAAGGCCTAGAAGGAGCGGAAAATCGGGCCCCAACGGCAGTCAAAGTCTTGCCCTCCTGCTCGCACCGAGTTAGTGTGTCCTTCACCTTGGGTCCAAACAAAGATGACCCATCAAAGGGGACGCCGGGCGAAGGAAGACTTGAAGGCCTCCGTGAACACAAGCGTAACCAGGCATGTCTCCTGAGGGCAACGCCTGTTCCTCGCAGCTCTTCGGCCGCATATGAAATGAGCCTCATGGACGAGTTAACAATAGAAAAGAGGGTAGTCATCTGGGCGCCAACAGTCGGGCCAGCGCCTCAGGTAGATTACCAACAAGGGAGTCATTTAGCTCTTTGAGGAGATCCCTTTGGAGCCTCGTAAAATGACATAAGTAGTTCAGCGACCGTAAGGCAAAGGCCGCTGAAGACAGGGCACGCCTGCACCTATCCATGCTCCTGGAATCCTTATTAGGAGGATGAACAGACGTCGAAGCCTCTGCCACGTCCTGCTGTGTGGCAGAAGCCACCACCAAAGCATCTACAAGCACACCCTTTGTGAGAAATTCCTTCTGGGGGGGGGGGCTGACAAAAACTTATTGGGCCTCGCAGGCACCGGTTCCACAGAATCAGGGTGTTCCCACGCCCTTCGAGAAACCAAATCAAGGAGTTCATCAAGGGCGGAGACACCCAGGAGGCGGAAGGCTGGGCCCCAAAGGCCTTGAGGAAGACTGACTCCTCAGCTGAAGGGGTTTTGGCTTGCCAGTCACCTCTCTGTCTCAGAATCTCCAAGATGTCTGAGAAGGAGATATCATCCGAAGATGATTTGGGAGACCCTTCTGCGTCATCGAGGTCAGTATCCGTTGTAACAGACTCATCTTGGGAGTCTAAGTGCTTCCTCTTACACAATTTCTTCCTTGGGGGTTCGTCCAAGCAGTTTCGGACGGACCACCCGGAAGAAGGGAACCCCGATGGGGTATCCTCAGGCCCCGGGGCCCCGCTGCCGGGGAGCTGCAACACAACAGAGGCACCAGTCTCCAAATCTAGGGACGGTGAGGTAGAATCTTGCTGAACCGGCAAAGGCATGGCCAGCGCGCTCCTCATGGCCTCAAAGGCCGGACCTCCAGAATCCAAGGAGGTCACTGGTCTAGAGGCCACGATGGCACCGGGAATTCCAGCAGCCGATGCTCCGAGAGGAAGACTAGGTACCGAAGCACCCAAACCCAAAGTGTTCCCTCGGCCCCGCTGAAGAGGTCGCAGTACCAAACCCTGAACCGGAGGACAGGGTAGGAAGCACAGTCGGAACCGAGAGGCCTCGAAGGGGTCTCTGCTCCGACCGTATGGCTCCGCTTTGCTCCACCACCACCGACTCCAATGGCTCCGAGGAGGTTGGAGGAGGAATCAATGTGTTGGAGGGGGATCGCCCAAGCTAACTGTGCTGGAGCCGAGACCAATTTAGTAAAAACTGGAGATTGGAATAGCCTCTGTATAACCCTATCCAGGTCCGAATCAGAAAGTCTCGATGATTTAGAGGAGGTAGACAATCGAGAAGACTTTCCTCTCGGCTCCGAGAGAGAAGGGGACCGGCTCCGAAACGGCTCCAACGCTATCGGCGCCGACTCCACCACAGCATGGACCACCATCGGCGCCGAAGGAGCTTTCTTCGGAGCCGAGGGGGAAGAGTCTGAGCTGCACACCTCCACCGGCTCAAGCCATTGGAACCGATGGAGGTGATTCACCTCTCGATACTCCAACCTGCGGCTCTGAAAGCAATGGAGCCGAGGCAGGAGGTATCGAGGCAGACCCTTCAACCCTCAGCCCCGAAGTCAGTGGAGCCGAGGAAGAAGAAGTCAATTTTGGCTTTTTAGTAGACGGCTCCGACGGACTTGTCGGAGCCGACGATCTTTTCTTTTTGGAAGCAACAGGAGGATCTAAGGCTTCCTCAAAAGAAGGTTTAATAAGCCCTTTCAAAATTAGCTTGTTCTTGCGTTCTTGAAGAACTCTAGAGGAGAACGCATGACAGATGCTACAAGTCTCTTGCAGATGTTTCGGTCCCAAACAATAAACACAGACTGAATGACTGTCTGTAATGGACATTTTATAACTGCACCGAGTGCATTTTTTAAAACCTGACTTTTGTTCCTTAGACATGATACAGGCCCCTCAACAAGTAAAATTCTATGGACATCGTGACTCTACCACAACAAGTATAGCACTATAAACAAATTGCGCCAACTGAAAAGCGCGAGACACACTGGCGCGAGTACTGATGAAAAAGTTTACCTCACAACAAACAGTAATAGAGAAAACAAGTTAAACGGCCCAAAGCCCTCTAATTTAAACGGGCTTGGCCCGAAAAACAATTAACCAAAACTTAATTAAAGCTTGATAGCACTCAAAGGTAGGGCAAAGGCCCTCTAACTTAAACGGGCCTTGCCCGACTGAATAAAATAAATTTTTAGAAGACACTCAAGCACACAAAATATATCAAATAATAAGGAATAGCTGTTAAAACAGCTGTTTGGTTAATATAGACAAAAAAACCCCAGGTCAAAGACCAATAAAGGTAAAAAGAACCACTTAGCTCCAGCCAAGTCGAGACCACGTCCAGCTTGTTAAGCGGCAAACGAGATCTGGGGAAGCAGGTGTAGTGCATCCTGGGATAGGGAGTAGCCCAGCCAATGAGAGACTTTGTGCTAGTGTATTAGTTGCCGAGTCGGAGCCGATGGATCGGCTCCGAACCCATCTGTTATGAATGTAGGCGAGATAGGATCCCATTACATCAGGAGCAAGTAGCTGCCTCTAGAATACTTCTAGAATCTATTCCTTTCCAGTACTCTATCAAAGAAGAGTGTGCCTTGATTCTGCCTGGAAGAGATTTACCATGGCATGAATAACAAAATCAATAGCAAGGAACAACCATCTGGAAATAGAAATAGTCTGTTTTGGCAGAGGTTACTCTTTCTTTCCACCATCATCGGAGATAAACAGCTTCTCATCTTTCCTAAAGGACTTAGTTTTGTCAAGCTAATACCTGAGTTACATGTGCACGTCAAGAGTAAGGATAATACTTTCTCCCTGATTTTTCAGTTCTGGGTAGAAAACATAGAGACTGATGGCTTTATTCAAAGTAAACTCTGAAAAAAATGTTGGCATGAACAAGTAATTTGTTCTTTAAGTAATGCTATCTTTATGGAATATCAAATAGGGTTCACCCACCATACGAGCTTGTAACTCAGATACTCTTCTTGCAGATGTCAGAGCAATAAGTAACACAGTCTTCCAAATCAAGAACTTTAAATAAGCCTGATGAGCTGGTTAAAATGGAAGCAAAGTTAACTTTTCCACCACAGAGTTAAGATCCCAAGTAGGGGTCACCTATTTCCTAGTTGGTCTAACAAGTAAAAGCACCTTCAAGAACTGCTTGACCAAAGACAGAGAAGGGTAACCTCTGCCAAAAGATAAACCTTGATTGAGAAATAAGAAAGACCAGAGGCAAGTAACTCAACACAATCATTTAAGAACCAGTGACACATAATCCCTGCCTGTCCCATAGTTATTATTGTGGCATCAACTAGAAAAATCTCTTTCATTTACCAAGGTAACCTAGCCAAGATTTTTGATACAATACCCCACTCAGGCATTATAAACAAGCTCACTAATTTAGATATAAACCCTTTTGTCACCTACTGGATACCCATCTGGCTCACCAATAGGACCCAGGAGGTCAAAATAGGGGAGGCCACCTCCACCAAGAGACCAGTCACCAGTGGAGTCCCTCAGGACTCGATATTGGGCCTGCTGCTTTTTGGCATCTATTTCTCTGAAATGGAAGCAAACACTGAAGGTTTATGGCTAAGTTGGCAGATGATTGCATGATGGGGTTATCATCAACTCCCCGGCAAACACTACCATTCTTCAAGAAGGTCTGTCTCTGACTAACAAATGGTGCCAAATCCATGGTCTTAAATTCAATGCTAAGAAATGCATAATTGTACCCTTTGGGAAGTCAACCATCCCGGCTAATTACCATATTGATAATACACCCCTAAGAGTCGAGCCAATGGTCAGGGATCTGGGTACACGCAAAGACAGTAGCTTTATCTTCAACCACTACATGGCCACAGTAGAGAGGAAATCCTTTTATGTTGTACAACTTATAAGTAAGAGCATGGCATCTAAGTCCAAAGAAGTCATTATCCCACTGTATTCTGCCCTTATCAGACCAATCATAGAGTACAATGCCCCCTTTGGTATGTACCTGATCATGCATATGCAGCAACTAGAGCAACCTCAGAGGTTCCTTGCAAAAAGAATACAAGGTGTAACAAACCTGCCTTATGCAAAGCACCTTAAAACCTTTTCCCTCTACTCAGTCTCCTACAGATTGTTAAGGGTGATCTTGCCTGGCTTACAAGGTATACACAAAACCCACACTAAGAATCTGCTACATATTTGTAAGTCAAAGAGTACCAGAAATACAAGGTCTGGGAACCTGAATTTTGTCTCTGACTTAAACAGAACATGCTGGAGAGATAGATATGTGTCCCAGAGACTGCTCCTCTTTAGGAACAGGCTTCCCGTCCATGTGAACCTGAGTTTGTCTATTACCCAATTTAAGTACAACCTAGACCAATGGATGAGGAATAGGACATTTACATCAGGCCTGGCACCCTTGTCCCTTATGGACAGAAGTAGCTTAAAAATGCTTGGCCCTCAATGTCCTATTTGGATACAAGACATCATTATTCTTTCGGGAAAAATTTACAGGCTTAGAAAGACCCCCCCTGGGTCATTAGCCTTCTTGCCTCCTGTAGTACCAGCTACATGTCCTCATAAAGTGCCTAAAATGTATCAGCTATCAGAATTGAATCATCCAAGCAGTTAGTTGTAGTTGTTTCATAATGGTATATTATCAATCTCCCATGTCTTGTATGAGTAGATCCAATCTGTCAGGAAGCTTGTGGTACTTGCCGTTGACCAATTCCATAAGAGGGGAGAAGCACTGCTGCCTGGGACAGAAAGGAGTCACCACAATGATTTTGGGCAGTCCTTCTAAAGCTTCAGAATGACTCTGAAAATCAGTGAAAATGGTTGAACAGCATAGAGGAACATTCACATCCAACTGAAAGAAAAAGCCTCGGTTTTCCTGACCTGCCTTCAATGCGTCCTGGTACAGAATTTGTTTGGTTGCCTTTTTTAAAAGGAGGCAAACAGATTTAGTTCAGGGGTTTCCCACAAATAGAACAAATCCTGGAAGATCCCCTCATTCAATTTCCATTCATGATGCTTCTTTCCAGGTCCTGTTCAGCTTATCTGCCATTATATTTTGCTATGACAGAATGTAGGAAGCCCGGAGGTTAAACAATGCTTCACAGCAACCTCTCAGGCTACCATAGCCAGCCTGCACAGATGGTAAGAGCTAATGTCCTCCTGCTTATGTACCACATCATTGTGGTATTGTCTGTAAGCACCTGCAGAGGACCCTGGGAACAACAGATGAAGAGATTATATAAGATGGATCACAGCTAACATCTCTTTTATATTTACATGCTTTGGTCTGTATATTTTATTCCAAAGACCATGCACTTTTAACCCCATAGATAGAGCACCCTAAGCAAAAAAACAGTGTTTCCGTTGTAACAGACTGAGCAGAGGTTGGAAGAGAAAAAGAGAGACATAGAGTCAGGAAAATCTGTTCTGTCTACCAAAAAAGTTCTGACTTCACAAAACCCTAAGATTGGAATTTAAAATTCCAAAGGATGAGAATGTTGGGTCCACATATTTAAAAAAAAAAAGTTTTTTTTTGCTCATGTGTAGGTTGGCAATATGAATGATGGGAATCATGGTTGCCATTATCTTAGATTCTAGAGATATTCTCTGAATGAAGTCTGAAAATGATGGAAGAAACTCAAGAAAACTTCAAAATACAAGGAATTCCTTTCAAAGGAAGTATCTAGAAGGCATCCTAGAAAAACTATCCTATAAGAAGGAATTAAAAAGGATTTTTGACTGTTGAGCTCAAAACCTAGACTGAGCAGAAGATTTGTAATCCATGTGAGGCACTTCTGACACTAGGAAATAATCACGACAAAGACAGTTAAGTAATCTAAATAAGGAAATATGTGAATGTCATGCAGTCTGCAATAAGCCACCACTGGAGCTAGACACTTTGCAAACAATATAAGAGCTGTACATAGCCCAAAGGGTAATGCAGAAAACTGACAATGTAACCCAGACACAAAAAACTTCTGAGCATTGTGGCAATGGGAATGTGATGATAAACAGCTTTTAAATCTACCACAAAAGAAAAAAACACAGAAGAGGGATAAGGAGTAACAGGCTTTGTGAAGTCAACATCTTGAACTCTGGCACTTTCACAAAGAAGTTGAAAAAGGACAGGTTGAGAAATGGTCAAGGGAAGCATCTCTTTTGACACAAGAAACATTCTTAAGTAAAATTATTTTCCCATCTGATTTTAGGGCACTGGTTCTATGACCTCCAAAGAAAACATACGATTTAGAACTAAAGAAAATGGTTCTGTTTGATTTGGAGGATAAGGAGGAATACCCAGAAAATAACACAATTGTTTAAAATGGGTCTATATTATATATTTGAAGTTTCAAAACTTCGAACCTCATATGTTTGACAACATGTGAGCGAAGTTTGAAACATTGAATATATAATAAAAGATTTTTTTAAAAAAAGTTACCTCAACACTCTGAGCAGGGGGGCAAGCCCCCCGGCACCCCCCCCCCCACACTTAAATATACCAACTCCGAGATCACACTTCAGTGCAAAAAAGGGAAATGTTCTCATTTTGTGCCATACGGAGCCATTACTTTTCACCTTTGAACTTTTTAAAGTTCGATCATATGGTGTCAACCATATGACATTCGAACTTTAAAAAGTTTGAATAATTAATAGGGACCCTATAAAACCATGCATACACTACCAAAGGGGAAGTCTGGGAACCAGTTTCTGGGTTACATTTGAAGAAAAAGCGGCAGGGAGGGGAGAAAAATGCTGGAACAGTCATTCAGAAGTGGATGCCTGTCCCTTTTTCTGAAAGGATCCCTACTTTTTTATTATACCTCTCTTGCTACTTTTTCTTAGAGCCCTGTTCACCAGGAGCATGTTGAGATTGCTTATTCTGCTTTTAGAAAAAGAAATTATAAAGTGAAATACATCTTAGCATGCATTTCACTTATTAATGCTTGAATCTGACCCCAGGGCCTGCTCCATTCTGTTTACTACTATCATATAAGTGCATTTGTCATGTTATTTTTCACATGCTTTTACTTTTTATCCTTTATTTAATTTGGGTATTTCTTATCTCCAGTTTCCAATAAGTGTGCTAAAGGGTCTCAAGAGGCTGCTCCCAACACAGAAATAATATGCACTAACAAGATTTAAAAGCTTGAGTTATACATTTGGCTTGGATAAAAACATAAGACCAGGATTATTGTTTGTTTGAAAAAAGGTGGTAAAAACAGTATCACAGCTTGATTGACAGAAAACATCCCTCTAATTCTTTCCAAACTGTATGTTCACCACTCCAACTTAAGGGGCAGATCACAGTCTAACCAATCACCTTGGCTTATGTTAAAATTGGCATGCCCAGAACTCACAGAAAGACTTGTATTCCCCTGCAAGACAGAGCTTTCCTTCTTTTCTGCAAGAGGCATCCAGGAGAGTGGAGAACACAAGACTACAGGAGGACATAAAGAGCAGGGCAGACTTCTGATACTCTAAGACCAAAGGGATGGAATCTCCTCTTTCCCAGAAGCAACAGTGGAAGAAAAGGGCCCAACAACAACAGGAAAAGGAACATGAAAAAGAAGTGGAAAGTAGATATGGCATGGGGATAAAAATCTGAGGTATTAGTTTTTTTTCTACTCACTCAGTTTTATGTTTAATTTGTTTTATTTTTGTTTTATTTATTTTTAAAGGCTTTAATCTTTATTCTTTCACTTACTTTAAGGTATTTTCTTAGTTGGTAATGTTTTACAAGTTCTCTTATCTATAACTGATTTAGGAAATCTCTTTTCTATAACTGATTTAGGAAATGATTGCCATGACAAAAAGAATCATGAACAATTTTAAAGGCAGGATGGAAAGGCATTAATCCAGCAAAGGAATAAATAGTATTTCTGAAAACTACTTTTGGTTGCTTTATTCCTCCAGGAATGGGAAATATTTTCTACCTGGATGGGTATACATCAGCTTGAATTTTTGTCTTCAGCCTGGACCCTAGACCACTTGAAAACAGGTAGGATTGTTGATGAGTGTACTCACCTGGTAGCTGTCCGAGACTTTAAAATGTTAAGTACTGACAAGCTGGAAAAAAAAATGACCAAAAACAAAGGAGAATAGCAAATTTTGAAAATTGATCTCCTCCTTAGAACTTTTCTTTTTGCAGAGGAAGGGGCAAGATCCCCCCTGCCCCCCATGTGGGAGCAAGCCCCCTACACCAGCCAAATTTATATATACCAACACTAAGATCACCATACCTCAGAGAAATGGAATATTCCAAGAAACAGCATCTCGGACTTCGTGTATATATATATATATATATATATATATATATATATATATATGTGTGTGTGTGTGTGTGTGTGTGTGTGTGTGTGTGTCCGATCTTTTGGTTATTCAGTCTCTGTATTTTGGGACTCGTTCTAGCTGGTACCAACATTTCAAATGGTACCTATGTAGCATGATGGAACTACAAGTTCAATTGTTTAAATAAACTGACTGTAACAGTCGATGTTTGGGTGATCACTGCTGCAGTAGCCTAAGCTATGAGTTGTATTATTTACAGGATACAACAGCCAGTCAGCTTCCAAGGCTTCAGGGCACCTTCAGTGTGCCCAAACCGTTAGACAGCTAGAAATCAGTGGACTATATGTCAGGTTTTGTGGATAAGGCCTTCACAGCTTTCATGCCAACAGAGATAGGAAGACTAAAACCCAATATGACAATCTAAGGAATATAACAATACAAAATCAATACCCTGGCATAAATAAGGGGGACAAATGAAGGAAGCAGCCACTGCAGCAGTGATCATTCATACATCTACTGTTATGGTATGGTGTATTTACACAACTGTACTCTGTGCTTTATAAGGATCACTGCTGCAGTAACCAAAGCTGTAGAGGTAGATTATTATAACTTAAACTGACTGGGCAGAGAAAGGATGAGGGTCCAGGGACCCCTGTAGAATAGTCCCATCAAAACCTGTCCTAGACCTGGAGAAGGAATAGTTTATAGTTTGATGTAAAAGTATGCTCAGAGGACCAAGTTGCTGTTTCTAGAATATTTCTAGTATCCAACCCTTTCCAAAATGACACAGATGAAACCAAGTTCCTAGCTGAGTGAGCCTTGACCCTGCCTAGAATTGCTTTACTGTGATGCATGTATTAAAAAGATAATAGCATGAGACAACCATTTTGAAATAGTCTATTATGACACAAGTTGTCCTTTTTTTACCTTCACAAGAAATGAACAAAGAATCAGAAATTCTGAAAGCTTTTGTTCTGTCAAGATTGTACCAGAGCTGTATGCTTAATCCAAGGTATGAAGTATCCTTTCTCATTCATGTTTAGTTTCTGGAAAGAAGACAGATAGATGTATAACGTGGCTTAAGATAAACTCAGATACAACTTTAAGCATCAATGAAGAAATAGTTCTTAAGGAAACTTTATTTTGGTGGAAAATGAGACACGGTTGACCCACCATGAGAGCTTGCAACTCAGATACTCTTCTTGCAGAAGTCAGAACAATGAGCAAAACTGTTTTCTCATGTTCAGAAACTCAAATCAGCCTGATTAGCTGGTTAAAATGGAGCAAGAGTTAATTTTTCCAAAACAATTAAGAGTCCAAGGAAGAACCACCTGATACCTAGGTGGATGGGTATGTAGAACCCCTATCAAAAGCATTTTGACATGGGAATGAATTGAAAGATGGTGATCCATGGGCAGACACACTGAAATGACCAACAAATTAATTTTGACAGAGGAGTAAGAAAGACCAAAGAATAATAATTCACACAAATATTGCAGAATCAGAGAAATACTAGTCTTAAAAGGGTCTCGGTTCTTAGTATGGCACAAACTAGAAAGTAGTTTCCATTTGCCAATATATAATTTCCTAACAACAAGTTTCTTTGTCACCTTTAATACCTGCCGCACATCCTCAGGAAATAGATGCCTAGCAGATATTAAAATTCTACCATCCAAGCAGTTAGCTGAAGTTATTTCAAGTTAGGGTATATCAAATATTCATGTTTAGTGTGAGTAGGTCCATTCTGTGAGGAAGATTGTGGTAATTGCCCTTGGTCCTTTCCAAAAGAAGAGAGAACTGTTGCCTGGATTAGAAGGAAATCACCACAATGATCTTCAGGGAGTCCTACTGAATCTTCAGAATGACCCTGGATATCAATGGGAATGGTAAAAGGGCATAAAGGAACATTCACTTCCAAGGAAATGAGAATACATCTGTTTTCCAGGCTTGCTTGCAATGAGTCATGGAGCAGAATTTTGCTAGCTGTTTGTTGTGAATGAAGGTGAATAGATCTATCTTATGTGTTCTCCACAGCTGAATCAAATCTTGGAAGGGCCCTTGATTCAATTTCCATTCAAGAGAGTCTGTTCTCATCCTGTTCAATTTGTCTGCTACTATAGTTTGCTCTGACAGAATGTAAGATGCCTGTACAGTGAAATTGTGCTGAATAGCTATATCCCCATCTACCATGGCTAATCTGCCCAAAGGATAAGATCTGGAGCTCCCCTGTTTGTTTATGTACCATATCAAAGTGGTGTTGTCTGAAACCATTTGAAGTGGTCCTGGCTACCACAGCTGACTAAAACAGTTGAGTGCAATTATAACTGCCAGTGTCTGTTTTATGTTTATATGTTTTTGTCTTACTTTTTGTTTCAAAGACCCTGCAGTTTTACCCCCAGAGACACAGCTCCCCAAGCAAAGTCTTTAGCATTTGTTGTTGCAGACTGTATTGGAGCTGGAAGAGAGCATGGGAGATGTGGATTTAGAAAAACTGATCTCTCCACCTAATCAGTTCCCTTTTTACAAATCCCAGAACTGTACTTTGAAATGTCAGAGAGTGTTGATGCTGGGGCCATACAGATTTTAGGTAAGACTGAATCTTTCTCATGTGGAATCTGGCTCGATGAATCATGAGAATCATTGATGCCATGAATCCTAGTATCATGAGAAATTCCCTTGTTGAAGTCCTAAGCTTAGTGGAATAACTCAGGAATAATCTACATTTTCTTGTAGAAGAAAAGCTCTGAACCAGTGTACTTAGGAGGCACCCCAGGAATACAATCTTGTGGGAAGGAATCTAGCAAGACTTTGAATATTTTCCTGAAAGCTCAGTCTGTGAAGGAGATCTCTTTCCCAAGTGAAAGATTCCTAACACTTGGCAAAAAGACTCTGCAAATTTTCACTGAATAGTGTGCTGTGTGTCTCTCTGCAGTTAGTGTTGGTGGCTCTGGAAATGCCCGCCCCTCCTGTAAGTCTGCATTTGAACACTCTTCCTGGGTCCATCTCATTTGCTCACTTAACTGAGTACAGTGAGATCATATTCTGAGTCTAGTGTTCACTCTACTTAATACAGAGAGAAGATTTGAGAAACCCAACCCACTTAGGTTCTTCCTTCCTCTCTCCTTGCACTTTACTAACAAAAAAAAAAAAATTGCACTTTATTCATCTGCTTTTACTGTATTTGTGTTTCCTCCTACTTTATTTTGCTTTTGCCTCTTCTTAAAAGTACTCAATTTTATTTATTCTGCTACATGTATTACTGCTTGGTAGTAGCCTGATTAAATTGTAACTGTTATTCTAAGTCTTTTGGTTTAAGTACTTGGGCTTCATACCAGTTGTTTTACATTAAGAAGGATTGTGGTCTGCACTGTTGTGGCAGGACAGGTAGCTTACATCCTTCTAAGCTTGGAAATACTGATTGAAGGCTCCGTGTTTGCTATTCTAAAAGTGTATTAGTTCTGGTTTAAGCACTTGGGCTTCAGGCCAGTTATTCTACATTAAGAAGGTTTGTGGTCTGCACTCTTGTGGGAGGACAGGCTGGATTCTGCCCTTCTGAGCTGGGAATTTCTGGTCACAGGCTTATTGTGCCTGCTTATTTGAACTGTTTCTTTCTGAAATTGGTGCACCTTGTTGCTGTAGCACAGAACAGATTCAGGCCTGCTGAATCTAGCTTTGTTTCTATAACTTGAGCACTGATCCAGGCCATCTTTTTTTGGAGAAGGTTCCCCTGCACCCTAGTGGCAGGAGTGTGCAGTTAGAACTTGTCTGATTGAAGACTGCTGGAACAGGGCTCAGTTTTCAGCTTTTTTCTGGTTAATTGGGTAACTTGTTTAAATCAGTTTGCACATTTTCTATTGTTTTATACATATAAAAAAATTGCACTTTATTCATCTGATTTTACTGTATTTGCGTTTCTTCCTATTTTATTATTAGGGGCATTGACTACAACTCTGATCTGAGATATATAACAATAAATATCCTTTTCTGTGCATTTAAAGTATTTTTTTATTGTATCTGCTTTATTTTCTGGGAAAAAAAAACAAAAAACAAAAAATATATACTTGTTTCCTGCCTTTCTAAGCTAGTATAGTTCAGTTTTCAGGTTAGTGCTGAATTCAGGGTTGTGTTACAAATCTTTGTGTTTCCCATACCTTACTTGGATAGAAAGACGTTTCTCTGTTCACCTGTGACAGAGGGGAGCTTTGAGCAGCCTATCTGTCCCTGGAGGGGTGGTTTCAGCCCAGAAATTAGTAGTTTATTGGCCATTTTGGGCTCATTTCTATCTCTTTCATTTCCCTGCTATACAAACTGAATTTGCCCGGTTTTGTGTGCCAGGCAGTGCCGGTTAGCTAGGGTATAACTATTCCCGG
Organism: Protopterus annectens; assembly: GCF_019279795.1. NCBI lineage: Eukaryota > Metazoa > Chordata > Ceratodontiformes > Protopteridae > Protopterus > Protopterus annectens. The sequence continues at coordinate 553,600,972 of NC_056732.1, forward strand.
CTCCACAAAGTCTCCTCTTCAATTTTTCCCTTGGAACTAGACAAACTTTCAACTTAAGCACTCAAGCCATTCATTTCTCAGCCCAGCACTTGTTCAAAATGCATAGCAAGCACTTATACACCCTAGCACTAGACCCCCCCCATACTGTACAGAAGGACAAGGCTCTCTATTCGACCTTACCAGCCAATCAGTAAAACAGTTCACTGTACCTATCCAGGCTTGTCCAAAGGGCAATTTCAGGTGTACTCTCCAGTCCAACTGGTGAATCTGGGCATTTTGAGGCAATGTTACAACTGCCTCATGTACACAGACAACCCTCTCCTCCTACCACCAAACACTAATACATGCGACAGATGCAATTATACAGCCAAACTGGAGGCTAAGCTCTCTCAACTCAAGACTGGATCAAACAGTCAAGAGGAGAAGGGAAATACTTGCATCACACCACCAGTCTCACATGGACCCATTAAACCAGCATCGGCAAAAGACAAACATAAATACATGAAAATATACACGGAGGCTCTAAATAAAAATCTGCAAAAGCAACAGAGACCTCCAAAGCAGACATCCAAGCAACCTCCACCCCCCAACGCAAACCATGAAACACATACTTCACAAAACCAGTGAGCCACACAATCACAGCCCTTAAGGCAAAATAACATACCCAACATACTAGTAATAGGTGACTCTATAGTCAGGCACACTTACGTCCCACTCACTAGGCTGAATAAGGAGAAGGTTACTGTTAGCTACCTTTTGGCTTCCAGGATCCACCACATAACACAAGCACTCAGGTCACTCCAGAAGAAGTACAAATATGACTCTGTCATTGCCCATGTTGGTGTAAATGACCTGAGCCATACCTTCCTGGACTACATGAAAAGAGACATGGAAGAGTTCACTGATCACATAGCCCAGGCCGGTATGACCCTGACCCTGAGTAGCATCCTGCCCTCACCAAGAATGATACCATGGTATAAAGAAAAAATTATCAATTTCAACAATTGGCTAAGTTTCTGGTGTCATTCAAAGGGGATCTAGTGTCTGTCCGCCTGCGATGACATGCTCGACAAGCCACGCTGCTTCACCAGAGATGGCTTGCACCTGTCACCCTTAGGCTTTCAAATACTGGCCAAGGCTCTTGCCACCCCCATAGTGCCTTTTTAGGCAAGGCTCAAAAGACAAACTCACCGCAGTAAACAGCACACATAACAAAAAACTGAGGGTAATGCTACTCAATGCCAGAAGTCTAAACCTCAAAATGCACACACTCGAGGCACTCCTCAGTATGTAGATCGATATATGTGCAGTAACAGAAACATTGTTTAAGGCTTCAGAGAGCACCCCAGCACTACCAGGCTACAACTCATACCATACATTTCAGCCACAGAACCTGGACCAAAATACAAAAGGCGGGGTGTATCCATATTCATCAAGGATTCCCACACCTCCAGGTTAGTGGCACAATATGATGCTTCAGAGATCATCCACGTGCAACTAACAACAGGCAAAACTGCAATTCAAATTGTAGCTTGCTGCAGATCACCCTCCATGTCCCAGGACCCCCATTCCGCATTTCTGGAAACATAAAGGTCCTACCAAACACTCTAATATTGGGTGATTTCAATTATCCAAACATTAACTAGGAGAACTACTCAAGTACTAACTCCCTTGCCCAACATTTCCTAGAATTTATAAACTCAAACACCCTGGATCAACTAATCAATACTCCCACCAGAGGTGACAACATATTGGACCTGGTCATCACCAACATGGGTGACCGGTGTTCCACACCAGAGGTCAACCCCTCGCTGGTTAGATCTGACCATAAACAAATCACTTTGGATATCCACATTCCGCCCCCAGCCCCGGACAAGGAAACCACTGTGAAAAACATTTCAAAAGCAAACTTCATGTTACTTAAGACTGAGGTGTAAAGTTTCAAAGCCCCCGTGCTAAAGGATAATGCTGTCCAAGCTGCAAAATCCTTTACTAATGCATTCTATGGGCACCTACAAGAATGCATGGATCATGCTATCCCAACCAAAACTAAGACTCACTCCTCCAAGAAAAGGAAACCAGTCTGGTGAACCCCTGCCATAAACAAGCTATACAATAGAAGGAGGAAACTAGTACAGAAAAGAATAAAATCCCAAGAAGGGAAGACATCCCTGATCAGTATCAGCAAGAAACTACAATCCCTCAAAAAATCATCCAAGGTGAGCTTTGAAAGAAAAATTGCCAAGGACTCCAAAGATAACCACAAGGTATTATTTAGCTATGTCAAGAATCTAAGTGGCAATGCTCAGATCTGCTCGGAGTTAGTGCAGAGTGGCACAAAATACACTGAACCGACCAAAATCGCCAACATCCTGGCAGACAGGTTCAGTGCAAACTTCGCACCCCCCCTCTAACCCCCTAAAGGGCCCATAACCATACCAGAAGAATGTAGAGCCCCTGAAATCACAGACATTCAGGTTAAAACAGCCCTCTCCAAAGCCAAAAACACAGCATCAGTGTCCCAGGCTGCGTCCTACATGAGCTCAAAGATGAACTAATCCCTCACCTAAACACACTATTCGAACTCAGCCTCTCCACAGGCTAAGTGCCCATAGAGTGGCACACAGCAACGATTATTCCACTCCACAAAGGTGGAGCCACAACAGACCCCAGAAACTATCACCTTATAAGCCTGACTAGCTTGGTCTGCAAGGCTATAGAGCATCATCATGGAACTCATTAACAGAGACATTGGGAACCTCCAAACACTGGACCCTACCGAGTTAAGCTTTGTTAAGGGCAGATCATGCCTCCTAAACCTGGTGGACTCCTTTGAGACAGTTACCAAGGCTATAGGCAAGGGAAAGGTGGTACACACAGCCTACCTAGACCTCGCAAAGGCCTTCGACACCATCCCCCATTCTGGTATTACAGACAAGCTCACCAGCCTGAGCATAAACCCCTACATCACAAGATGGATTGCCAACTGGCTCACGGACAAAAAACACACAATGAGAGTTGCAGGAGCTAGTTCCGACTCTAAACCAGTTACAAGTGGTGTTCCCCAGGGCTCAGTCCTAGGACCCCTTCTTTTCGGCATATACTTCTCAGAGGTACAGGCAAGCACAGGAGGACTATGGCTGACCAAGTTCGCAGATGACTGCAAACTAGGGGCTATAACTGACTCTCCGGCTGACACAGACATCTTCCAAAAGGGTCTCACTGAGATGGATAACTGGTGTCAAAATCATGGCGTCAAGCTAAATGCCAAAAAGTGCATAGTCATCCCCTTTGGAAAAAACAAAGTACCCACAAACTACCACATAGGTGGCAGTCCCCTAAATACGGAAGATGTAATAAGGGATCTGGGGACACAAGTAGATAGTAATCTCTCCTTTGATAATCACATTGCCAAAGTGGTTAGAAAATCCTTCTATGTGGCCCACCTAATCACAAAAGGGTTCGCATCCAGATCAAAAGAGGTCATTGTGCCCCTCTACTCATCACTCATCAGACTCATCAAAGAGTACAATGCCCCATTTGGTATGTACCTTACAAGACACCTGCAACAGCTGGAAAGACCACAGAAGTACCTCACCAAGAGGATCACTGGCCTCAAATAGATGCCCTATGCAGCTCGACTGAAGAAACTCCAGCTGCATTCAGTTGCATACCGCCTACTCAGAGGTTATCTCTGCCTGACATACAAGACCATGTCCATCCCAGAATTGATGGACATGCTCCATCTAAAGAAAACCATATCCCTTCGAGCCACACACTCTAGGGATCTAAATCTCACCACAACAATAAATAGGACATGCTGGAGGGATAGATTCCTGTCCCAGAGACTTTCCATGCTTTGGAACAAGATTCCAATCTACATTAGGCAGAGCTCCTCGCTAACACTCTTCAAGAGAACCCTTGACTAGTGGATGGGAAACATAAAGTTTACCCTGGGGATCACTTCAGCGGCTCTGCTGGACAGAGGCATGGGGAACTAATCTAAGGGGGGCGGCGAAAGCCAACACATTCTGGCTAGGCTTATAAATGCCTTTGGACAGATAGCCTGGTACCTACCTATGAACCTATGAAAGCTAAGCAAGTCATCTAGACAATACATTCAAATCTATAATAGGCTATCTCTGGAACTACCTGCTCAGAAGAGCCAGGAGATCTCCTCTGACCAAGAGTGATGGTTCTGAGGCTGATGTAGGCACCGAACTCACCTGCGCCAAAGCTCCGAGTGGGAGAGTAGGATCCGACAAGAGTCCAATCCTGCTCTCCCCCCCTGGAGCTGAAAAGGGAGTATCGGCCCCCAGATCCCTCGAGAGAAGGTGGTATCGAAGGGATCAGAGCAGATGTCGGACCCGAGAGACCCAGGGTTTTCAGCTCCGACGGTTCCACCACAATGCACTCTGGATCTGAGCTCCGGTGAGTCGAGGAGGAATCAACGACAGGGTAGGTTGGACAGTCGGCTCCACTTCCATATGGGCTGGGCTCGATAAAATTTTTGCCAAGGCCAGTGTCCTGAGAAGCCTCTTCACCACCCTCTCCACATCGTCATCTGAAAGTCTCCTGGATGATCGAGAGGAATGCATGGACAATCAGTGAATGCCCGCCACAGACTGGAGAAGTGGGGGCTGTGGCACAGAATGTACCAGTTCCAAGCAAGAAGACCTAGATTTTTTATGGCTGCTAGACAGTTCCGAAGGTTACTAATGGAACTGAAGGAGATAAAGCCTTGTTGGACCCGATAGCTATTGGATAGTATATGTAGCAGGTATGACCATCAGTTAAAGGCATCTTTTGGGTGCAAGAATCACACTTCTTGAATCCAGAAGGCTTGGATTCTTTAGTAGCTTCCTTGGACATATTTACCACAAAATGCAATACTGATCAACAACAAGATACTATAATAGAGCTATAGAGTGGAAAGAGACACTCACATCAAAAAATAGTCAGCAAAAAGTTTTTTGTTTTTTTTTGAAAGGGGAAGAAATGGAAGGAGGAGAGTCTACAAGTCAAACAACAATTCCGCCAACCAAGGAGATGCCTCTAACTTAAACGGCTAGCTCCTGGTAGAGAAAGGGAAAAAGGTAAAGCCCTCTAAGTAAAACGGGCTGAAAGGGTAGGATGAATCCTCTAACTCAAACGGATTTGTAAGTTAGAAAGGAGGGAGATGGTAGGCCTGAAAGAAAGGGAAACGGCCTCAACAATAAACAGCAACTAAACAGGCGATAGATAGAGGGATAGACATACAACAGATTCTACTAACCTACAGAAAAACTTGTGCTACCAAAACATAATATTTTACAAGAAAATATTAGAAAAAACAATTTAACTTAGCCTGAGCCAGTCGTCAGCAATCCCGAAGTTTCAAGCAGCAAACAAGATCTGGTTAACTCTCGCTAGGCATGTTAGGATAGGGACTAGCCTTGAGCCAGTGGAAGATCTCGAGCTTTAGAATGCGGCCGAGCCCAACCAGCAAGAAGGAAGGAAGGCGAGATATGGACAACATAACATGGTAGTGTTTTCATCTTAAAAACACGACATACACTTAACTCAACCCCTGAATAAAGTTTATAAAATGTTTCTCACAAAAATTTAGAGAAATAGTAAAACAAACTTTACCTTAAAATTAATATAACAGCTTCAGTCTTCCAACTCACAGAAAAGTTGTGTGACAGTCCAACAAAAATTAAACTCCTATCATAAAAACAGTTTTACACAAAAAAATACTATTTTACTCATAAAAAATTGTAGAAGTTTTTTTTTCCCCAGAAGAGAGCTTATGTGCCTAGCAACAGAGAAATGCTAGATGACCATCAATCCAGCTTGCTAGAGGAGAGCTCTTTAGCATTAGAAAAGCTCTGAAGGACTCAGCGCCCAGACCACTGATTTTCTCCAGCTCTGCTCAAGCTGTCAACTGTCTGGGTGTGTGGGATGTGCCCTTCAGCTGTGGCAGCTGGTTGGTTGTTAAATCTTATGCATCTTATGCATCTTAACAGACTGCCTGGTATGAACGATCATATATCCATTTTGCCCTTGTTAAAGTTGAAAGCTGCTAAATTGTGATATACATATGCAATGCATATATATTTTATTTATATATATATTCAATCTAAATTTTTATAATTAATATATTTTTAAATCATTAAGATTTTTATAATGTTTTGTGTGTCTTATGATATTTTGGTTTACAGACAAGACATTTGTTTTAATAAACAACAGTTTTTTATTTAGGTTATAAAATGTATATAATATGTTTTCTCTTTAAATATTAATTAGGGAGGTTTAATTAGTGTAATCAATTTGTATGTGGAGTGGTATATAAACTGGCTGTTTTGAGACAGGTTATTTTATCTGAAGAAGTCAATTATTTTCACTGACGAAAACGTTGTGAATTTTATAATATAAACGTTAATACTACACATTTCTTGTGGTTGCGGTCTCTTCTCCATCTGGTTTTGGTTTTGTAACTCTTATGCATGATATAATCCATATAGCTAAGGCTTCTGCAGCAGTTATCAGATGATGAACATCAACATTATACTGGCACAATGGGAAAAGTGCAACACTTGTAACACTGAGAAGAACTGATGAGATAATACAGGAGCTAAATCAAAAAGCATTCAGACTAAACAAAGACATCTTTACTTTTTAAGTCAGATTATTAGTGACTAAACGTATATTATTTCCAAAATTATAAATTTTATTCAAACAGCTTTAACACCATTAAACCTCAGATTAAAAATAACATGCTGATAAATTATTTGTGGTATCCTAATAAGCCACAAATAGCTTACAGAAACATATTAAACATGGAATAATGGAAGGCTAGGATTTCTGGGCATAGAAAGCTTTGTTATAGTTCCTAGTTTTAAAAATATTATATATTGACAGAACAGTGAACACAAGGTTGATTGGAAAAACACATTTTCAGTTATGTAATATTAATGAATCCAAAAATACCCAAGTTAAATGAATAAGAAGTTATGTACCTACCATAACGTTCCATGTTAGTTGTCTTCTCTCGCCTTCTTTCTTGCTTGATGGGTTCGGAGCCGATCCCTCGGCTCCGACTCGGCACTTGCTTTAGCTCGAGAACTCCTTTTACCAGCTCGAGGCAGCCCCATATCCCATGATGCAAGGCAGGAAGTACCCAGATCTCGTTTGTTGACAAAAGGGCAATAACACCAAGCATAAACAATACTTCCCAAAGGAAGAAGAAACTTACAAATGGAAAAAGGACCAGGTCTGAATGGTCTTTAGTATTATAGTTTCTTATACAAGGTCTGTCCAGGCCAGGGAAGGAGGGAGGGTCGAAGAAAGAAGCAGAGAAGACAACTAACATGGAACGTTATGGTAGGTACATAACTTCTTAATGTTAAGTTGTCAATCTCGCCTTCATTCTGCTTGATGGGACCGTCCTAGCACCTCTATCCTGGGTGGCTCAATGGAACAAACTCTTGAGGACTGTAGAGCCAAAACTGGCTCTGTCCCTGGAGGCCAAGTCCAATTTGTAATGGGAAACAAAAGTGTGAGGAGTGGCCCAAGTGGCCGCTGCACAAATAGTGTCTAAAGGCAGTCTAGCTTGAAAAGCTGTAGAAGTAGCTAAACTCCTAGTTGAATGTGCTTTAGGTTTTGAGCACAGCTGTTTTCCCTGATCGTATAAATTTCAGTGATGACCGAAGAAAGCCATCTGGACAAAGTCACTTTAGAAACAGGAAGGCCTTTTTATTATCCGCATAGGAAACAAAAGTTGATCAGATTTTCTAAATGTTTTGTTCTGTCCAAATAATATCTACGCTGACGGTGGACGTCAAGATTTTGTAGCCTTTGTTCAGCCCTTTCAGAATTGTTAGGAAAAATACAGGGAGATCAATAGATTGATTCAGATTGTTTTTGAAGCGACCTTAGGTAAAAGGATGGATTAGTTCTCAAAGATACTCTGTCTTTGTGAAAATCAAATAGGGGTCGAACCGAAAGAGCATGAAGTTCAGACACCCTCCTGGCAGATGTAATAGCCACTAGGAATAAAGTTTTCCAAGAAAGATATTTCAGGGAACAAGAAACAGCTGGCTCGAAGGGGAAGAATCAAGGATGTCAGCACTAAATTTAAATCCCACTGAGGAGGAGGATTCCTGATTGGAGGCTTTAGTAGGAAAATTCCTTTCAAAAAGGCCCTGCAGAGCCTATGGGACATAATATTATGATCTGCTATCCCGACATGAAAATTAGAAATAGCAGCCAACTGAACTCTGACTGTGGAAGAAGAGGAGCCTGCATGGAAAATCTCTGCTAAGAAGTCCAGAACTGCCTGAACAGGGCAGTAAAAGGATCAATATTTTGGGCCTTAGCCCAATAAGAGAAACGTTCCATTTGCTTGTGTAAATCCTCCTGGTAGAGGATTTTAGTGAAGTACTATGATATCTCTAACTGGGTTAGAGATCAAAGGAAGCCTGGCTAAGGAAGGAAGTGGAGCAACCATGCTGTGAGGTTGAGAGAAGGGATTGACCGGTGCAGCTGACCGGATTGGTGAATCAGTAGATCTGGCACTGGGTCCAGATGCCACGGCTGCACCAAAAGGTGATGATGGAGGAACGGGAACCAAACTTGTCGAGGCCAGTAAGGGGCAATGAGAATCAATTTGGCTCTCAAAACGGTAGCTTTCTGGATCACCTGAGGGATCAGAGGAAAAGGAGGGAAGGCATAAAGAAGTCCCTGGGGCCAATCCTGGGTCAGAGCGTCTCTGGGGATGGCCTGATAGAGGGAAGAGGCTGAAGAAGTCTGGACATTTGCTGTTTTGGGAGTAGCAAAAAGATCGCAACATGGACGACCCCATTCCAGAAAAATCTCTTCCGCTATGGATTGCTTGAGAGACCACTCGTGAGGCATGAGAATAGCTCTGCTCAATCTGTCCGCTATAATGTTGGTTTTCCCAGGGATATGCGTTGCTACCAGAAACCGATGAGAGGAGATCGCCCATTGCCATAGTCTGAGCGCTTCTCGACACAAGGGTAGGACTTGGTTCCGCCCTGTTTGTTGATATACCAAACTACAGACATGTTGTCTGTGTGGACTGCAATTGTCCCTACGGGAAGAAAGTCGTTGAGGGCTTGCAACGTTAAAAGCACTGCTCTCATCTCCAGGACATTTATGTGCAGATGGTACTCGAACGGTTGCCACGCCCCATGAACCATCCTGCCCTGATAATGACCCCCACCCGATCAGGGAGGCATCCGTGGTGACAGTGGCTATCGGGACGGAGGTACAAAGCACCTGCCTTGGTGAACCTGAGACGATGTGATCCACCAAGCAAGATGTTCTTTGCATGTTTGTGTCACCAGAATCTGGTGACGCATTGGGAGTTGCTGGTATGACCACTGTGTGAACAGCATCCACTGAAGGAGGCGCATGTAGAATCGAGCCAGGGAAGAAGAGTGATGGCCGCAGCCATAAGACCTAACACCTTTAGAACCATTCTGGCCTGTACCTTCTTGCTGGCCAGAATGATCCTGACATGAGTCTGAATGTCTGAAACTCTTTGTTCTGTAAGGGTAGCTGACATCCGAACAGTGTTTAAGTTTGCCTATGAAGGTAATAGACTGGCAGGCGATAAGGATGATTTTTAAAGTTGACTGAGATGCCCAAATGAGAACAAAGGTCTATTGTGTAATCCCTGGCTTGTATAAGCTGATGCCTGGTGGTGGCTGACAGGAGCCAGTCGTCGAGATACGGAAACACCTGGAATCCTTGACGCCTCAGGTGAGCCGTGACCACTGCCATGCATTTGGTGAACACTCTGGGGCTGTAGTGAGACCAAAGGGCAGGGCTCTGAACTGAAATGACTGGACCCCAGCCGAAGCGGAGAAATCTCCTGGAGTGTCTGTGAATTTTGATGTGATAGTACGCATCCTGAAGATCTATTGAGCACATCCAGTTGTCCTTCTGTAAGAAGGGTAGAATTGACTGAAGAGTGACCATTCGAATCTTGTCTTCCTGACAGACTTGTTGAGTCTGCTGAGATCCAATATTGGTCTCAGTCTCCCGTCTTTTGGGGACCAAAAGAACCTTGAGTAGATTCCGGCTCTGAATGGTCTATAACTGGCTGAATGGCTCTTTTGCAGTAGTTTTGCGATCTCTAACTCTGCAATGTCCCTTAGACCGGGTGGTACATCTGGAAGGAACTTGAGGGAAGGGACTTTCCTCGAAAGGAATTATGTAACCCTTGGATATGATCGACTGTACCCATCTGTCTTGAGTGAGGGAATGCCAGGCTTCTGGGTACAGTGATAATCTTCCCCGACTGCCTCCAAGGAGGGACAGCCGGCAACACCTCAGGGATGCTGAAAAGGCTTCTCAGGAAGAGACTCCCTGTTGCCCTGATTCTTTGGACCCCTCTGCCTCTAGAGCGCCTGTTGTTGTTACCCCTCTGCCTCTAGGGTAAACTGACCACGTGAATCGCGTGACTCCTTGAGATTTACGGAACCACATCTTCCCACCCTTCTGTCCTTTGGGATAAGGCCTAGAAGGGGTGGAAAACGGACTCCAACAGCAGAAAGAGTCTTGCCGTCCTGCTCACACCTGGTCAAGGTTTCCTTCACCTGAGGGCCAAACAAAGCTGACCCATCAAAGGGAGAATTTGTGAAGGACGCCTTAAAGGGATCCGCAAAATCACATAGCCGCATCCAGGCTTGGCGCCTAAGAGCCACACCTGTGCCTGCAGCTCTACTCGCTCCATCAGCAGCATAAGATATTAGCCGCATGGAGGAGTTAGCAATGGAATTGAGGGTTCCTAGCTGCGGCAATCTTTTCTTGGGCCCCTGCAGCTGTAGGATCCTGAACTACTTCTCCCAGCTCCTTCAGGATATCTCTGGAGTCTGGTGAAGTGACAAAGATAATTCAGCGAACGCATAGCAAAGGTCGCTGAGGAAAACATCCGCTTGCCACCTATCCATGGTCCTAGAGTCCTTGTTAGGAGGATGGACAGGCACGGAAGGATCTGCAAGTTCCTTTTTGGTGGCCGCAGCCACCACCATGGCATCAGCGGGACACCCTTGGTAAGGAATTGTTTGTCACTAGGGGCAGTTATAAATTTAGAAGGCCTCCTAGGGACTGGCTCTACAGAGTCAGGAGCTGTCCACGCCTTTCGAGCTATAACCTGCATAAGGGGTTTGAAAGGCGGAGACACCCAGGAGGTGGAGGGCCGAGATCCAAACGCCTCTAGGTATACTGACTCATCCTCAGAGGGATTGTTGGTGGGCCAGTTTCCCCTCTGTTTCAGAAGTTCTAGGATGTCTGAGAAGGAGACATCCTCAGAGGGGGATCTAGGGGATCCCTCTGACTCATCAAAGTCAGTATCCAAGTGACAGACTCAGGGAGTCTACATGCTTCCTCTTACAAGTCCTCTTCCTAGGAGGATCTCCGAAACATCAGGAGAATCCTCGGAAGAGGGGAAATTCCCAATGGGGAAACCTGAGGCGGAGGATCTCTGGGTCCTGTAGCAAGAGAAGTGGCAGAGATGTCAACAGGTACAATAGAGGGAGGAGCTACGGGAAGAGACTGCTGACTGATACCAGTGGCCAGTACACTCTTCATCACCTCGAATGCTCCCTCCCAGGCAGGTCCGAGAGACCCCGCTCCAAGAGCTAGGAACTCGGGCCACCGAAGGGAAGTCTCGAGGCAGATGTCGGAGCCGAGCTCACCAAGGCCGAGGCTCCAAGGGAAGAGCGGGTTGGACAAGGGTCCGATGCCACTCACCCCTCGGAGGAGACCATGGAAGCCCGACCACGAATCCCTCTAAGGAAGAGGAGATAAGAGTAGGGGCTGAAGGAACAGAAGGGGTATCCGTCCTCCAGCCGTAGCAGTAACCATGCCCGAAGACTCCAACTCCAAGCTCTGAGGTAGAGTTGAAGGAGGAACTGTAACGGGTGTGGACCAACAGTCGCCTGCTGAGACGGACTGTGTAGCATTTGGGCCAGTACCTGTGACTTGAGCAATCTACTGACCACTCTCTCTAGGTCATGGTCTGACAACCTGGATGACCTTGAAGATCGGCTCCGATGGCTCCGTTCGATAGAAGAGGCGAGGCCGGAGCCGAAAGTATCGGCTCCAAGGAAGGGACCTCGACCTCTTCCTGGAATGGGTCATCGGAGCCGATATTACTGATCCTGTCGGCACCGATTTCGGAGCCGCAGAACGCTTAGATGTATCGGCTCCAGCCGGAGCCGATACAGCCACCAAAACGGTGTCGGAGCCGATCGGAGCCGACACCGATGCCTGTGCCACATGGGTGTCAGAGCCGATCGGAGCCGACACGATGCCCGCTGCGTGGGTGTCGGAGCGGTCGGAACCGACACCACAGTGGTCAGCAGATTCGGCACCGATAGCCATCGGCGCCGAAAGCTTAGTGGATCAGAATCGGCTCCAGCCGGGCGATCTCGACTCTATACGAGTCGGAGCCGAGGCCACAGGCTTAGAAACAGAAGCCTGGGTCTTGGCAGATTTAGTTGATTTTGTGGGGCCGACTTAGCCGGAGAGCCCTCCGGCCAAGAAGACCCCTGAGAATCAACTTATTTTCTCTCCTGCAGGTCTCTCTGGCTGAAGGAGTGACAAATAGCACAGGAGTCCTGCAGGTGAAGAGGGCCTAAACAGTACAGGCAAGAAGTGTGACCGTCTGTCAGAGACATCTTCTGACAGCACGAGTCACACTTCCTAAAACCTGAAACCCTCTCTTTAGACATGGTGCCTAACAAAACACACACACACCAGTCCAATTAATTAAACTAATACCAAAAGGGTATTTAGTAAAAATACCAACACACACACCCTAACAGGGGATGGGATAGGGAAATTAACTGACTAAAAAAAAAATTAAAAGAGACAGGGATTTCTGTCAGAAAAAGTTAAAATTAAAGTTAAACTATCAAAACAAAAGTTTTTAACTAAAAGGGGCTTAAATGTCACAAATGTGAATTACTTACCAGGAGCTGGTAAAGAGAAGACCTCCCAAGCGAAGCGGCAAACGAGATCTGGGTACTTCCTGCCTTGCATCATGTGATATGGGGCTGCCTCGAGCTGGTAAAAGGAGTTCTCGAGCTAAAGCAAGTGCCGAGTCGGAGCCGAGGATCGGCTCCGAACCCATCAAGCAAGAATGAAGGCGAGATTGACAACTTAACATGTGATATTCAGCAAGTTTTGTTATTAATATCAAATTACTTTCAGTATAATATAACCAATCTATTTGACTCCAAATATGTGTAAAATATAATAAGGACGATTAAAAACAATATGTACAAACACAGTAAATTAAGAAGTTGGTAATTCACTATATTTCCATTGGGAGTGGATATAGGCTTATTAAAAACTGCAAATGAAAGCACAATATTATATTTGAAAAAAAAATTAATTGTTTGTTATAAATTTTTAAACAACTGAGAAAATTATAAAGGAATATAATATAACAAAGAGAGATTTTTTAACTGTCAAAAGCTGCCTTAAAATAATACCTAAAATTATTTGAGTACATAAATGATATAATGTATAAACACACCAAATCTTCCAACGAAGCAAAAAACAATGAAATAAAAATAAAAAAGTCCCAACACAAATGTGGTTTCACCGATTTAATAGCACAAAACACAAAGATCCCAACAACTGAGTGCTTTCACCATAAGAATGGCTTCATCAGAGTAATGTTGGTTAGTACAAACAACATTTAAATACCCCATCCCCAACTGCTGACCAATCCACATTGAATGACATCATCGCAAAACTTTTTAAAAAAACAGTTTATTATACATGAAATATAAAAACATAACTGAACCACGATACAAGATAAAAATGCACTTGTACAATATGCTTAAAGATATAAAATATTGTGATGCTGATATACGTTGTTAAATATATAAAAGAAATTTTATTTAATCACATTTGCTTTAGTCTTAAGTGTAGGAAGAATAGCAATACTGTCATTGAGGCCAGGTGGATGCATAGCATTTAGCCTAAGTTGCCACATGGTCTCCAAATTTTCCGCCTTTAGTTTCAAGTCACCTCCTCTTTCACTACTTTTCACCTTGTCAATGACAAAGAAAATAAACTTTTTAAAATTAGTACAACATGTACTATGTTTATAGAGTGCATTGTGGGCATCTTTGTTTTTGATGGCCCTAACATGTTCAGTAATCCTTTCCTTAAGTCTTCATACAGTTTTGCCCACATAAAAACTGGTGCAGCTGATACAGGTGGCAACATATACTAACATGTTAGTGTTACAGCTGCACCTTCCCGGGCAGCTCAAAGAACGGCTGTAACCAGGTATGGACACATATGGGCCATCATTGATGTACTTACATACCCTACAGGTCCCACATTTGTACATTGTAGATATAAAAGACTTGCAACTAGAATTCTCCATAATGTCCTTAACATTTCTTCCTCGACTGTAAACTATCCTAGCTCTTGGGCCAAGAATTTCCTTACTTGCATCCTTAAGACCAAAGTGCCATGCATAGTTAATAACTGAAACAATATCTTGGGAGAGGTGATTATATCTAAGGACCATTGTAGATGAACCATCAGACTGTTGTTGGGGTGGTTTTACTGGTAATCCAGCACGAAGTATTGGTACAATTTGAAATTGTACACTAGACAGCTTAATTTAAAATTATTATTTAATGGTAATTCTTTAAGCAAGGACAAAGTTTCATTGCACAGGGACGTGATGATTAGTGAACATCAGTATGGTTTCATGCTGGGAAAGAGCACTACAGATGTGATCTTTGCTCTGAGAGTGTTGATGGAGAAGTACAGAGAATGTCAGAAGGAGTTGCATTGTGTTTTTGTAGACTTAGAGAAAGCATATGAAAGGGTGCCTAGAGAGGAGTTGTGGTATTGTATGAGGAAGTCAGGAGTGTCAGAGAAGTATGTAAGAGTGGTACAGGATATGTATGAGGGTAGTGTGACACCGGTGAGATCTGCGGTGGGAGTGATGGATGCATTTAAGGTGGAGGTGGGGTTACATCAAGGATCAGCTCTGAGCCCTTTCTTATTTGCAATGGTGATGGACAGGTTGACAGACGAGATCAGACAGGAGTCCCCATGGACTATGATGTTTGCAGATGACATTGTGATCTGTAGTGAGAGTAGGGAACAGGTAGAGGAGACCCTGGAGAGATAGAAATATGCTCTAGAGAGAAGAGGAATGAAGGTCAGCAGGACTAAGACAGAATATATGTGTGTGAATGAGAGGGAGGATAGAAGAATGGTGAGGATGCAAGGAGTAGAGGTGGCGAAGGTGGATGAGTTTAAATACTTGGGGTCAATAGTTCAGAGTAACGGTGAGTGTGGAAGAGAGGTGAAGAAGAGAGTACAGGCAGGATGGAGTGGGTGGAGAAGAGTGTCAGGAGTGATTTGTGACAGACGAGTAACTGTAAGAGTGAAAGGGAAGGTCTACAAGAGGGTAGTGAGACCAGCTATGTTACATGGGTGGGAGACAGTGGCATTGACAAAAAGGCAGGAGTTTGAACTGGATGTGGCAGAGTTAAAGATGTTAAGATCTGCACTGGGTGTGACGAGGGTGCACAGGATTAGGAATAAGTATATTAGAGGGTTAGCCCAGGTTGGAAGGTTTGGAGACAAAGCCAGAGAGGCAAGATTACGTTGGTTTGGACATGTGCTGAGGAGGGATGCTGAGTATATTGGGAAAAAGATGCTAAGGATGAAGCTACCAGGTAACAGGAAAAGAGAAAGGCCTAAGATAAGGTTTATGGATGTGGTGAGAGAAGACATGCAGATGGTTGGTGTGCCAGAGCAAGATGCAGAGGACAGGAAGAAACGGAAACAGGTGATCAGCATCACAACATTTTATATCTTTAAGCATATTGTACAAGTGCATTTTTATCTTGTATCTTGGTTCAATTATGTTTTTAGATTTCATGTATAATCAACTATTTTTTTTTTATTTTGTGATGATGTCATTCAATGTGGATTGGTCAGCAGTTAGGGGATGGGGTATTTAAATGTTGTTTGTACTAACCAACGTTACTCTGATGAAGCCATTCTTATGGTGAAAGCACTCAGTCGTTGGGATCTTTGTGTTTTGCACTGTTAAATCGGTGAAACCACGTTTGTGTTGGGACTTTTTTATTGATATAACATATATGTAGTAATAATAAATCCATATCACCTTATATAAAATGATAAGGGAACAAGATGCATATAAAATAGATAAATATTAGACACAAATGCTTAAAAATCAAATGGGATTACTTTTAAAGATAAACATTAATGTTAAGATCAATTAAGTGTATTAAAACCTCATTATTTTCTAGAAAATATACACAAAAATTCATAACCAGAACATTTTATATTCCACATAAAATACCTAAAGTCATACAAAATAAAACAGTTGTATATCCAGGAGATGTAAGGAAAATATAAACACAGATTGGAAATATACTTTTATTGAATGCATAAAACTTGGAATATACTGGAAGCAAATCTAAACATTTGGTCAAGCATTATGACCAGATAACTTTTTTTTTTGAAAAAACTGACAAAAGTATTGTATAGAAAGGGATATGAAGACTGCCTTTCATCTTCCTGACAGTAGCTAGTTAGTGTGTCCAGCACTAGTTCCCTGTAGGGAAGATGACACTGCTTTTTCAACTTCTGAAATTAAAGACACATTAATAATGTGAACAAACGCACATTACAATTTACTGTTGTAAAGAGAAATGTAACAAGTTTTTTTGGCAGACTTAACCAATCTGTATTGTTTGGATAATTGGTTTGGTTTCTCTCCTGTGTTTTAAATCAGATATACCTGTTGCTCAGGCTGCTGCAGAAAGACTGACCTACTGCCAGCTGTGATATTGAGAAAAGGTAAGTGTTTATTCTCATTTTTTTCTGCATTTTTGATTTAATATCTCTTTAATCTTTATCTGTACAACTGTACTTATTCTTCTTCTTGTGTGTTATAGCTGTATATCTCTCAGTGTTGACCTCAGTTGTAGTGAAATCGTTTGTCTGGAGGCCTCGTCTTTTTTCTTAGTGGCAGTAAGTTTTCAGAACTAGTTTCATCCAGCCAAAATATTCCTGCATCTGTATTGTTTGGTTTCTGTCCTGTGTTTTAAATCAGATATACCTGTTGCTCAGGCTGCTGCAGAGGGATTGACCTACTACCAGCTGTGATATTGAGAAAAGATAAGTGTTTATTCTCATTTTTTTCTGCATTTTGATTTAATATCTCTGTAATCTATACAACTGTACTTATTCTACTTCTTGTGTATTATAGCTGTATATATCTTAGTGTTGACCTCAGTTGTAGTGAAATCCTTTGTCTGGAGGCCTTGTCTGTTTTCTTAGTGGCAGTAAGTTTACAGAACTGGTTTTGTCCAGCCAAAGTATTCCTGCATCTGTATTGTTTGGATAATTGGTTTGGTTTCTGTCTTGTGTTTTAAATCAGATATACCTGTTGATCAGGCTGCTGCAAAAAGACTGACCTACTGCCAGCTGTGATATTGAGAAAAGATAAGAGTTTATTCTCATTTTTTGTCTGCATTTTGATTTGATATCTCTGTAATCTGTTTAACTGTTTTTCCCTACACACCCTCCCAGTTCTTGTTTTGGTCTTTTTGTCTTGGTGGCTTTGAGTTGCCCACCTCTGGTATTAAGTCGATACTGGACACTCCCACCCAGTCACATTACATCAGCTCATTCTACTGTTAATACTGAGAACCTAGCAAAGGCCCACCTCTTTAACTTCTGCATATTGAATTATCTCATTATATTCTGCCTCTTCACTTTCTACTACAAAAAAAAAAAGTTTCCTACATTTCCTGGAATCAGGGCCAGCCTTAGCTGAAATGGCACCCTAGCGAAGTAGTGCTGTGGTGCCCCTTAAGCCCCTTCCACACCACACTCATGAAATACCCCTATTTGAGCCACACCCACCGGGTCATTCCCCTAGAAAGCCATTCCAGTCATTTCCTTAAATTATTTAAATACATAGGAAGAAAGATACCTTGTAATGAAGTTAAACTGCAGCTACCTTTGCATATGTAATTTCTACATGAAATACCAGAGCCAGATCATGGTCAAATAGGGTCCTAGGAAGGGTAATAGACCGCCACTCCAGAGCAGCCCCTCCTGCAGCAATCCCCAGTAGCAGCCCCCTCCTCAGTCATTCCAATGTTCCATTATTTGGTTACCTCACCAGTTACCATGCATACTGTTCTATTATTTGCTTCTACAATGATTACAGATATTGAAATAAAATAGCACAAACACAGATAGCCATTTGCTAAACAAACAATACAGTCTCACAATGAAAACAGACTTAGCATGAGCAGTAAACTTCTCTGCCCTTGAAACTCACATTCATTGAAATGGCAAAACTGACATTCATTGAAATGGCAAAACTCACATTCACTGAAATGGCAAAACTGACATTCATTGAAATGGCAAAACTGACATTCATTGAAATGGCAAAACTCACATTCATTGAAACGGCAAAACTCACATTCATTGAAACGGCAAAACTCACATTCATTGAAACAGCATGAAAACCCACATTCATTGAAA
This sequence comes from Protopterus annectens, assembly GCF_019279795.1. Lineage (NCBI taxonomy): Eukaryota > Metazoa > Chordata > Ceratodontiformes > Protopteridae > Protopterus > Protopterus annectens. The sequence continues at coordinate 553,619,560 of NC_056732.1, forward strand.
CAGCATGAGAACCCACATTCATAGAAATGGATCTGGTTGGTGGAGAATTAAGTTTACCTTTGGGCGGTTTTCAAAAGAGACTCATTGCACACATTTTTAGGACCATGCATACATGTATTTATTCTTTGATTCACTTTCCTAATTATATTCCTTATATAATACAGCACCACTTGTTAGAATATGTTTTAAATTTCTAGTTTTAAACATTCTTTAAATAAGCAATGAAACAAAATGTATGTACCAATAACTACCATTTCAGAAAATTTCAACAATAAAAGGCCACTCATGACTTCTGTCATTACAATCGAGTTTATATTAAAAACATGAATGTTTACTTACCCAAACACCTAAATGTTGACACATATTCCGCAAATACATGGAATGCCCTAAACTGTGAAATTCAAAAACTCGAAATGTCATACTTGTCCCATCACACTGCCCGCTACATACTACCCACACAAACAAACTAAATAAACCACATACATACACTAACCAAAACCCTACTTCTAACCCTAAAGTAAACCCTACTTCTAACCCTACACTAAATCTTGCATATACCACCATGTATGCACTTAACCTGCACCCTAACCCTAAGGTCCATAACTATCGCACACTTACCTTAAAAAGCTATACCCAACAAACTAAATAATCCACACACATACACTTAATAAAACTCTACTTCTAACCCTACACTAAATCTAACATACATTACCATCTAAGCACTTAACTTAAGAAGAAGTAAAATCATATGAATTCCACATTAAAGAAATGGGTAACTAATGAAGAGGATGCTACTGGCAAACAACTTTACATATCAATGTTTTTATCTACAAATTCAGTGCCTGCTACCCTTGAAAAATGAATTGCCTATATTACATTAAAAAATTGGTAAGTTGTTGATATTGCAATAGGAAATGACTAAGAAGTTCATGGTCACTTGCTTCTGTCCAACAATACGTCATCACCTGTTCCATCAACATCAGAAATGCTCTCTCCACTTTGGGAATGCATAATTGACAAGTTTAAGGGGCTGGCTGCATACTTCCTAGTGCCAAACCAAACATTAGCTTTTAATCTATTGAACTAGACACATTTTGACGGAACTAGAATTCTGAGAACAGGCATGGCGGCAGTTCAGCTTCCACCTAAGGAAAACAGTCTAGAATGTATTGTATCATCACCAACAAACTGAATAACTAAAGATTCCTACAAGCCTGCAAAATATTAGACTGACACCACGACTGGAAAGAGAATAAGCAAGCTTAACATTAATCTGCCTTACATGACTAGTTTTCCATTCAGTGAAACGGTACACACCCTTGACCCAAAATGTGGACTGTAAATAAATGATAGTTTTTTTTTCTTTAAATTTACTAATGGTTGTAACATTGTATTTTACTAACCTTACCACTTGCTGAAAAAGACCACATTGATAACAAACAAAATAAATAACGGGCTTTTTGGTGGAGACTCACTTAAACTTTCAACCTACAATAAAGCAGGTTAAAAAACTATAACATTCAGTTATCAGGGTATTTTTATTCAATATATCAGTACACATAGGCCTTTCATATACTGCCACAGCCAAAGCTTGTGCTCAAATGAAGTCAGAAACAGTGCTTAAAGACACCATAAATTAACTTTTGTACTTTTCTAAACATTGTACCATAAACAGTGTTATCGTGACCTGCCTTGCTGTTATCAATAAAACACATTTTTGTGACTTTTTTGATCTACAAAAACACTAATATAAAACTGCTTAAGATAAATCCTACATTAAAATTTCAGTATTTGAAAAAATGTAAACTTGTATAAAAAACACACTTAAAATAAATGCAACCACGCTGCTCATTTAAACTATATATATATATATAAATATATATATATATATATATATATATATATATATATATATATATATATATAATTATCTTAAGTGGCAAATCACAGAACTACAAATTTTATCTGGACAGTTGAGAGGTATGTTGTATACACGTAGCTGCTTTCTGTCACATAGCAATAAGCACACACACACACACACACACACACACACACACACACACACACACACACACACACACACACACACACACACACACAAACAAACACACCTACTCTCTCACGAAACAACACACACATGCATTCTCTTTAACACAAAAACTAAACTAGGTTAAATTTCACACACTTGTACTCTCTCATACAACACACAGACACACACCTTCCATTCCTACACACATCTACTCTCTTACACAGTAACACATGCATTTTCTCTCTCATTCCAACAGAACGACTAATTTAAATTCCATACACATACATACATACACACATACTTTCTCTCGCATACAGTAACCCGGTTTAAACTACACAGACACACACACAAATACACTTACTTACCTCCTTTTTAAACGAAATAGCCACATGCATACACACAGAATTAATCCCTTTCTTGAAGTGCTAGTTTAATTTCTGCACGCCACCACAGAATGTCTTTACATCAGTGGTGTTGGCGTACATGCGTATGATGTGCATATATTTCTCCTGAAAGGTGGACTGAAGATTTTTTTTTTTTTGCTAGTTGTTGAAGCCTCCTGGCCACACTACAGGTTTAAAAGTGGGAGGGCACTCACCGCTCGCCTTATGATTCCGGCGCTCTGTGGTTTATTTATTCATTTTAATTAATGTACTTTTCTTATTATGCATTTGCATAATAAAACAAGTAAATTAATTAAAACAAATAAATAAATGAAGACAAACTGCGCCCTTTACTAGGCTGTACGGCGCACTAGGCGGTTGCCTAGTTTGCCTATGTCTAAGGCTGGCCGTGCCTGGAACTAGTGTGGCCCAGATACAGACTTTCTGTATCCTGGACTTTTTGTGTGCCAGCAGTGCTCTTCAATTTTTTCCCTCAGATCTGCTAGTTCTCTGCTCTCCTGTACTTTTATTAGCCTGTTAGTCAAGCACTTTAAACTACTCTCGGTGCCAGAAAGTCTGCTTTTCAAACTTTCCCTTAGAACTAGCTGGTTTGTCAGTAGTAGCACTAAAATATGAATCCCTGGGACTAGCACTTGCTATAAAACCTGCTGGAAAGCACTAGGAAGCCTTAAACTGATATAAGCACTCGACTCTCCGTATTACTAAGGAGAAATTAATTGTAGGCTCTAAACAGCCTATAATTGCAAAGTACCTTGCCAAGGTAAGGGAAAACAGCTCTTGTACTTTACAAAAGAAACACTGAACCAGGCATGTCCAACAGTCAGCTTCCGGTGATTTCTCCTGCCCACTTGATGAATCTGGGCATACTGGGCCAATGCAGCAATTGCCTCATGTACACAGACAACCCTCTCCTCCTACCACCCAATACTACAACCTGCGAGAGATGCACTTACACAGCCAAACTCGAAACAAAGCTCTCTCCACCCAAGATTGTGCTAGACAGTCAAGAGGAGAAGGTTCACACCTGCACTACACCTCAAGCAACACACAGCCCTTCAAAACTCACTCCTCCAACATCCACACATAGTAGCACTAAACCCACTTATGCGGAGGCCCTTAACATTAACCTGCCCAAGCAACAAGGACCTCTGAAGCTGAAATACAAACAATCACAACCAAAGTGTCACATAGCTCACAACACCAGTATGCCACCCAACAACAGCCCCTAAGGCAAGACAATGTGCCCAACACTTTAGTCATAAGCGACTCTATAGTCCGGCACACTGATGTCCCACTCACCAGGCTGAACAAGGACAAAATTACAGTCAGCTGCCGGTCGGGTGCCTGGATCCACCACGTCATGCATGCAATCAGGTCACTCCACAACAAGCACAAATATGACTTTATCATTGTTCATGTTGGAGTGAATGACTTGAGACGTACCTCCCTGGACTACATGAAAAGAGACATGTAAAAGCTCTCAGATCATGTGGCTCAGGCAGGTATGACCCTAGCCCTGAGTAGCATCCTGCCCTAGCCCAGAATTATACCACAGTATAAGGACAAAATGATTGACTTCAACAATTGGCTATGTTATTGGTGTCATTCAAAGGGGATCCAGTATCTGTCTACCTGGGATGACATGATCGACAGACCACAATGCTTTGCCAGAGATGGTCTGCACCTGTCGCCCCTGAGATTCAGGTTACTGGCTAAGGCTCTTGCCACCACTATAGTGCCTTTTTTAGGCAAGGCTCAAAGGACAAAACCACCACCGTAGCAGATATAAGCATGCAAAATCTGAAAGTAATGCTACTCAATGCTAGAAGTCTAAACCTCAAAATGCACTCTCTCGAGGCACTTCTAAAAATGGAGAACATCATTATTTGTGCAGTAACTGAGACCTGGTTCAAGGCTCCAGAGAGGACCCCTGCAATGCCAGGCTACAACTCTTACCACACTTTTCGGCCACCAAACCAGGACCAAAACACTAAAGGTGGAGGAGTGTCCATATTCACCAAGGATATTCACACCTCCAGGCTAGTTGCCCAACACAATGCATCTGAAATTCTACAGGTACAACTAATACTAGGTAAGACTGCAATCCAAATTGTAGCTTGCTACAGATCCCCCACCATGCCCCAAGATTCTCACTACACCTTTCTAAACATACTGAAAAATATTAAGATACAACCAAACACCCTAATACTGGGTGATTTCAACTACCCTGCCATTAACTGGGAAAACTATTTGGCCACCAACACCTTAGCCCAACGGTTCTTGGAATTCATAAATTCCAATTACCTGGATCAACTAATCCATAGTCCCACCAGGGGCTAAAATATCCTAGACCTGGTCATTACCAACATGGGAGATCAATGCTCCACAACACTGGTCACCCCCTCATTGGTCAGGTCTGACCATAAGCTAATCACCCTTGATTTCCACATCCCACCCCCACCCCCTAATAGGGAACCTTCCATAAAAAAATTCTCCAAAACTAACTTCATGCTACTCAAGTCAGAAGTGGCAAACTTCATGACACCCATGCAGACGGGAGCTGAAATTTTGACTGCTGAATCCTACACTAAGGCACTGTACGAGCACATCCACTCATGCATGAATCATGCCATTTCAAATAGAACCAAGATGCTCTTTTTCAAAAAAAGAAGCCAATCTGGTGTTCCCCTGCCATAAACAAACTATACAACAGAAGGAAGAAACTGTTGCAGAAAAGCGGAAAATCCCAGGATGCAAAATACTCTCTTACTAGCCTCAGTAAGAAGCTGAGATCCATCATAAAATCCTCCAACGCTAGTTACGAAAATAAAATTGCCAAAGATTCCAAGGACAACCACAAGGTGTTCTATAGTTATGTCAAGAATCTAAATGTCAATGCTCAGATCTGTTCTGAGCTACAACAGAATGGCATTAAATATACTGATCGCAAGGATATTGCCAATATCCTGGCAGATCGATTCAGTACCAACTTCACCCCCCTCTCACCCCCTAAAGGGCCCAGCTCAATACCAAAAGATTGCCAAATTCCGGTAATCACGGCCACACATGTAAAAACCGCACTCTCCAAAGCTAAGAATACAGCATCCATGGGACCAGATGACATCCCAGGCTGTGTACTATATGAACTACAAAATGAACTGGCACCTCACCTAAGTGTCATGTTTAATCATAGCCTCACCTCAGGCTTCATGCCCAATGAGTGGCGCACAGCTACAGTTATCCCACTCCACAAGGGGGGATCTACCTTGGATCCCGGGAACTATCGTCCCATCAGTCTGACAAGCCTGATCTGCAAAGCCATGGAACACATTATCATGGAACTTATAAACAAAGGCATTGGCAACCTTCAAACACTGGACCCCACCCAGTCTGGTTTTTGTAAAGGGTCGATCTTGTCTCCTCAACCTGATTGACTTCTTCGAATCAGTATCCAGAGCCGTGGATGAGGGCAAGGCGGTCCGCACAGCCTATCTAGACCTTGCCAAGGCCTTCGACACCATCCCCCACTCTGGACTCATAGATAAACTTACTAAGCTGGGCATTAATCCCTACATCACTCGATGGGTTGCCAACTGGCTTACTGACAGAACCCACACTGTAAAAGTAGTCGACTCAAAATCCAGCTCCAGGCAAGTGACAAATGGAGTACCTCAGGGTTCAGTCCTGGGACTGCTCTTGTTTGACATCTACTTCTCTGAAGTACAGGCCAGCACTAAGGGACTCTGGCTAACAAAGTTCACAGATAACTGCAAACTGGGAGCCATTAGTGAATCCCCAAATGATGTGGACATTCTATAAAAGGGCCTTACAGAAACAGATGCTTGGTGCTAGAGCCATGGGCTCAAGCTCAATGCCAAGAAATGTATAGTTATTCCCTTTGGGAAAAAACATGTACCCATGAATTACCACATAAGTGGCAGTACACTAAACACTGAAAGTGCGATAAGGGACTTAGGGACACAAGTGGACAGTGGTCTCACCTTCGATAACCACATCGCCACAACAGTCAGGAAATCCTTCTATGTGGCATACCTCATCATTAAGGGATTTTCATCCAGAACAAAGGAGGTCACTGCCCCACTGTATTCATCTCTCATTAGACCCATTATAGAGTACAATGACTCGTTTGATATGTACCTCACAAGACATCTGCAACAACTGAAAAGGCCACAGAAAGACCTCACTAAAAGAATCACAAGCCTAAAGCAGATGCCCTATGCTGACCATCTAAAAAAACTCCAGCTATACTCTGTCGCATATCGCCTGCTCAGAGGCGATCTCTGCTTAACATACAAGGCCATGTCAAACCCAGAGCTGTTGGACATGCTACACTTAAAGAAATCCCAATCCCTCAGAGCCACATGCTCCAGGGATGTAAACCTGGTCATCACAATGAACAAAACATGCTGGAGGGATAGGTTCCTGACCCAGAGACTCCCCATACTCTGGAATAGACTGCCCATACATGTCAAGCTGAGTGCCTCTTTGGCCCTCTTCAAAAAAGAACCTTGACGATTGGATGGGAGATAGGAAATTCACCCCAGGGATCACATCAATCACCCTGTTAGACAGGGGACCAGGGAAGTAATATCCATGGAATTGTTATGGCTAGGCTTGTATATCACTAGGGCCGATAGCCTAGTACCAACCTATGAACCTATGAACCTATGTACTTAAATCTGGTCCCCAAATAAAGTACTTAAATTAAGGTTATTTTATTCACCAATCTAAAAAGTCCAGTTGCATTCTGGGGTCAAGACATTTTTGACAACTCAGGAGGCTATCATTCTTCTTGCAGCCACTGGAAGTATGACAGGACAGACTGCCTACTGAACCTTCCAGGGATGAGAGGGAAAGGGGGGTAGATCATGACTAAGTGTGTCACAGTGCAAGCAACAGGGCCAAAGGCTGTAACATTTTGAAAACTGCAGGAAAAGGCAAAAGCCCTTACATGTGGAATGTTGATTAATTTAAAAGAATGAAGCAGAGTGGGAGATGTTGGCAAGAACTTATTTTTAAAATGTTAAGAGTAAATTTCTGATTATAAAATGTACTCTGCATATGGTAAAAGTACAGAGGTGTGTGCTATTTTATCTAGTTAACTCAGCTGCAAGTTGAATTAACAGTGAGAGATGAGTGTCCAGTGATACTGTTAATCCAGACAGCAAAACTTATTCAGACTGAGAAATCAGGGTCCCTTGCTGGGAAATTAATAAATGCACTGACAGTGTCTGACTTCACTGGAACAAAGTGTAGCATCTACAGAATGCTGTCAGCTGTCCCTGAATCACCTTTTCACAGATCTTATGAACATGTCTTGCTAAAGTTAAATAGCTTCAGACTTCTCCATAGCAACACATAGAGCCTTGTTTGCAAGTGAACACATAGGCCTCAGCCTGACATTACTGAGGTCACGGAGACCTGGATAAAGCCTTATTTAAATGATTTTAAGTTAGTGGTAAAAGTCTATCAGCTCCTCAGATCTGACAGACTTTAAGAATGTGGTGTCAGATCCTTTGCTTTTCAACAATCTTTTTACAGTCCAGGCTATTTGTTATACAAGTGGCAGTGGCCTATGGAAAGTCTACAGTTACTGTTGATCTACCAAATGCCTACCAGAGGACGCATAAACTTTTTCTGTAACCACTAGATGGTTTGAAAATAATCTGAAATGCAAAAGATTGCTGACTCACTTTAATGTCATTTCACTAAAACACTATCATAAAATTCATAACTGAAAATATTTTCATTGGAGAACCCAGAAAAACAAAAGTAGTGTTTTCTGTGTGGAGGGAATGGGGGAGCTTCCTCAAAGCCTTCCACACCTCCCTTACTTTCCACAGTTGCACAACCATGAGGAAAGAGCAAACACCTTTCTAGTAAAAAGAAATCTTTCACCACATTTGCTGCAATATAAACCAATTAAACTGTATACTAAGTAATTAAATCATACATGAAGGATTTCTTTTTCTGACTTTTTTCAATGAAAGTGGCTTTTAGCGATATTCATTCAGTGATAGTTGTTTCAGTGAAATGACAAGGTTATAATTTATAACAACCATTATTTACTATCTGCTGTAGTTATGCAGGTCTTATCAATACAATAGAAAACTTTTTTCTTCCACATTACTTTGATCAAGGCTTTTTCAGCAGGAAGAATGACAATTTGTTAACTGTTTAAAATGTGACTTGCAACACCAAGTCCTAGAATGTAGACACTGCTGTTTCTAACATTATTCCCTTTTATCCAAGATATATCAAGGAGTCAAGGAGAAGAGCAATGTTTAATATTCACTCTTCTCTTGTTTTATTTATTTATTTATGTATTTATTTATTTATTTTCATTTCAGCATTCGGCATTTTGAGCTCTCATATTACAGCAGGGAGCATACAATTTTTCTACTTCCCCTTTATTTACATAGTTTGATCATAATACCCTTCTGCATGAATCTTTCTAGCTGTTTCTTACCTTATGTACGAGTATAGCTCATTCTTTGTACAGGGCCGTTTCAGGCCCAGGCACATCCCTGAATGAAAATTACTGGATCTTCCACGGAGTTGTGTGCCCATCACTTACATGATTCCCCACTTAAAGTACTCCCACTCTATAAATCTCATAGGATGCATAGTGCCTTTTTGTTGTTGTACAGCATAAGCTTTGTCACAATCCTTGCTAAGAGCACTGTGTCATAACAATGATGTGCTCAATGCACCACTGAAACAAATGGCATACTGAGCCCATAGTGCAGAAAATATGTCTTCTCTGCTACAATTGGCAAGCAGTATGGAGGACGTATCTGATTCTTGGCTATTGTTCTCAGTGTCTTTCACTTCTTGCAGAATTATACCCCAGAAAGTTAAAACAAAACTGATGTGCTGGCTGTCGTATTGACGTTTGAAAATGTTTGTGATATGCCCAATGAATAAAATACATACAGAGAATTTTAATTTTATTGTCCCAGTTATGGACTGCAATATCACACCCTTACCCTGGTTTCTCTACTAGTGAGGTATGCTGTAAAAACTTTTCCAAGCTGTGCCTGACAGATATGGAAAGTGCCAGCTCAGACAAGCTTGTCCAATGCATCCACTTTTCACACCAATACAGCTTTTCCAGTAGAACTGAAAGGATGCATGTGCCATCAGAGATGCTGCCAGCTGCAACATAGTTATAAGGTGGCTGAAGTGACTTACTGGTAAATTGCTTTGGCTATGGTGTGCAGGGTCCTGGGTTTAAGACCTGCAAGGGATGTTTATTTACAGCTCAGATGGTGTAGTGGTATGTTGCTGTGATTGTAAAGGACAGCATCCTGGGCTTGAGACTTGGCAGGGCTGACTATTTGTAGCTCAGATGGCTTAGTGGTAAATTGTTGTTGCTATGGTGTACAGGGTCCTGGGTTCAAGACCGGTAAGGGCTGATTATCTAGCTTAGATGGCTTAGTGGTAGATTGTTGTGGCTATGGTGTACAGAGTCATGGGTTCAACACTTGCAGGTGCTGAGTATTTAAAAATAGTTGATTTGGCATAGTGGTATGTTGCTCTGACTGTAGTGCACAGGGTCCTAGGTTCAAGACTTGGCAGTGAAAAGCAGAGCCTCAACACTATCCTGACCATCAGGCACTCGGGATATTCATATGTTCCTTTATCCCTTTGCCTCCTAGGGAACAGTCATTGCCTTTTAACTATGTGAGATTCCTGAGTTTCAGGACAAAATGAAGAAGCTAACAACCATACTATTTGTGGACCATAAGGAGAGGGAAAGTAAAGTGCATATTTTATGATAGACTGAAATGTTTTCTGCATGCCTGATTGAGATCCTGAACAAATGGCCTATGGGTGTCATGGCACCAGGAGTTAAATCAAATTCAAGACACACTCAAGATGCTGACAGCCCAGTGGCAAACTACAACAGTTGCAACATATCCTGAGTTTAAGAAGACCCGGTGCTCAACAGTCTGCACCTGTAGTTCTCACCTCAGATACATAAAAGCCTTGTTAGATAATTCAAAATTCAGGATAGGTAGCTGGAAATCCCATCTTTGCTACTTACAGTGACAGTGTCACAAGTGCTGTCAGGAACAGCCTTTGCTGAATACTACAAGAGAATGTCAGTAGGATATATGACCCTCAAGGTAAGGTCCAAAACACCCAAGAAATGCTAGAGTTGGTGGACAAAGCAATGCTAGTTGCACTGGATAAGTCTATAGACTGTCTTTGTCAAAGCAGAGACAATGTCCCAAATAATTAAACAAAAGTCTCTGAAAGCCCAGAAAAAGACTGACAGCCAGCTGAGTTTTAAAAAAGAAAACGCCTCCCCAAGTGATGACTGAACTCTGCTGGTAAACCTACAAGTGTTACACCATAGGGTAGTTGCCCTATCTCATACAGACAGGCACTCATGAGCCCAGTAATGAACCTTGGAAAAGATGTTGCAAGAATATATAGCTACTGACCAAAAGCTTTTCTGAACATAGACTATACTTGTTCTGTTTATAGTTTGAAGCCACACTTAGCCAAAAAAAATCTGTTGTATTTATTAAATGTATGTTTTAAATATATATTTTAGTAGTATATATATATATATGAAGATGTTTTAAATATGTTTTAAATAGGTCCTAAAGATTTTAATTGTTTTAATTGTTTCTTGTGATGTCATGATTATGTTTAGTAAGTGATTGGAGACTGTAATAGTAACGGCATTATTTAATTCAGGTGAATGATGACTGCTGTATCAAAGTCTGAAGAAACGTTCTCTAAAATGTGAAAGCACTTACTATTTTTACTTGGAGTTTATTTACATTAAATATTCTGCAACAGGCCATGGTGTTGCCTCTTTCGTTATTTTTTGGATTTATACTGTTGGTTCTAAAGAGGCACTTTGTCTAGGACTGTTTTGGATTTGATTTTCTCACTTAACATCTCTTATTCAAGGAGATCAGAATTAGGATGAGACAATATCCTAACAGTTGATTATAATGGCAACTTAGAGAGGGAACTTTCACTAGGAGTACTGTCACTTCACAAAGAAAAGATTTACAACACAAAAAGCGCCCATTCCTATTCTGGATGCTTTGCAATAGACTGGCAACCTTTCCAGGATTAGTTTTTATGCCTTGTGTCCACTGACTGCCAGGATAGTCTCTGGCTCCCCTGTGATCCTGAACTGAATGTAGCAAGTAATCAGAGTACAAATTGATAAACTATTTGTATAATGTAGTAGTTCAAATCAAAACTGCAAGTTCAGTGGTCACATATTCAGTTTGTTTAGAAAACCTGAAAACATATTTGACAAAACTATGCAAACTATGCAAAATGAAAGAGAGTTCTGAGACCAAAACAAATAGTAATGTTCAAAACAGGCTCTTGATCATTTAACATTTTTGAACAGGTATGTCTTTCCTCATCTTCACCTCACCTCAAGGGCAGTCAAAGTCAAAATTAAAGTCTTGTCACAACACAAAATCCAAAACTTGATGCACAATTATGCAGCAAAACAGGCTGTCACATACAGCAGATAAATGTACAATAAGATAGATACATCGTTGAGTATAATTTAACAAATGTTCCACTGAATAACCAAGTAGCACCAAATAAAATTCTAGTCTGCATTCAGAAAATCTTCACAGATGATACAGTACCTAAAAAAATACATTATAAACCAGACACAAGCTCACAATAGGGATTCTTTCGTAAGGTTCATTATCACCATATAATTATTGCCCAAAGATAATCACCAAGGCAACATAATGCCTGGCAGTAAATACTTGTTTTATCACTGGTGTCAGAACAGATCTTCCACACCATGCAGAAACAAACATCCCAGATATGGAAAGATGAAATGCAGAAACTCACAGAAACTCAAGTAACTTGTTGTTTTTCTTTCGGCTTTTCCTGGTTAGGGGTCGCCACAGCAGAACTCCGGTCCGCTAATGATTGGCAGTAGATTTTTTATGGGTGCCGAGGTGCCAGCTCGATGCCCAACCTTCAACGAAGGCATGCCCATTCTACGCATGTCTTTCGAACGCCACTCGACTGCAGGGAGGACATGCAGACTCCACACAGAAGGTGCTCCAGCCGAGAATCGAATGGGAGAACCTCTTGCTGTGAGGCAACAATGCTACCGCTGCACCACCGCAGAGAAACTCATGCTGATAAGAAATAGCAAATGCATGAATCTGCACTTTTGTCCACAGGCAACCACCCTCCACCATTATTTGACTTCAGGCATAATGCAGATTACAGAAATTGTAAGGATAAGAAAATGTTGCCCATCACTCAGTCTAGTAGATAAAGTCAGTGCTGATCCTAATGTGTAACTGTCTTTTTTTCATATTTTCTCTGTTTTCCTTTAAATGTTCTCCTTTCCTATAGTCCTTCTTAAAAATCAAACAAAAAGGTGGTTAGAGGAATGCAACAGTTAAAGCACCACAGAAAAAACATATATATGTTGATATATACACGAAGATCTATTTGAAGTACTCTGAATAACATATATGCCTGTATGAATGTTGTTTTTACTCTCTTTTTATAAATATCTTTACGAAATCACAACTAAAACAGTGACTCAGGTATACATTAATATAAAAGAAAATAAACCATTGCAACTTTTTTATGCAGTATATACATAAGTTTCCTTTTTTTACAGCTGGAATTCACTCCAATATTACATAAGTTGATCACTCTTCCTTCCCTCTTAAACCCCACTCATCCTTCTGAACATTATTCTGCATGCAGTGTTCCTACAGATTCAATTTATTTCTACGTAATTTGCTCTCTCATTTTTCTAAGAATTCCATGTCCAGTTCTTTTATGTCCTTTACAATATTTACTAATCTCTACCCCAACATGCATGAACAAACACTCCAAAACCAGCTCTATTGTAGACTGGATCCTGACATCAGATCCAAACCTCTATCACAACCCCTGCACATTGCCCGAAACCTTGAGTGACCACCTGCCCACCCAGGTCTCACAGATATAAAGACTTCCATAAACTCTCTAGTTTCAACCCAGTTATATTTAATAATAGACTGTCTTCTATCATCTGGTCCTGCCTTCATATCCTTCCACTTAATGACTCTGTACTAAAATTCAACCACTTCTTTCGAGATATTCTCATTTCCTAGCATCCCTATGGAAAATAAGGATAAAATCACACTTTGTACCCTGGCTTACAAAGGACATTTGATCTCTAATGTATAAAAGATACAGTACCTGGAGAACCTGACTATAAAAAATCCCTTACACACCTTCAAAACTATAAGGAACTCAGAAACCATACCAAAATACAGGTTAACAATGATAATAAAAACCTTTACCAAAAGCTACAGACTAACCACCACTCCGATCTCAAAAAGCTTCTGAAGTTTCAATAAAATTCCTCACCCTGGAAGTCCCACTACACCAACCCCCTTCTTTAACAACTCTGTACATGAAACTGCCACCTTTCTTGACTCCTACTTTATTGACTCATCCTCAAACTAACCCAAAAAGACCTCAGCACCAACCCCCCTACTCCACCCCTCCACCAACTGACAAAACTCCATTTTCACTTAAGCCAGTTCCCACTGCTTATATAAAATCTCTCATAAGAAAACTAAAGCCATGCTCTCCTTCTGTTGATAATTTACCCCCCCTTTTTAAAGTTCACTGCTGACTCAATATCTTATCCAATCTCTATACTAATCAACAGATGTATCCAAGAATCTTTAGTCCTGATATCTAGAAAACATTCCATACCATACCTCTTCACAAAGGAGGAAACTCCACTGACCCCTTCAATTTCAGGCCCATAGCCATTCTGTCCCCACTTTCAAAAATCCTCAAAAAATGTATACATACACAACTTCTCAACTATATTCTTCAAGAAAATCTTCTAACAACAACCCAACACAGCTTTTACCCCAACCATAGTACTGCTACAGCCCTTATATATTTCATACATACTGTTACTGAAGATAGAGACAACAAAAAATTGTCCTTAGTCTGTTCCTAGACCTCTCTAAAGCCTTTGACATGGTCTCACACTGTAAGCTTCTAACAAAACTAGCCAACCTCAATTTCACCACTTCCACTCTCAACTGGTTCTCCAGCTACCTTACCACCAGGCTCCAGTTTGTTAGTTGGTTCACCTCCTTCTCCCCTTTCCTTCCCATCTAAATTGGTGTCCCCCAAGGCTTCATTGCTGGGCCTTTACTATTTAACATATTTACTGACAACCTTCACACAGCCTGTTCTCACCTCTCTCATACAATATGCTGACAACTCTACAGTAATCTCCTCTTCTGACAATCTCTCTCAGCTTCACACATTTACCCAAAACTCCTTCCTTTCTGTCCAAAAATGGTATACAGAGAACCAGCTCATACTTAATCCCCCCAAAAAAATCAAATTTCTTTTATTCCTTCCAAAATCTATTTCTCACCACAAATCTACCTTTCCCATCTCTTCACTTAATAACACAATTATTAAAGTTGAATCCCACACAAAGCTCCTTGGTACGATTATAGATGATCAATTAAAATTTGACCTACATGTTCAACACTGTATCAAAAAACTCACCAAAAATTGGGTCTGCATTACAAGAACAAAATAATCCTCACTACAGACTCCAAACTCTCACTAGCACATGCATATCTTCTACCCAGTCTCCTTTATGCCTCTCCAATCTTTCCAAACTTACTATCTACTCTAATTTCTAAGCCTGAACAAACTTATAACAAAATTGCTAGATTTGCCACAAGCCAACCTTATACCTCTCACCACTGCCTTTCACTAATGAACCTACAGTGGTTAGAATTCTCCCAAAAACTTCCTCTTTCACAAATTCACATAACTCACTCCATCCTCAATAAACCCACTACCTGCCCTGCTCTCTTCTCTCTAGTATCCTACTATACCCCAAAACACTCACTCTGAAGCTCTGACCAATATCTTTTGGATATATACAAGCCCAAAAGAACCATTGGGAAACTTCTATAAACACTCAGCATCTCAAACCTGGAACAAACTCCCTCTCAGTGTAAAATCTATTATCCACACAAATAGCTTCAAAAAAGCACTAAAAGACACCCTCACAAACTCATGGATCTGTTCCTGCCAGGACCCTACATACCCCCCCTTCCTGCCCATTACCATGTTAACATCTCTACCAATACTCCCCCAACCCCTAATTTATCTCCTTCCACATTATATGCATTTCACCTGTATCAGTATTCTACATCTGCTTGCTCATCAATACTAATTTTAATGTTTTTTTCTGTATACTTCCTTATCTCGGGTTCCTATTAGAAGAGTGAACGCTTAAAATAGTGAATGCTCTTCTATCGAACTTGAAAACCCAAAACCGCAAAATGTCGAAGGCACAGAACAGCAATTTTTTCCCAGGGAAAAAAATTGCTGAGCCATTCTCGGGACTTCGCTGTTTTCTCCACTGTGGTGCGATCTCAGAGTTGGTATATTTAAGTTGGCGGGTGGGGTGGCACAGCCCCCCCCCACTTTGGGGAGTATCGGGGGTGAAGCCCCCACTTTATTTTGTTTGTACAGTCTTTTTGGGGGGGGGATCAGCGATTTTTTTTTCCCTGGGAAAAAAAATCGCTGATCCAAGCTTTCAACATTTGAAGTTTCAGCTTTTTCAGTTCGATAGAAGAGCGTTTGCTATTTTAATCTTTTGCTCTTCTAATATAGATCCCTTATCTCAAATATGACGTAGTTTTGTTACACCATATTGTTGTATGTTTTACTTACACAACTAAGTGATATCTCAATTTTTGTTTCAATCTATGTATTATTAGAATGTTTTTAATACACTGGAACTTCTCTCCTCGGTCTCCACTGAAAATGGACCCTGGCTCAGTCAGACAAACACAGTTAACAAATGTCAATATTATTTCCTA